>NC_072389.2:983571-1311428 GCF_028885625.2 Pongo pygmaeus | reverse complement strand
GAGATTGCAGAAGTGACCAAATCCTTCACTCTTGACAATGTGACATTGTAGCTCCTTATTTCTTCAAGAGCTGAAGTCTATTCCCCCATCCCTTGAAAGCTGGCATTGTGACTTGTTTTATCTGACAGAATGCACACCTCTGTTCAGTCTCTTGGGCCATTGTGACTGCTATGACTTCATGAGCATGTGACCTGCTGGAGAATAAGACCAAGTGGGTCAGAGATCCCAGTTGAGGGCCCCACCCCACCCCAGGGCCCAGCTGGTGCAGTTGACAATGATGAGTGAATTCTATTATATGCATTGTTAACTTAGAAGTTGACTCAGATGCATGGGTGAGCCTGGTTGAGGCACACTCAAACTACTGATTTATAGAATCATGAGTTAAACACATAGTAGGTTTTGTTTTGTTTTGTTTGTTTGTTTGTTTTTGAGATAAGGAATCTCCTGTCTCAGCCTACTAAGTGGCTGGGATTACAGGTGCATGCCACCATATGCAGCTAATTTTTGTATTTTTTGTAGAGACAGGGTTTTGCCATGTTTCCCAGACCGGTCTCGGACTCCACTGCCTAAGCTTCCCAAACTGCTAGGATTAAAGGCCTGAGCCAACTCGCCTGGCTCAAATGGCAGTTTTTGAATGCAATAGATAACATTTGTCCCAGAACAGAAACCATGTAGGTCACATTCATTGATCATAATGCAATTAAATTCACAAAAGGACACAAAGAGTGGTCTGTAAGTTATTTATTCACCTCAAGATTGAAAGGAACCTGAGGACACTCTTTAAATGCAGGCTTGGATTAAAGAGGAAATCAAAATAATAGTCACATACTATTTGAAAATAAATAAAAACAAAAGAAGTACATATCCAAAACAGTGGAAAATAGCTTAAAATCATACTCGGAGGAAAACTTGTAACATTGGTTAAATTTATGAAACACAAGAGTGAAAATAAATTAACTTAACTTCCATTTCGAGAAAGTGGTAATAACAGTGGTAGCTGATATGCATTGAGGGTTTGTGTGTTCTAAGTCTTTCATGTGTATTACTTCATTTAATTCTCCTGTCACACTATAAAATGGGCACTTTTATATGGCTATGTTATGGATGAGGACACTGAGGTACAGAGAATAGCATGTCTAGTAAAAGGCAGACCAATTACTAAACAATCTAGTACAACAAACTGAGAGGTAGTTTCCAGAGCTCAAGCTTTTTTTTTTTTTTGACAGAGTTTTGATCTTTTTCCCCAGGCTGGAGTGCAATGGCACTATCTCAGCTCACTGCAACCTTTGCCTCCCGGGTTCAAGCGATTCTCCTTCCTCAGACTCCCAATTAGCTGTGATTATAGGCCTGAGCCACCACGCCCCGCTAATTTTTTGATTTTAGTAGAGATGGGGCTTCACAAAGGTCGTCAGGCTGGTCTTGAACTCCTGACCTCACGCGATCCACCCGCCTCGGCCTCCCAAAGTGCTGGGATTAGAGGCATGAGCCACCGTGCCTGGCCCCATGCCCTTAACACTGAACTATCTATGTCTCAGATATGCAGCAGCAAAACAAAACCAGAGAAAGTGGAAAGCAGATAATACAGAAGAAACAGAGGTGAAATGAAGAATGTAATACTCAGGGAATATATAGAGAACACAAATATATTTAACAAGCAGTATAAATGCTAAATAAAACAACAACCTCAGAAGAAACCTAAGGTTCATCCCCAAATAGGAAATCCATTCTGAAGGCTCTAAGAGATAAATACACAAACCTACAACGAGATGATTATTAGAATAAACTTTTCCAGAGAGCAGAACGTGTTAGGAGCTTCTTAACTTATTATATTACTTCCACAAATCCTAGTATAATCTTGATAACCAAATTATACCTTAACAGAGCAACAACAAAGCAACAATAACAACAACAACAAAAAAAAACAAAAAAGCCAGAAAACTAAAGGAAAATGTCTCAATGAATAGAACTGAAAAATTTTATGAAAAGCAGTAAACAAAATCCGTCAACATATTAAAATTATTACAGCACAACAGTAATGCATGGAATTTCATCATTACTTCATTTAGCAATATAATTCATCTTTTTAAGAAATATTACTTTCTAAAACATATCACCATGAAAACAAATGTCAATCAACAGGTTAAAAGTAAATTTCTTGTTAATACATATAACAGAAGAAAAAAGATCAAAACCTAGAAAAAATACACACAAAGAGTTCATAAATAAGATGAATACCTAAACAGAAAGAAACAAGGAGTAAATAGCAAGGGGAATACAAAGGAATAAGCTTACAGGAGGATGAAGAGGCAGGGAGAGATGGCTCACACCTGTAATCCCAGCACTTTGAAAGGCCAAGGCAGGAGGAGAGCTCGAGCCCAGGAGTTTGAGACAAGCCTGGGCAACATAGTGAGACCTCGACTCTACAAAAAATTTAAAAGAAAGTAATCAGGTGCAGTGGTGCACACCTGTAGTTCTAGTTACTCAAGAGACTGAGGATCGCCTGAGGCTCTAATTGTATCATTGCAGTCAAGCCTGGGAGACAGGGTGAGATACTGTCTCAAAAAATAAGAGGATGGCCAATATCTCCTACATGGAAAAATTAACATAATGTAATGCCATAATTGTTCGCCTGATGGAAAAAGACTAAAAGGATTAATAAGAGCCAGGTTTTTTTGTTTGTTTGTTTTTGTTTTGAGATGGAGTCTTGCTCTGTCACCCAGGCTGGAGTGCAGTGGCATGTGATCTTGGCTCACTGCAACTTCAACCTCCCAGGTTGAGGCAATTCTAGTGCCCCAGTCTCCCAAGTAGCTGCGATGACAGGCGTCCACCACTTAAGCAAAAACAAACACACAAACCCCAAACTCTATTCCTAACTATACACAAATATGTGTGTAAATATATAGAAACCGATCAGAAACAACTAAGGTGAAATTATTAATAACGGTGATTTTGGGAGGAAAATGAAAGTAACAAGATAGAAGAGGTTGATATAGCAATGAGGACATTCATTTTAACTTAAAAAATTAAAACATAAGCAAATATTATCTTAAACATGCATGTAATTTGCATTAGCTAAAAGAGAAATGAAGTCCCAGAAATATGCCGACATTTAAGAAAACACTAGTGATGTGAAGTCATTATCCTCGGCAAACTAATCCAGTAACAGAAAACCAAACACCACATTCTCACTTATAGTGGGAGCTTAAAAATGAGAACACATGGACACAGGAAGGGGAACAACACACATTGGGGCCTGTCATGGGGTGGGGTTGGGAGAGGGAGAGCATTAAGAAAAATAGCTCATGCATGCTGGGCTTAATACCTAAGTGATGGGTTGACAGGTGCAGCAAACCACCATGGCACACGTTTACCTATGTAACAAATCTGCACATCCTGCCCTTATACCCCAGAACTCAAAAATAAAACAAAACGCTAGCGGTAAAATAAAGTCTCAAAATGAAAAAGTGACAGACCAATTTTTGGTTCAAATAATGGTTTTCAACCCAGGTGTCATAAAGTAAAGACAAAGAATTTGATTACAAATTGCAATTAAGACATACAGCAAATGACTAGAAAAATTATTCTCAACACATATGACGGTTAGTAGCTAATTTCCTTAAGAGGAAATGGTCACAAAACAATGAAGGGGGGATAATGAACACTTGAAAATGGATGAAAAGCTAGGCCTGGTGGTGTTTGCCTGTGGTCCCAGCTACTCAAGAGGCTGTTGCAGGGGAATTGTTTGAGCCCAGAGATTGGAGGCTGTAGTAAGCTGTGATTGGACCACTAAAGTTCAGCGTGGATGACACAGCAAGACGTTGTCTCTATATTTTTTTTAATTTTTGAGACGGAGTCTAGCTTTGTAGCCAGGCTGGAGTGCAATACCGCCATCTCGGCTCCCTCCAACCTCTGCCTACCAGGTTCAAGCGATTCTTCTGCCTCAGCCACTTGAGTACCTGGGACAACAGGCGCCAGCTACCACGCAGGTAATTTTTGAATTTTTAGTAGAGACGGGGTTTCGCAGTGTTGGCCAGGATGGTCTCGATATCTTGACCTCGTGATCCGCCTGTCTAGGCCTCCCAAAGTGCTGGGATTGCAGGTGCGAGCCAGTGCTCCCGGCATAAAAGATTTTTTTAAATTAAAAATTAAATAACTAAAAAGTGGGTGAAAGACACGACAAGGCACTGAAAAGAAAAATTAGTAAAAGACATCAACTATGACCACCTTGATTCTTAGCAATAAAATGAAAACCAACATCCTTTTTATATATCAAAGATTAAACATTTTTATTGTAAATCAAGTGAACCTCAATAGTGTGAGAAAATAGACCCGTTTACATTTTAGGCTGAGTGAAGAAAACAAAAACTGTATTTCCTCCACTCTCATATCACAACAATAAACAAAGAAGATTTCTGTGTCAACTGGTCCGGGGATTTCTCTCGGTCAGTCAAGCACACAATGCATTCTGCTCTCGACATCAGTTGGGTGTCTTCTAATTCAATTATGAGGCTATCTACCTGGACATAGCGTTAGATTCCACAGGGTTTCGTTCCACAAGACTGGCCTCCCACTCTAATACAAATGGCAAGTCCTAGGTTGTTTTACCTGTGCTTCCGACCAAGAGGCTATAAATCAGGTTTCCACCACTCCTGATTTAGCTGCATTAATTTCCTCGAACACCTGACAGCAAGCAGGAAAACACTTACATTTACCATTTTATTATAGCGGATATGGCAAAAAATTCAGAAAAAAGATTCATGGGGCTCGGCATGGGGGGAGGGGCGCACTACATTCCAGGAAGTTTTACCTAGAAGCTCTCTAAAGCCAGTCCTTTTCAGTTATTATGGAGATTTCATTATACAGGCATCATGAGTTAAACCATAGGCTATTGGTGAACAACTCACCCTGAGGCTCTCAAGCCTCCCTGGAAATTGGGGGTGAGGCATTGCCATTCTCAGAGTAAAAGAATTTACACAAACTGAAATTTAAAACAAATTATAATAACTGAAAACTTAATTAGATGATTGAATTATCTGGAGCCACACCTTGATATTCCTAACGCAAGCAAACTCATCCAATGAATGCTCCACCCAACTGGCACCGGAGTCTCTACGGGGTTCCAGAGTAGAAGAATGTTTATACAAAGTATATCTCCAATTTTTCTTCAAAGCCTTTTCAATTACAAGGGTAATTCTTAAGCTGCCATGCATCAGGGTTGGGGGAGGGCTTGTTACAACACAGATCTGAGATCTCCGGGGTTTGTGGGTTGCAAGGACGCTGCTGGTCTCAAAACCACAACGAGGGAACCACAGAACCACTAGTTGGTTTTCAGTGTTTCAGTGCATTTAATTCATAATGTAGTTGACGAAAAAAGCTTGTAAGTTCTTAGATTATCCCAAATATGTCACAAGACATCAAATCAGGAGAGCAGTTTCCAAAGAGGTGTAGCCTGGGAAAGTGGGGATGACTCATGGAAAGGAGTAGAGAAGGTCCGCCCTTTCCGACATCAGGCTGAGCCCAAGGCTATTTAAACCCACCCTGGCGGGCCTGTACTCAGATCTTCCAAGAGCGGAGCAGGCGCCGGAGCGTTATGCTGGCTCTGAGAGGACTTCGAGCTTACAGCGTCTTGCGACTTGGAAGCGGATTCAGAGGACAGAACAGAATACTTGGGTAATTGCATCTCTGTCTGTCTATCTGTCTCATAGGTTGGTTTATTTCCATTTTCTTCAGGAGCACATACCTCACAATACACACATACACACACACACACAAACACACACGCACTCCTTCATTCTGTGGGTTAGAAAATTGGTAGGGGTCCCTGGGAGCTACAGGTTTCCTAATCATGTCTGCACCTAAGAACAGTAGGGTCTTGTCTGGCTCTTCTTATGAACGGTACCCCAGGCCGGATTCCCCAAGATCCATGCTAGCCTCACCCAGCTTCTCCCTCTCCCCTCTCAGAAACTCAGACTTAAGAGGAAGCTCCTCACCAGGGATCAGGAGCTACAATTCACCATCCCCTAGGGCTTCAGCACACTCACCTCTGTCATCACCAGAATCCCACAAGCTCCCATTTCCCTTTCTTCACCGTGATGGGCAATCAATGAAGCCTTTGGGCTCTCCCGTGTCCTCCTCTGTGGATTCTTTAGAATCACCACGTTCATCAATAATATACCATATGTTCTTAGTGCCATCATCTAGCAGCTCAACCCCAGCTCTCGGGGAGTCTCCTGTGTCTCCCAGCTACTCCCCAAACAACCCAGGATTTCAGCAGGAGTCAGACCCCACACCAAGGAATGACCTACAAACTCACGAGCCTCACTGTGCTCCTCCCCTATGTCTTTCATCTCTTCACCCCCAGGCCTCAAGGACTCTGCCGTGTCTCCCAATTACTTTCCAGCCATCCCCAGATTTCTGCGAGAGTCAGCCCCATGCACTCAGGAGTCCCCCAGAGACTCACAGGTCTTGGGAGATTATGAGGGGTCCCCCAGCGCAGACTCCTCAAGATTCATGCCCGCCTCACCCAGCTTCTCCCTCTCCCCTCCCAGAAACTCAGACCCAAGGGGCAGCACCTTAATAGGCATGTGGAAGCACTCTACATGATCCCGCAGGGCTTCACCACTCTCACATCCATCATCAACAGAACTTCACAAATTTACATTTCCCTTTCCTAACCAAGAAAGACAATCACTCATGTCACTGTGCTCTCCCATGTCCTCCTCTGGAGATTCTTCATGGTCACCTCATTCATCAATAATATGCCATATGTTCTTACTGCCATCATCCAACAGCCCAACCCCAGGCAAAAATGACTCTCCTGTCTCTCCCAGCTACTCTAAAACTATGCCCAGATTTCAGCGGGAGTCGTTCTCCTATACACCAGAAACAAGTGCAAACCCAGAGACCTCAGTGAGACCTTCGCCAGTCTCTCTCACGACTTCACCCCCAGCCCGGTCGGACCCTCTTGTCTGTCCCAATAACTATCCAACCACGCCCACATTTCAGCGGGAGTCATTTCCAGGAAACAAGGGATCAACACCAGGCCCACCACTTTCACTGAGTTACGCCCTGGTCTCTCTCATGTCTTCACCATCCCTCAGGGACTCTCCTGCCTGTCCCAGCTACTCTCCAACCACGCCCACATTTCAGCGGGAGTCAATTCTAGGCACCCCGGATTCACCACCAAACTCACCAATTTCACTTAATTACACCCCAGTCTCCCTCATGCCTTCACCAGCCCTCAGGGACTCTCCTGTGGGTCACAACTACTCTCAAACCACGCCCACATTACAGCGGGAGTCAGTTCCAGGCACCCCGGAATCACCATCAAACTCACCAGTTTCACTCAATTAGTCTGCAGTCTCTCTCATGTCTTCACCAGCCCCCAGGGACTCTCCTGCCTGTCCCAGGTACTCTCCAGCCACGCCCAGAAGTCGGCTGGAGTCAGTTCCTGGCACCCCGGAGTCACCACCAAACTCAACAGTTTCACTGAGTTACTCCCCGATCTCTCTCATATCTTCACCCCCAGCCCTCAGGGACTCTCCTGTGTGTCCCCGCTACTCTCCAACCACGCCCAGATTTCAGGGGGAGTCAGTTCCAGGCACCCAGGGATCAACTACAAACTCACCAGTTTCACTGAGTTACTCCCCGGTGTCTCTCATGTCTTCACCCCCAGCCCCCTGGGACTCCCCTGTCTGTCCCAGCTACTCTACTGCCACGCCCAGATTCCAGCGGGAGTCAGCCTCCTACACTCCGGAGTCACCTACAGACTCACAGACCTCAATGAGATCCTCCGTGGTCTCTCTCAGGTCTTTGCCCTCAGCCCACAGGGACTCCTGTGTCTCTTGCAGCTACTCTCAAAACGTCTCTAGTTTCCAGCTGGAGTCGGTCCCAGCCACCCAGGACACACCACCAAACTCACCAATTTCACTGACTTACTCCCCATTCTCGCTCATGTTGTCACCTCCAGCCCTCAGGGACTCTTCTGCCTCTCTCGGCTACTCTCCAACCATCTCCCGATTTCACCTGGTGTCAGCTTCCCACACCCAGGAATCACCTGCAGACTCACGGAACTTACTGCAACCCTCCCCCATTTCTTTCACCTCTTCACACCCAGCCTTCAGGGACTCTACTGCGTCTCCCAGCTTCTTTCCAGCCTTCCCCAGATTTCTGCCGCAGTCAGCCCCAGGCATCCAGGAGAACCCTAGACACTCAAAGGCCTCACGAGACTATCTCCCTATGACCTGTATCTATACAGGGATGGCTCCCACCTATCCCTCAGTGACCCCAAACCCATCTCCACTTACACTCAGACACTCCCAGGGACTGAGAGCTACTCCCCGTTATTGTCCTTCAGTTCGAAGCCCTGGCCAATCTACTAGCCAACATGACGCAGTTACCTGGCCATTTCTCCACATTTCTGATGCGGGCCCCACACCCAGCCGCAGAAGAGCCTCTCCTGCATTCCGTCCTCACACACAGGCCTGTCCATCTACTTGCTACTGTCACACTCTTGCCAGCAGAAGAGGCCCCTGTATTGGCCGATATCACCACCCAGGCTATCCTCACCCCACAGCTGTGCAGCGGGACCCTCCTGCTGGCCCACCTGGCTGCCAGAGCCCATGCGGACACGAACCTCCAGCGCGTCGGCGTCCCTGCGGGCGACACTACCGGTGACATGGCTAGCATGACCCTCCTCCCTGGCAGTGACACTGTTGATGTGAGCCCCACTCGCAGATCTGTCATTTGTACATAAGGCCGTTTCCCCTTTTCTCTCTCTCTTCCGTTCACAGGGCTATTCATTCTCTCTGTTTCTGCCTCCGTTTCAGATATTTACTCACCTTTGTCTCTTTCACTATGTCTGCCGTGGTCTCGATGAGAGTGTGCCACATAAGATTCCCCCATTAAAAGTCATGAATTGAGTGGCTTTTACTCTATTTCTGGTTGTGCACATTCCATTTTAATTCGCAATCCATTTTAGAACATTTTATCACCACCGACCAGAGAAAAACCCTGTAAACATTGGTCACTCCTCATTCTCTCTCAAACCCTCTCCCTGACCCTCAGCCCTAGGTAACAACTACATAGAGCGATCAACCCCATATCCATAGATTTCCATATTGTGGGCATTTCATATAAACACAATTGCACAATATGTGAACTTTTGTGACTGACTTTACACTTAGCACAATATTTTCAAGATTCATCCACATTCTAGCCATACCCACAGTGGGAAACCATTTTCTTTCTTTTTGGTTTTAGTAACAACGGGTGTTTTCTCCTTCCTTCCTTCTCTCCTTCCTTCCTTCCTTCCTTCCTTCCTTCCTTCCTTCCTTCCTTCCTTCCTTCCTTCCTCCTATTTCTCTCTTACACCTTCTGCCCTCTCTGCTTCATAGGCCTTAGCTGCATGCTACGTTCTGCGTTTTTTTTGGGAAATCCTCGGCAGTTTCCGGAAAATTGTGTTATTGTTACTATTTACCGCTGTCTCTCATTCATGATTCTCCATCAATTGTAAACCTCTATTGGTTTTTCCCGAGTCACTAAGTATATTTTAATTAGGTACGCCTGTTTTTCTTTATACAGCCATTTCTGGAGTACAGGGTCACATACTCAAAAACACTGTGTAACTCAAAAACTCATCTAATATCCCAATATACCCATCACAAAATTGAAAAATCATAAATCATACCATCATAAGTCACGGTTTGTCCGTGGATATGGGCTTCATCAATTCCATTGTATTCAATAATGCTGTACACCATTAACAGTGGCAGACTGTTGGGGAGTGGATTTTGATAGCATTTTAAAAAACAGTTATTAGAGGGATACTTTAACCTGACTGAATATCTGATCTAATTGTATTAGCACGGTGAATGATTATGTGAAATGTTTTGAGACAGAGTAGTACATTTGTGAATGAAATTTTATGGCTTTTTTCACTGAGTAGGAACCTTTGTGTGCGGAAAGCTGAGACAATTACTTTCTGCTGTAGAGTCTGGCATTCATTGTAGATTAAAGCTTATTTTTCTGCGAATAAATCTTATTCAATAAAATACTATTTTTTAAAAGAAAAAGAAGAAAAACACTTGTGATGTGTAGTCATTATCCTCAGCAAAGTAATCCGGAAAGGAAAACCAAACACCATATTCTCACTTATCATGGGAGCTGAAAAATGGGATCACATGGACCCAGGAAGGGGAACAACACACACTGGGGCCTGTCGGGAGGCAGAGCATTAGGAAAAACAGCTAATGCATGCCGGGCTTAATAACCAGGTGATGGGTTGACAGGTGCAGCAAACCACCATGGCACACGTTTACCTTTGTAACAAATCTGCACATCCTGCACATATACCCCAGAACTTAGAAACGAAACGAAACGAAACGGAAACACAATAACAGAAGGCTAGCGGCAAACTAAAGTTTCAAACTCAGAATGTGACGGACCCACTTTGGTTCAAATCATGGTTCTCAACCCAGGTGCCATAAGGTCAGGATAAAGAATTTGGTTACATATTGTAAATAAGACATACAGCAAATGACTAGAAAAGTTATTCTCAACCTATGTGTGTCTTGTAATTCAAGGATGACGCTATCTACCGGGACACAGCATTAGATTCCAAAGGGCTCAGTCCCGCAAGACTGGCCTCCCACTCTATTAACAATGGGAAGCCCAGCGTTGGTTTACCTCTGCTTCTTAGCAACTGGCTATAAATCGGGTTTCCACCACTCGCAGTTTTAGTTGCATTAATTTGCTGGAAGAGTTCACAGCAAGCAGGGAAACACTTACATTTACCATTTTATTATAGCGGATGTTGCCAAAAATTCAGAAAAAAGACTTTGTGCCCGGCATGTGGGGAGGGGCGCACTACCTTCCAGGAAGTGTTATCCAGAAGCCCTCTAAACCCAGTCCTTTCGGGTTTTTATGGAGACCTCATTCTATAGGCATGATGGGTTAAACCATAGGCTACTGGTGAGCAACTCAACCTGAGGCTCTCAACCCTCCCTAGAAATTGGGGTTGAGGCTTTGCCATTCTCAGTCTGAGTAAAGGAATTTACATGAACGGAATTTTAAAAGAGATTAGCATAGCTGGAAACTTAATTAGGTGATTGAATTACCCGGAGCCACACCTTGATGTTCCTAACCCGAGCACCCTCATCCAACGAATGCTCCACCCAACTGGCTCCCAAGTCTCTACGTGGTTCCAGAGCAAAGGAATGTTTATACAAGGCACATCTCCACGTTTTCTTCAAAGTCTTTTCGCTTCCACGGGTAATTCTTAAACTGCCATGCATCAGGGTCAGGGGGAGGGCTTGTTACAACACAGATCTGTGGATCTCCGGGGTTTAAGGGTTGCAAGGACGCTGCTGCTGTCAAAACCACAAGGTGAGAACCACAGAACCACTAGTTGGTTTTTAGTGTTTCAGTGCATTTAATTCATAATATATTTGACCAAGAAATCTTGTAAGTTCTTAGATTGTCCGAAATGTTGCGTATGAAATCAAATCAGGAGAAGAGTTTCCTAGGAGGTGTAGCCTGGGAAAGTTGGGGGTGACTGATGGAAAGGAGGAGCGAAGCTCCGCCCTTTCCGCTGCTAGGCTGCGCCCGAGGCTATTTAGACCCACCCTGGCGGGCCTGTACTCAGATCTTCGCAGAGCGGAGCAGCGGCCGGAGCGTTTTGCGGGCTCTGCGTGGACTTGGAGCTTACAGCCTCTTGCGACCTGGAGGCGGATTCAGAGGACAGGACAGAACACTTGGGTAAGTGAATCTCTGTCTGTCTGTCTGTCTGTCTGTCTGTCTGTCTCATTGGTTTGTTTATTTCCATTTTCTTGAGGAGCACATACCTCACAACACACACACACACACACACACACACACACACACACACACACACTCGTTCATTCTGCGGGTTAGAAAATTGGTAGGGGTCCCTGGGAGCTACAGGTTTCCTAGTCATGTCTGCACCTAAGAACAGTAGGGTCTTGTCTGCCTCTTCTTATGAAAGGTCCCCCAGCCCGGACTCCCCAAGATCCATGCTAGCCTCACCCAGCTTCTCCCTCTCCCCTCTCAGAAACTCAGACTTAAGAGGAAGCTCCTCACCAGGGATCCGGAGCTACCATTCACCATCCCCTAGGGCTTCACCACACTCACCTCTATCATCACCAGAATCCCACAAGCTCCCATTTCCCTTTCCTCACCGTGTTGGGCAATCAATGAAGCCTCTGGGCTCTCCCGTGTCCTCCTCTGGGGATTCTTTAGAGTCACCAGGTTCATCAATAATATACCACATGTTCTTACTGCCATCACCCAGCAGCTCACAGCCAGCTCTCGGGGAGACTCTTGTGTCTCCCAGCTACTCTCCAAACAACCCCAGATTTCAGCTGGAGTCAGCCCCCCACACCCAGGAATCACCTACAAACTCACGGGCCTCACGGTGCTCCTCCCCTATGTCTTTCATCTCTTCAACCCCAGGCCTCAGGGACTCTCCCGGGTCTCCCACTTACTCTCCAGCCATCCCCAGGTTTCTGCGGGAGTCAGCCCCATGCACCCAGGAGTCCCCCAGAGACTCACAGGTTTCGGGAGATTGTGAGCGGTCCCCCGTCCCTGACGCCTCAGGATTCATGCCCGCCTCACCCAGCTTCTCCCTCTCCCCTCCCAGAAACTCAGACCCAAGGGTCAGCTCCCCACCAGGGATGTGGAAGTACTCTACAGCATCCCGCAGGGCTTCACCCCTCTCACATCCATCATCAACAGAATTTCACAACGTTACATTTGCCTTTCCTAACCAAGCAGGACAATCACTCATGTCATTGTGCTCTCCCGTGTCCTCCTCCGGAGATTCTTCACAGTCACCTCATTCATCAATAATATACCATATGTTCCTACTGCCATCATGCAGCAGCTCACCCCCAGCCGTCAATGACTCTCCTGTCTGTCCCAGCTACTCTCCAACTACGCCCAGATTTCAGCGGGAGTCGGTCTCCCACACCCCAGAAGCACCTACAAACTCACAGACTTCAGTGAGATCCCCGCCAGTCTCTCTCACGTCTTCACCCCCAGCCCTTACGGACCCTCCTGTCTCTCTCAACTACTATCCAACCACGCCCACATTTCAGCGGGAGTCAGTTCCAGCAACCCAGGGATCACCAGCAAGCTCACCACTTTCACTGAGTTACTCCCCAGTCTCTAGCACGTCTTTATCCCCAACCCTCAGGGACTCTCCTGTCTGTCCCAGCTACTCTCCAACCACGCCCACATTTCAGCGAGAGTCAGTTGCAGGCACCCAGAAATCACCACCAAACTCACCAATTTCACTGCGTTACTCCCCAGTCTCTCTCATGTCTTCACCATCCCTCAGGGACTCTCCTGTCTGTCCCAGCTACTCTCCAACCACGCCCACATTTCAGCGAGAGTCAGTTGCAGGCACCCAGAAATCACCACCAAACTCACCAATTTCACTGCGTTACTCCCCAGTCTCTCTCATGTCTTCACCATCCCTCAGGGACTCTCCTGCCTGTCCCAGCTACTCTCCAACCACGCCCACATTTCAGCGGGAGTCACTTCCAGGCACCCCGGAATCACCACCAAACTCACCAATTTCACTCAATTACTCCCCAGTCTCCCTCATGTCTTCACCAGCCCTCAGGGACTCTCCTGTGGGTCCCAACTACTCTCAAACCACGCCCACATTTCAGCGGGAGTCAGTTCCAGGCACCCCGGAATCACCACCAAACTCACCAGTTTCACTCAATTACTCTCCAGTCTCTCTCATGTCTTCACCAGCCCTCAGGGACTCTCCTGCCTGTCCCAGCTGCTCTCCAGCCACGCCCAGATGTCAGCTGGAGTCAGTTCCAGGCACCCCGGAGTCACCACCAAACTCACCAGTTTCACTGAGTTACTCCCCGGTCTCTCTCATGTCTTCACCCCCAGCCCTCAGGGACTCTCCTGTGTGTCCCCGCTACTCTCCAACCACGCCCAGATTTCAGCGGGAGTCAGTTCCAGGCACCCAGGGATCACCTACAAACTCACCAGTTTCACTGAGTTACTCCCCGGTCTCTCTCATGTCTTCACCCCCAGCCCCCTGGGACTCCCCTGTCTGTCCCAGCTACTCTCCTGCCACGCCCAGATTCCAGCGGGAGTCAGCCTCCTGCATTCCGGAGTCACCTACAGACTCACAGACCTCACTGAGATCCTCCCTGGTCTCTCTCAGGTCTTTGCCCTCAGCCCACAGGGACTCTTGTGTCTCTTTCAGCTACTCTCAAAAGTTCTCTAGATTCCAGCTGGAGTCGGTTCCAGGCACCCAGGACACAACACCAAACTCACCAATTTCACTGACTTACTCCCCATTCTCGCTCATGTTGTCACCTCCAGCCCTCAGGGACTCTTCTGTCTCCCTCAGCTACTCTCCAACCATCTCCCGATTTCACCTGGAGTCAGCTTCCCACACCCAGGAATCACCTGCAGACTCACGGACCTTACTGCATCCCTCCCCCATTTCCTTCACCTCTTCACTCCCAGCCCTCAGGGACTCTCCTGCGTCTCCCAGCTTCTCTCCAGCCTTCCCCAGATTTCTGCCGCAGTCAGCCCCAGGCACCCAGGAGAACCCTAGACACTCACAGGCCTCACGAGACTATCTCCCTATGACCTGTATCTATACAGGGATGGCTCCCACCTATCCCTCAGTGACCCCAAACCCATCTCCACTTACACTCAGACACTCCCAGGGCCTGACAGCTACTCCCCGTTATTGTCCTTCAGTTCGAAGCCCTGGCCAATCTACTAGCCAACATGACGCAGTTACCTGGCCATTTCTCCACATTTCTGGTGCGGGCCCCACATCCAGCCGCAGAAGAGCCTCTCCTGCATTCCGTCCTCACACACAGGCCTGTCCATCTACTTGCTACTGTCACACTCTTGCCAGCAGAAGAGGCCCCTGTATTGGCCGATATCACCACCCAGGCTATCCTCACCCCACAGCTGTGCAGCGGGACCCTCCTGCTGGCCCACCTGGCTGCCAGAGCCCATGCGGACACGAACCTCCAGCGCGTCGGCGTCCCTGCGGGCGACACTACCGGTGACATGGCTAGCATGACCCTCCTCCCTGGCAGTGACACTGTTGATGTGAGCCCCACTCGCAGATCTGTCATTTGTACATAAGGCCGTTTCCCCTTTTCTCTCTCTCTTCCGTTCACAGGGCTATTCATTCTCTCTGTTTCTGCCTCCGTTTCAGATATTTACTCACCTTTGTCTCTTTCACTATGTCTGCCGTGGTCTCGATGAGAGTGTGCCACATAAGATTCCCCCATTAAAAGTCATGAATTGAGTGGCTTTTACTCTATTTCTGGTTGTGCACATTCCATTTTAATTCGCAATCCATTTTAGAACATTTTATCACCACCGACCAGAGAAAAACCCTGTAAACATTGGTCACTCCTCATTCTCTCTCAAACCCTCTCCCTGACCCTCAGCCCTAGGTAACAACTACATAGAGCGATCAACCCCATATCCATAGATTTCCATATTGTGGGCATTTCATATAAACACAATTGCACAATATGTGAACTTTTGTGACTGACTTTACACTTAGCACAATATTTTCAAGATTCATCCACATTCTAGCCATACCCACAGTGGGAAACCATTTTCTTTCTTTTTGGTTTTAGTAACAACGGGTGTTTTCTCCTTCCTTCCTTCTCTCCTTCCTTCCTTCCTTCCTTCCTTCCTTCCTTCCTTCCTTCCTTCCTCCTATTTCTCTCTTACACCTTCTGCCCTCTCTGCTTCATAGGCCTTAGCTGCATGCTACGTTCTGCGTTTTTTTTGGGAAATCCTCGGCAGTTTCCGGAAAATTGTGTTATTGTTACTATTTGCCGCTGTCTCTCATTCATGATTCTCCATCAATTGTAAACCTCTATTGGTTTTTCCCGAGTCACTAAGTATATTTTAATTAGGTACGCCTGTTTTTCTTTATACAGCCATTTCTGGAGTACAGGGTCACGTACTCAAAAACACTGTGTAACTCAAAAACTCATCTAATATCCCAATATACCCATCACAAAATTGAAAAATCATAAATCAAACCATCATAAGTCACGGTTTGTCCGTGGATATGGGCTTCATCAATTCCATTGTATTCAATAATGCTGTACACCATTAACAGTGGCAGACTGTTGGGGAGTGGATTTTGATAGCATTTTAAAAAACAGTTATTAGAGGGATACTTTAACCTGACTGAATATCTGATCTAATTGTATTAGCACGGTGAATGATTATGTGAAATGTTTTGAGACAGAGTAGTACATTTGTGAATGAAATTTTATGGCTTTTTTCACTGAGTAGGAACCTTTGTGTGCGGAAAGCTGAGACAATTACTTTCTGCTGTAGAGTCTGGCATTCATTGTAGATTAAAGCTTATTTTTCTGCGAATAAATCTTATTCAATAAAATACTATTTTTTAAAAGAAAAAGAAGAAAAACACTTGTGATGTGTAGTCATTATCCTCAGCAAAGTAATCCGGAAAGGAAAACCAAACACCATATTCTCACTTATCATGGGAGCTGAAAAATGGGATCACATGGACCCAGGAAGGGGAACAACACACACTGGGGCCTGTCGGGAGGCAGAGCATTAGGAAAAACAGCTAATGCATGCCGGGCTTAATAACCAGGTGATGGGTTGACAGGTGCAGCAAACCACCATGGCACACGTTTACCTTTGTAACAAATCTGCACATCCTGCACATATACCCCAGAACTTAGAAACGAAACGAAACGAAACGGAAACACAATAACAGAAGGCTAGCGGCAAACTAAAGTTTCAAACTCAGAATGTGACGGACCCACTTTGGTTCAAATCATGGTTCTCAACCCAGGTGCCATAAGGTCAGGATAAAGAATTTGGTTACATATTGTAAATAAGACATACAGCAAATGACTAGAAAAGTTATTCTCAACCTATGTGTGTCTTGTAATTCAAGGATGACGCTATCTACCGGGACACAGCATTAGATTCCAAAGGGCTCAGTCCCGCAAGACTGGCCTCCCACTCTATTAACAATGGGAAGCCCAGCGTTGGTTTACCTCTGCTTCTTAGCAACTGGCTATAAATCGGGTTTCCACCACTCGCAGTTTTAGTTGCATTAATTTGCTGGAAGAGTTCACAGCAAGCAGGGAAACACTTACATTTACCATTTTATTATAGCGGATGTTGCCAAAAATTCAGAAAAAAGACTTTGTGCCCGGCATGTGGGGAGGGGCGCACTACCTTCCAGGAAGTGTTATCCAGAAGCCCTCTAAACCCAGTCCTTTCGGGTTTTTATGGAGACCTCATTCTATAGGCATGATGGGTTAAACCATAGGCTACTGGTGAGCAACTCAACCTGAGGCTCTCAACCCTCCCTAGAAATTGGGGTTGAGGCTTTGCCATTCTCAGTCTGAGTAAAGGAATTTACATGAACGGAATTTTAAAAGAGATTAGCATAGCTGGAAACTTAATTAGGTGATTGAATTACCCGGAGCCACACCTTGATGTTCCTAACCCGAGCACCCTCATCCAACGAATGCTCCACCCAACTGGCTCCCAAGTCTCTACGTGGTTCCAGAGCAAAGGAATGTTTATACAAGGCACATCTCCACGTTTTCTTCAAAGTCTTTTCGCTTCCACGGGTAATTCTTAAACTGCCATGCATCAGGGTCAGGGGGAGGGCTTGTTACAACACAGATCTGTGGATCTTCGGGGTTTAAGGGTTGCAAGGACGCTGCTGCTGTCAAAACCACAAGGTGAGAACCACAGAACCACTAGTTGGTTTTTAGTGTTTCAGTGCATTTAATTCATAATATATTTGACCAAGAAATCTTGTAAGTTCTTAGATTGTCCGAAATGTTGCGTATGAAATCAAATCAGGAGAAGAGTTTCCTAGGAGGTGTAGCCTGGGAAAGTTGGGGGTGACTGATGGAAAGGAGGAGCGAAGCTCCGCCCTTTCCGCTGCTAGGCTGCGCCCGAGGCTATTTAGACCCACCCTGGCGGGCCTGTACTCAGATCTTCGCAGAGCGGAGCAGCGGCCGGAGCGTTTTGCGGGCTCTGCGTGGACTTGGAGCTTACAGCCTCTTGCGACCTGGAGGCGGATTCAGAGGACAGGACAGAACACTTGGGTAAGTGAATCTCTGTCTGTCTGTCTGTCTGTCTGTCTGTCTGTCTCATTGGTTTGTTTATTTCCATTTTCTTGAGGAGCACATACCTCACAACACACACACACACACACACACACACACACACACACACACACACTCGTTCATTCTGCGGGTTAGAAAATTGGTAGGGGTCCCTGGGAGCTACAGGTTTCCTAGTCATGTCTGCACCTAAGAACAGTAGGGTCTTGTCTGCCTCTTCTTATGAAAGGTCCCCCAGCCCGGACTCCCCAAGATCCATGCTAGCCTCACCCAGCTTCTCCCTCTCCCCTCTCAGAAACTCAGACTTAAGAGGAAGCTCCTCACCAGGGATCCGGAGCTACCATTCACCATCCCCTAGGGCTTCACCACACTCACCTCTATCATCACCAGAATCCCACAAGCTCCCATTTCCCTTTCCTCACCGTGTTGGGCAATCAATGAAGCCTCTGGGCTCTCCCGTGTCCTCCTCTGGGGATTCTTTAGAGTCACCAGGTTCATCAATAATATACCACATGTTCTTACTGCCATCACCCAGCAGCTCACAGCCAGCTCTCGGGGAGACTCTTGTGTCTCCCAGCTACTCTCCAAACAACCCCAGATTTCAGCTGGAGTCAGCCCCCCACACCCAGGAATCACCTACAAACTCACGGGCCTCACGGTGCTCCTCCCCTATGTCTTTCATCTCTTCAACCCCAGGCCTCAGGGACTCTCCCGGGTCTCCCACTTACTCTCCAGCCATCCCCAGGTTTCTGCGGGAGTCAGCCCCATGCACCCAGGAGTCCCCCAGAGACTCACAGGTTTCGGGAGATTGTGAGCGGTCCCCCGTCCCTGACGCCTCAGGATTCATGCCCGCCTCACCCAGCTTCTCCCTCTCCCCTCCCAGAAACTCAGACCCAAGGGTCAGCTCCCCACCAGGGATGTGGAAGTACTCTACAGCATCCCGCAGGGCTTCACCCCTCTCACATCCATCATCAACAGAATTTCACAACGTTACATTTGCCTTTCCTAACCAAGCAGGACAATCACTCATGTCATTGTGCTCTCCCGTGTCCTCCTCCGGAGATTCTTCACAGTCACCTCATTCATCAATAATATACCATATGTTCCTACTGCCATCATGCAGCAGCTCACCCCCAGCCGTCAATGACTCTCCTGTCTGTCCCAGCTACTCTCCAACTACGCCCAGATTTCAGCGGGAGTCGGTCTCCCACACCCCAGAAGCACCTACAAACTCACAGACTTCAGTGAGATCCCCGCCAGTCTCTCTCACGTCTTCACCCCCAGCCCTTACGGACCCTCCTGTCTCTCTCAACTACTATCCAACCACGCCCACATTTCAGCGGGAGTCAGTTCCAGCAACCCAGGGATCACCAGCAAGCTCACCACTTTCACTGAGTTACTCCCCAGTCTCTAGCACGTCTTTATCCCCAACCCTCAGGGACTCTCCTGTCTGTCCCAGCTACTCTCCAACCACGCCCACATTTCAGCGAGAGTCAGTTGCAGGCACCCAGAAATCACCACCAAACTCACCAATTTCACTGCGTTACTCCCCAGTCTCTCTCATGTCTTCACCATCCCTCAGGGACTCTCCTGTCTGTCCCAGCTACTCTCCAACCACGCCCACATTTCAGCGAGAGTCAGTTGCAGGCACCCAGAAATCACCACCAAACTCACCAATTTCACTGCGTTACTCCCCAGTCTCTCTCATGTCTTCACCATCCCTCAGGGACTCTCCTGCCTGTCCCAGCTACTCTCCAACCACGCCCACATTTCAGCGGGAGTCACTTCCAGGCACCCCGGAATCACCACCAAACTCACCAATTTCACTCAATTACTCCCCAGTCTCCCTCATGTCTTCACCAGCCCTCAGGGACTCTCCTGTGGGTCCCGACTACTCTCAAACCACGCCCACATTTCAGCGGGAGTCAGTTCCAGGCACCCCGGAATCACCACCAAACTCACCAGTTTCACTCAATTACTCTCCAGTCTCTCTCATGTCTTCACCAGCCCTCAGGGACTCTCCTGCCTGTCCCAACTGCTCTCCAGCCACGCCCAGATGTCAGCTGGAGTCAGTTCCAGGCACCCCGGAGTCACCACCAAACTCACCAGTTTCACTGAGTTACTCCCCGGTCTCTCTCATGTCTTCACCCCCAGCCCTCAGGGACTCTCCTGTGTGTCCCCGCTACTCTCCAACCACGCCCAGATTTCAGCGGGAGTCAGTTCCAGGCACCCAGGGATCACCTACAAACTCACCAGTTTCACTGAGTTACTCCCCGGTCTCTCTCATGTCTTCACCCCCAGCCCCCTGGGACTCCCCTGTCTGTCCCAGCTACTCTCCTGCCACGCCCAGATTCCAGCGGGAGTCAGCCTCCTGCATTCCGGAGTCACCTACAGACTCACAGACCTCACTGAGATCCTCCCTGGTCTCTCTCAGGTCTTTGCCCTCAGCCCACAGGGACTCTTGTGTCTCTTTCAGCTACTCTCAAAAGTTCTCTAGATTCCAGCTGGAGTCGGTTCCAGGCACCCAGGACACAACACCAAACTCACCAATTTCACTGACTTACTCCCCATTCTCGCTCATGTTGTCACCTCCAGCCCTCAGGGACTCTTCTGTCTCCCTCAGCTACTCTCCAACCTTCTCCCGATTTCACCTGGAGTCAGCTTCCCACACCCAGGAATCACCTGCAGACTCACGGACCTTACTGCATCCCTCCCCCATTTCCTTCACCTCTTCACTCCCAGCCCTCAGGGACTCTCCTGCGTCTCCCAGCTTCTCTCCAGCCTTCCCCAGATTTCTGCCGCAGTCAGCCCCAGGCACCCAGGAGAACCCTAGACACTCACAGGCCTCACGAGACTATCTCCCTATGACCTGTATCTATACAGGGATGGCTCCCACCTATCCCTCAGTGACCCCAAACCCATCTCCACTTACACTCAGACACTCCCAGGGCCTGACAGCTACTCCCCGTTATTGTCCTTCAGTTCGAAGCCCTGGCCAATCTACTAGCCAACATGACGCAGTTACCTGGCCATTTCTCCACATTTCTGGTGCGGGCCCCACATCCAGCCGCAGAAGAGCCTCTCCTGCATTCCGTCCTCACACACAGGCCTGTCCATCTACTTGCTACTGTCACACTCTTGCCAGCAGAAGAGGCCCCTGTATTGGCCGATATCACCACCCAGGCTATCCTCACCCCACAGCTGTGCAGCGGGACCCTCCTGCTGGCCCACCTGGCTGCCAGAGCCCATGCGGACACGAACCTCCAGCGCGTCGGCGTCCCTGCGGGCGACACTACCGGTGACATGGCTAGCATGACCCTCCTCCCTGGCAGTGACACTGTTGATGTGAGCCCCACTCGCAGATCTGTCATTTGTACATAAGGCCGTTTCCCCTTTTCTCTCTCTCTTCCGTTCACAGGGCTATTCATTCTCTCTGTTTCTGCCTCCGTTTCAGATATTTACTCACCTTTGTCTCTTTCACTATGTCTGCCGTGGTCTCGATGAGAGTGTGCCACATAAGATTCCCCCATTAAAAGTCATGAATTGAGTGGCTTTTACTCTATTTCTGGTTGTGCACATTCCATTTTAATTCGCAATCCATTTTAGAACATTTTATCACCACCGACCAGAGAAAAACCCTGTAAACATTGGTCACTCCTCATTCTCTCTCAAACCCTCTCCCTGACCCTCAGCCCTAGGTAACAACTACATAGAGCGATCAACCCCATATCCATAGATTTCCATATTGTGGGCATTTCATATAAACACAATTGCACAATATGTGAACTTTTGTGACTGACTTTACACTTAGCACAATATTTTCAAGATTCATCCACATTCTAGCCATACCCACAGTGGGAAACCATTTTCTTTCTTTTTGGTTTTAGTAACAACGGGTGTTTTCTCCTTCCTTCCTTCTCTCCTTCCTTCCTTCCTTCCTTCCTTCCTTCCTTCCTTCCTTCCTTCCTTCCTTCCTTCCTCCTATTTCTCTCTTACACCTTCTGCCCTCTCTGCTTCATAGGCCTTAGCTGCATGCTACGTTCTGCGTTTTTTTTGGGAAATCCTCGGCAGTTTCCGGAAAATTGTGTTATTGTTACTATTTACCGCTGTCTCTCATTCATGATTCTCCATCAATTGTAAACCTCTATTGGTTTTTCCCGAGTCACTAAGTATATTTTAATTAGGTACGCCTGTTTTTCTTTATACAGCCATTTCTGGAGTACAGGGTCACATACTCAAAAACACTGTGTAACTCAAAAACTCATCTAATATCCCAATATACCCATCACAAAATTGAAAAATCATAAATCAAACCATCATAAGTCACGGTTTGTCCGTGGATATGGGCTTCATCAATTCCATTGTATTCAATAATGCTGTACACCATTAACAGTGGCAGACTGTTGGGGAGTGGATTTTGATAGCATTTTAAAAAACAGTTATTAGAGGGATACTTTAACCTGACTGAATATCTGATCTAATTGTATTAGCACGGTGAATGATTATGTGAAATGTTTTGAGACAGAGTAGTACATTTGTGAATGAAATTTTATGGCTTTTTTCACTGAGTAGGAACCTTTGTGTGCGGAAAGCTGAGACAATTACTTTCTGCTGTAGAGTCTGGCATTCATTGTAGATTAAAGCTTATTTTTCTGCGAATAAATCTTATTCAATAAAATACTATTTTTTAAAAGAAAAAGAAGAAAAACACTTGTGATGTGTAGTCATTATCCTCAGCAAAGTAATCCGGAAAGGAAAACCAAACACCATATTCTCACTTATCATGGGAGCTGAAAAATGGGATCACATGGACCCAGGAAGGGGAACAACACACACTGGGGCCTGTCGGGAGGCAGAGCATTAGGAAAAACAGCTAATGCATGCCGGGCTTAATAACCAGGTGATGGGTTGACAGGTGCAGCAAACCACCATGGCACACGTTTACCTTTGTAACAAATCTGCACATCCTGCACATATACCCCAGAACTTAGAAACGAAACGAAACGAAACGGAAACACAATAACAGAAGGCTAGCGGCAAACTAAAGTTTCAAACTCAGAATGTGACGGACCCACTTTGGTTCAAATCATGGTTCTCAACCCAGGTGCCATAAGGTCAGGATAAAGAATTTGGTTACATATTGTAAATAAGACATACAGCAAATGACTAGAAAAGTTATTCTCAACCTATGTGTGTCTTGTAATTCAAGGATGACGCTATCTACCGGGACACAGCATTAGATTCCAAAGGGCTCAGTCCCGCAAGACTGGCCTCCCACTCTATTAACAATGGGAAGCCCAGCGTTGGTTTACCTCTGCTTCTTAGCAACTGGCTATAAATCGGGTTTCCACCACTCGCAGTTTTAGTTGCATTAATTTGCTGGAAGAGTTCACAGCAAGCAGGGAAACACTTACATTTACCATTTTATTATAGCGGATGTTGCCAAAAATTCAGAAAAAAGACTTTGTGCCCGGCATGTGGGGAGGGGCGCACTACCTTCCAGGAAGTGTTATCCAGAAGCCCTCTAAACCCAGTCCTTTCGGGTTTTTATGGAGACCTCATTCTATAGGCATGATGGGTTAAACCATAGGCTACTGGTGAGCAACTCAACCTGAGGCTCTCAACCCTCCCTAGAAATTGGGGTTGAGGCTTTGCCATTCTCAGTCTGAGTAAAGGAATTTACATGAACGGAATTTTAAAAGAGATTAGCATAGCTGGAAACTTAATTAGGTGATTGAATTACCCGGAGCCACACCTTGATGTTCCTAACCCGAGCACCCTCATCCAACGAATGCTCCACCCAACTGGCTCCCAAGTCTCTACGTGGTTCCAGAGCAAAGGAATGTTTATACAAGGCACATCTCCACGTTTTCTTCAAAGTCTTTTCGCTTCCACGGGTAATTCTTAAACTGCCATGCATCAGGGTCAGGGGGAGGGCTTGTTACAACACAGATCTGTGGATCTCCGGGGTTTAAGGGTTGCAAGGACGCTGCTGCTGTCAAAACCACAAGGTGAGAACCACAGAACCACTAGTTGGTTTTTAGTGTTTCAGTGCATTTAATTCATAATATATTTGACCAAGAAATCTTGTAAGTTCTTAGATTGTCCGAAATGTTGCGTATGAAATCAAATCAGGAGAAGAGTTTCCTAGGAGGTGTAGCCTGGGAAAGTTGGGGGTGACTGATGGAAAGGAGGAGCGAAGCTCCGCCCTTTCCGCTGCTAGGCTGCGCCCGAGGCTATTTAGACCCACCCTGGCGGGCCTGTACTCAGATCTTCGCAGAGCGGAGCAGCGGCCGGAGCGTTTTGCGGGCTCTGCGTGGACTTGGAGCTTACAGCCTCTTGCGACCTGGAGGCGGATTCAGAGGACAGGACAGAACACTTGGGTAAGTGAATCTCTGTCTGTCTGTCTGTCTGTCTGTCTGTCTGTCTCATTGGTTTGTTTATTTCCATTTTCTTGAGGAGCACATACCTCACAACACACACACACACACACACACACACACACACACACACACACACTCGTTCATTCTGCGGGTTAGAAAATTGGTAGGGGTCCCTGGGAGCTACAGGTTTCCTAGTCATGTCTGCACCTAAGAACAGTAGGGTCTTGTCTGCCTCTTCTTATGAAAGGTCCCCCAGCCCGGACTCCCCAAGATCCATGCTAGCCTCACCCAGCTTCTCCCTCTCCCCTCTCAGAAACTCAGACTTAAGAGGAAGCTCCTCACCAGGGATCCGGAGCTACCATTCACCATCCCCTAGGGCTTCACCACACTCACCTCTATCATCACCAGAATCCCACAAGCTCCCATTTCCCTTTCCTCACCGTGTTGGGCAATCAATGAAGCCTCTGGGCTCTCCCGTGTCCTCCTCTGGGGATTCTTTAGAGTCACCAGGTTCATCAATAATATACCACATGTTCTTACTGCCATCACCCAGCAGCTCACAGCCAGCTCTCGGGGAGACTCTTGTGTCTCCCAGCTACTCTCCAAACAACCCCAGATTTCAGCTGGAGTCAGCCCCCCACACCCAGGAATCACCTACAAACTCACGGGCCTCACGGTGCTCCTCCCCTATGTCTTTCATCTCTTCAACCCCAGGCCTCAGGGACTCTCCCGGGTCTCCCACTTACTCTCCAGCCATCCCCAGGTTTCTGCGGGAGTCAGCCCCATGCACCCAGGAGTCCCCCAGAGACTCACAGGTTTCGGGAGATTGTGAGCGGTCCCCCGTCCCTGACGCCTCAGGATTCATGCCCGCCTCACCCAGCTTCTCCCTCTCCCCTCCCAGAAACTCAGACCCAAGGGTCAGCTCCCCACCAGGGATGTGGAAGTACTCTACAGCATCCCGCAGGGCTTCACCCCTCTCACATCCATCATCAACAGAATTTCACAACGTTACATTTGCCTTTCCTAACCAAGCAGGACAATCACTCATGTCATTGTGCTCTCCCGTGTCCTCCTCCGGAGATTCTTCACAGTCACCTCATTCATCAATAATATACCATATGTTCCTACTGCCATCATGCAGCAGCTCACCCCCAGCCGTCAATGACTCTCCTGTCTGTCCCAGCTACTCTCCAACTACGCCCAGATTTCAGCGGGAGTCGGTCTCCCACACCCCAGAAGCACCTACAAACTCACAGACTTCAGTGAGATCCCCGCCAGTCTCTCTCACGTCTTCACCCCCAGCCCTTACGGACCCTCCTGTCTCTCTCAACTACTATCCAACCACGCCCACATTTCAGCGGGAGTCAGTTCCAGCAACCCAGGGATCACCAGCAAGCTCACCACTTTCACTGAGTTACTCCCCAGTCTCTAGCACGTCTTTATCCCCAACCCTCAGGGACTCTCCTGTCTGTCCCAGCTACTCTCCAACCACGCCCACATTTCAGCGAGAGTCAGTTGCAGGCACCCAGAAATCACCACCAAACTCACCAATTTCACTGCGTTACTCCCCAGTCTCTCTCATGTCTTCACCATCCCTCAGGGACTCTCCTGTCTGTCCCAGCTACTCTCCAACCACGCCCACATTTCAGCGAGAGTCAGTTGCAGGCACCCAGAAATCACCACCAAACTCACCAATTTCACTGCGTTACTCCCCAGTCTCTCTCATGTCTTCACCATCCCTCAGGGACTCTCCTGCCTGTCCCAGCTACTCTCCAACCACGCCCACATTTCAGCGGGAGTCACTTCCAGGCACCCCGGAATCACCACCAAACTCACCAATTTCACTCAATTACTCCCCAGTCTCCCTCATGTCTTCACCAGCCCTCAGGGACTCTCCTGTGGGTCCCAACTACTCTCAAACCACGCCCACATTTCAGCGGGAGTCAGTTCCAGGCACCCCGGAATCACCACCAAACTCACCAGTTTCACTCAATTACTCTCCAGTCTCTCTCATGTCTTCACCAGCCCTCAGGGACTCTCCTGCCTGTCCCAGCTGCTCTCCAGCCACGCCCAGATGTCAGCTGGAGTCAGTTCCAGGCACCCCGGAGTCACCACCAAACTCACCAGTTTCACTGAGTTACTCCCCGGTCTCTCTCATGTCTTCACCCCCAGCCCTCAGGGACTCTCCTGTGTGTCCCCGCTACTCTCCAACCACGCCCAGATTTCAGCGGGAGTCAGTTCCAGGCACCCAGGGATCACCTACAAACTCACCAGTTTCACTGAGTTACTCCCCGGTCTCTCTCATGTCTTCACCCCCAGCCCCCTGGGACTCCCCTGTCTGTCCCAGCTACTCTCCTGCCACGCCCAGATTCCAGCGGGAGTCAGCCTCCTGCATTCCGGAGTCACCTACAGACTCACAGACCTCACTGAGATCCTCCCTGGTCTCTCTCAGGTCTTTGCCCTCAGCCCACAGGGACTCTTGTGTCTCTTTCAGCTACTCTCAAAAGTTCTCTAGATTCCAGCTGGAGTCGGTTCCAGGCACCCAGGACACAACACCAAACTCACCAATTTCACTGACTTACTCCCCATTCTCGCTCATGTTGTCACCTCCAGCCCTCAGGGACTCTTCTGTCTCCCTCAGCTACTCTCCAACCATCTCCCGATTTCACCTGGAGTCAGCTTCCCACACCCAGGAATCACCTGCAGACTCACGGACCTTACTGCATCCCTCCCCCATTTCCTTCACCTCTTCACTCCCAGCCCTCAGGGACTCTCCTGCGTCTCCCAGCTTCTCTCCAGCCTTCCCCAGATTTCTGCCGCAGTCAGCCCCAGGCACCCAGGAGAACCCTAGACACTCACAGGCCTCACGAGACTATCTCCCTATGACCTGTATCTATACAGGGATGGCTCCCACCTATCCCTCAGTGACCCCAAACCCATCTCCACTTACACTCAGACACTCCCAGGGCCTGACAGCTACTCCCCGTTATTGTCCTTCAGTTCGAAGCCCTGGCCAATCTACTAGCCAACATGACGCAGTTACCTGGCCATTTCTCCACATTTCTGGTGCGGGCCCCACATCCAGCCGCAGAAGAGCCTCTCCTGCATTCCGTCCTCACACACAGGCCTGTCCATCTACTTGCTACTGTCACACTCTTGCCAGCAGAAGAGGCCCCTGTATTGGCCGATATCACCACCCAGGCTATCCTCACCCCACAGCTGTGCAGCGGGACCCTCCTGCTGGCCCACCTGGCTGCCAGAGCCCATGCGGACACGAACCTCCAGCGCGTCGGCGTCCCTGCGGGCGACACTACCGGTGACATGGCTAGCATGACCCTCCTCCCTGGCAGTGACACTGTTGATGTGAGCCCCACTCGCAGATCTGTCATTTGTACATAAGGCCGTTTCCCCTTTTCTCTCTCTCTTCCGTTCACAGGGCTATTCATTCTCTCTGTTTCTGCCTCCGTTTCAGATATTTACTCACCTTTGTCTCTTTCACTATGTCTGCCGTGGTCTCGATGAGAGTGTGCCACATAAGATTCCCCCATTAAAAGTCATGAATTGAGTGGCTTTTACTCTATTTCTGGTTGTGCACATTCCATTTTAATTCGCAATCCATTTTAGAACATTTTATCACCACCGACCAGAGAAAAACCCTGTAAACATTGGTCACTCCTCATTCTCTCTCAAACCCTCTCCCTGACCCTCAGCCCTAGGTAACAACTACATAGAGCGATCAACCCCATATCCATAGATTTCCATATTGTGGGCATTTCATATAAACACAATTGCACAATATGTGAACTTTTGTGACTGACTTTACACTTAGCACAATATTTTCAAGATTCATCCACATTCTAGCCATACCCACAGTGGGAAACCATTTTCTTTCTTTTTGGTTTTAGTAACAACGGGTGTTTTCTCCTTCCTTCCTTCTCTCCTTCCTTCCTTCCTTCCTTCCTTCCTTCCTTCCTTCCTTCCTTCCTTCCTTCCTCCTATTTCTCTCTTACACCTTCTGCCCTCTCTGCTTCATAGGCCTTAGCTGCATGCTACGTTCTGCGTTTTTTTTGGGAAATCCTCGGCAGTTTCCGGAAAATTGTGTTATTGTTACTATTTACCGCTGTCTCTCATTCATGATTCTCCATCAATTGTAAACCTCTATTGGTTTTTCCCGAGTCACTAAGTATATTTTAATTAGGTACGCCTGTTTTTCTTTATACAGCCATTTCTGGAGTACAGGGTCACGTACTCAAAAACACTGTGTAACTCAAAAACTCATCTAATATCCCAATATACCCATCACAAAATTGAAAAATCATAAATCAAACCATCATAAGTCACGGTTTGTCCGTGGATATGGGCTTCATCAATTCCATTGTATTCAATAATGCTGTACACCATTAACAGTGGCAGACTGTTGGGGAGTGGATTTTGATAGCATTTTAAAAAACAGTTATTAGAGGGATACTTTAACCTGACTGAATATCTGATCTAATTGTATTAGCACGGTGAATGATTATGTGAAATGTTTTGAGACAGAGTAGTACATTTGTGAATGAAATTTTATGGCTTTTTTCACTGAGTAGGAACCTTTGTGTGCGGAAAGCTGAGACAATTACTTTCTGCTGTAGAGTCTGGCATTCATTGTAGATTAAAGCTTATTTTTCTGCGAATAAATCTTATTCAATAAAATACTATTTTTTAAAAGAAAAAGAAGAAAAACACTTGTGATGTGTAGTCATTATCCTCAGCAAAGTAATCCGGAAAGGAAAACCAAACACCATATTCTCACTTATCATGGGAGCTGAAAAATGGGATCACATGGACCCAGGAAGGGGAACAACACACACTGGGGCCTGTCGGGAGGCAGAGCATTAGGAAAAACAGCTAATGCATGCCGGGCTTAATAACCAGGTGATGGGTTGACAGGTGCAGCAAACCACCATGGCACACGTTTACCTTTGTAACAAATCTGCACATCCTGCACATATACCCCAGAACTTAGAAACGAAACGAAACGAAACGGAAACACAATAACAGAAGGCTAGCGGCAAACTAAAGTTTCAAACTCAGAATGTGACGGACCCACTTTGGTTCAAATCATGGTTCTCAACCCAGGTGCCATAAGGTCAGGATAAAGAATTTGGTTACATATTGTAAATAAGACATACAGCAAATGACTAGAAAAGTTATTCTCAACCTATGTGTGTCTTGTAATTCAAGGATGACGCTATCTACCGGGACACAGCATTAGATTCCAAAGGGCTCAGTCCCGCAAGACTGGCCTCCCACTCTATTAACAATGGGAAGCCCAGCGTTGGTTTACCTCTGCTTCTTAGCAACTGGCTATAAATCGGGTTTCCACCACTCGCAGTTTTAGTTGCATTAATTTGCTGGAAGAGTTCACAGCAAGCAGGGAAACACTTACATTTACCATTTTATTATAGCGGATGTTGCCAAAAATTCAGAAAAAAGACTTTGTGCCCGGCATGTGGGGAGGGGCGCACTACCTTCCAGGAAGTGTTATCCAGAAGCCCTCTAAACCCAGTCCTTTCGGGTTTTTATGGAGACCTCATTCTATAGGCATGATGGGTTAAACCATAGGCTACTGGTGAGCAACTCAACCTGAGGCTCTCAACCCTCCCTAGAAATTGGGGTTGAGGCTTTGCCATTCTCAGTCTGAGTAAAGGAATTTACATGAACGGAATTTTAAAAGAGATTAGCATAGCTGGAAACTTAATTAGGTGATTGAATTACCCGGAGCCACACCTTGATGTTCCTAACCCGAGCACCCTCATCCAACGAATGCTCCACCCAACTGGCTCCCAAGTCTCTACGTGGTTCCAGAGCAAAGGAATGTTTATACAAGGCACATCTCCACGTTTTCTTCAAAGTCTTTTCGCTTCCACGGGTAATTCTTAAACTGCCATGCATCAGGGTCAGGGGGAGGGCTTGTTACAACACAGATCTGTGGATCTCCGGGGTTTAAGGGTTGCAAGGACGCTGCTGCTGTCAAAACCACAAGGTGAGAACCACAGAACCACTAGTTGGTTTTTAGTGTTTCAGTGCATTTAATTCATAATATATTTGACCAAGAAATCTTGTAAGTTCTTAGATTGTCCGAAATGTTGCGTATGAAATCAAATCAGGAGAAGAGTTTCCTAGGAGGTGTAGCCTGGGAAAGTTGGGGGTGACTGATGGAAAGGAGGAGCGAAGCTCCGCCCTTTCCGCTGCTAGGCTGCGCCCGAGGCTATTTAGACCCACCCTGGCGGGCCTGTACTCAGATCTTCGCAGAGCGGAGCAGCGGCCGGAGCGTTTTGCGGGCTCTGCGTGGACTTGGAGCTTACAGCCTCTTGCGACCTGGAGGCGGATTCAGAGGACAGGACAGAACACTTGGGTAAGTGTATCTCTGTCTGTCTGTCTGTCTGTCTGTCTCATTGGTTTGTTTATTTCCATTTTCTTGAGGAGCACATACCTCACAACACACACACACACACACACACACACACACACACACACACACACACTCGTTCATTCTGCGGGTTAGAAAATTGGTAGGGGTCCCTGGGAGCTACAGGTTTCCTAGTCATGTCTGCACCTAAGAACAGTAGGGTCTTGTCTGCCTCTTCTTATGAAAGGTCCCCCAGCCCGGACTCCCCAAGATCCATGCTAGCCTCACCCAGCTTCTCCCTCTCCCCTCTCAGAAACTCAGACTTAAGAGGAAGCTCCTCACCAGGGATCCGGAGCTACCATTCACCATCCCCTAGGGCTTCACCACACTCACCTCTATCATCACCAGAATCCCACAAGCTCCCATTTCCCTTTCCTCACCGTGTTGGGCAATCAATGAAGCCTCTGGGCTCTCCCGTGTCCTCCTCTGGGGATTCTTTAGAGTCACCAGGTTCATCAATAATATACCACATGTTCTTACTGCCATCACCCAGCAGCTCACAGCCAGCTCTCGGGGAGACTCTTGTGTCTCCCAGCTACTCTCCAAACAACCCCAGATTTCAGCTGGAGTCAGCCCCCCACACCCAGGAATCACCTACAAACTCACGGGCCTCACGGTGCTCCTCCCCTATGTCTTTCATCTCTTCAACCCCAGGCCTCAGGGACTCTCCCGGGTCTCCCACTTACTCTCCAGCCATCCCCAGGTTTCTGCGGGAGTCAGCCCCATGCACCCAGGAGTCCCCCAGAGACTCACAGGTTTCGGGAGATTGTGAGCGGTCCCCCGTCCCTGACGCCTCAGGATTCATGCCCGCCTCACCCAGCTTCTCCCTCTCCCCTCCCAGAAACTCAGACCCAAGGGTCAGCTCCCCACCAGGGATGTGGAAGTACTCTACAGCATCCCGCAGGGCTTCACCCCTCTCACATCCATCATCAACAGAATTTCACAACGTTACATTTGCCTTTCCTAACCAAGCAGGACAATCACTCATGTCATTGTGCTCTCCCGTGTCCTCCTCCGGAGATTCTTCACAGTCACCTCATTCATCAATAATATACCATATGTTCCTACTGCCATCATGCAGCAGCTCACCCCCAGCCGTCAATGACTCTCCTGTCTGTCCCAGCTACTCTCCAACTACGCCCAGATTTCAGCGGGAGTCGGTCTCCCACACCCCAGAAGCACCTACAAACTCACAGACTTCAGTGAGATCCCCGCCAGTCTCTCTCACGTCTTCACCCCCAGCCCTTACGGACCCTCCTGTCTCTCTCAACTACTGTCCAACCACGCCCACATTTCAGCGGGAGTCAGTTCCAGCAACCCAGGGATCACCAGCAAGCTCACCACTTTCACTGAGTTACTCCCCAGTCTCTAGCACGTCTTTATCCCCAACCCTCAGGGACTCTCCTGTCTGTCCCAGCTACTCTCCAACCACGCCCACATTTCAGCGAGAGTCAGTTGCAGGCACCCAGAAATCACCACCAAACTCACCAATTTCACTGCGTTACTCCCCAGTCTCTCTCATGTCTTCACCATCCCTCAGGGACTCTCCTGTCTGTCCCAGCTACTCTCCAACCACGCCCACATTTCAGCGAGAGTCAGTTGCAGGCACCCAGAAATCACCACCAAACTCACCAATTTCACTGCGTTACTCCCCAGTCTCTCTCATGTCTTCACCATCCCTCAGGGACTCTCCTGCCTGTCCCAGCTACTCTCCAACCACGCCCACATTTCAGCGGGAGTCACTTCCAGGCACCCCGGAATCACCACCAAACTCACCAATTTCACTCAATTACTCCCCAGTCTCCCTCATGTCTTCACCAGCCCTCAGGGACTCTCCTGTGGGTCCCAACTACTCTCAAACCACGCCCACATTTCAGCGGGAGTCAGTTCCAGGCACCCCGGAATCACCACCAAACTCACCAGTTTCACTCAATTACTCTCCAGTCTCTCTCATGTCTTCACCAGCCCTCAGGGACTCTCCTGCCTGTCCCAGCTGCTCTCCAGCCACGCCCAGATGTCAGCTGGAGTCAGTTCCAGGCACCCCGGAGTCACCACCAAACTCACCAGTTTCACTGAGTTACTCCCCGGTCTCTCTCATGTCTTCACCCCCAGCCCTCAGGGACTCTCCTGTGTGTCCCCGCTACTCTCCAACCACGCCCAGATTTCAGCGGGAGTCAGTTCCAGGCACCCAGGGATCACCTACAAACTCACCAGTTTCACTGAGTTACTCCCCGGTCTCTCTCATGTCTTCACCCCCAGCCCCCTGGGACTCCCCTGTCTGTCCCAGCTACTCTCCTGCCACGCCCAGATTCCAGCGGGAGTCAGCCTCCTGCATTCCGGAGTCACCTACAGACTCACAGACCTCACTGAGATCCTCCCTGGTCTCTCTCAGGTCTTTGCCCTCAGCCCACAGGGACTCTTGTGTCTCTTTCAGCTACTCTCAAAAGTTCTCTAGATTCCAGCTGGAGTCGGTTCCAGGCACCCAGGACACAACACCAAACTCACCAATTTCACTGACTTACTCCCCATTCTCGCTCATGTTGTCACCTCCAGCCCTCAGGGACTCTTCTGTCTCCCTCAGCTACTCTCCAACCATCTCCCGATTTCACCTGGAGTCAGCTTCCCACACCCAGGAATCACCTGCAGACTCACGGACCTTACTGCATCCCTCCCCCATTTCCTTCACCTCTTCACTCCCAGCCCTCAGGGACTCTCCTGCGTCTCCCAGCTTCTCTCCAGCCTTCCCCAGATTTCTGCCGCAGTCAGCCCCAGGCACCCAGGAGAACCCTAGACACTCACAGGCCTCACGAGACTATCTCCCTATGACCTGTATCTATACAGGGATGGCTCCCACCTATCCCTCAGTGACCCCAAACCCATCTCCACTTACACTCAGACACTCCCAGGGCCTGACAGCTACTCCCCGTTATTGTCCTTCAGTTCGAAGCCCTGGCCAATCTACTAGCCAACATGACGCAGTTACCTGGCCATTTCTCCACATTTCTGGTGCGGGCCCCACATCCAGCCGCAGAAGAGCCTCTCCTGCATTCCGTCCTCACACACAGGCCTGTCCATCTACTTGCTACTGTCACACTCTTGCCAGCAGAAGAGGCCCCTGTATTGGCCGATATCACCACCCAGGCTATCCTCACCCCACAGCTGTGCAGCGGGACCCTCCTGCTGGCCCACCTGGCTGCCAGAGCCCATGCGGACACGAACCTCCAGCGCGTCGGCGTCCCTGCGGGCGACACTACCGGTGACATGGCTAGCATGACCCTCCTCCCTGGCAGTGACACTGTTGATGTGAGCCCCACTCGCAGATCTGTCATTTGTACATAAGGCCGTTTCCCCTTTTCTCTCTCTCTTCCGTTCACAGGGCTATTCATTCTCTCTGTTTCTGCCTCCGTTTCAGATATTTACTCACCTTTGTCTCTTTCACTATGTCTGCCGTGGTCTCGATGAGAGTGTGCCACATAAGATTCCCCCATTAAAAGTCATGAATTGAGTGGCTTTTACTCTATTTCTGGTTGTGCACATTCCATTTTAATTCGCAATCCATTTTAGAACATTTTATCACCACCGACCAGAGAAAAACCCTGTAAACATTGGTCACTCCTCATTCTCTCTCAAACCCTCTCCCTGACCCTCAGCCCTAGGTAACAACTACATAGAGCGATCAACCCCATATCCATAGATTTCCATATTGTGGGCATTTCATATAAACACAATTGCACAATATGTGAACTTTTGTGACTGACTTTACACTTAGCACAATATTTTCAAGATTCATCCACATTCTAGCCATACCCACAGTGGGAAACCATTTTCTTTCTTTTTGGTTTTAGTAACAACGGGTGTTTTCTCCTTCCTTCCTTCTCTCCTTCCTTCCTTCCTTCCTTCCTTCCTTCCTTCCTTCCTTCCTTCCTTCCTTCCTTCCTCCTATTTCTCTCTTACACCTTCTGCCCTCTCTGCTTCATAGGCCTTAGCTGCATGCTACGTTCTGCGTTTTTTTTGGGAAATCCTCGGCAGTTTCCGGAAAATTGTGTTATTGTTACTATTTGCCGCTGTCTCTCATTCATGATTCTCCATCAATTGTAAACCTCTATTGGTTTTTCCCGAGTCACTAAGTATATTTTAATTAGGTACGCCTGTTTTTCTTTATACAGCCATTTCTGGAGTACAGGGTCACGTACTCAAAAACACTGTGTAACTCAAAAACTCATCTAATATCCCAATATACCCATCACAAAATTGAAAAATCATAAATCAAACCATCATAAGTCACGGTTTGTCCGTGGATATGGGCTTCATCAATTCCATTGTATTCAATAATGCTGTACACCATTAACAGTGGCAGACTGTTGGGGAGTGGATTTTGATAGCATTTTAAAAAACAGTTATTAGAGGGATACTTTAACCTGACTGAATATCTGATCTAATTGTATTAGCACGGTGAATGATTATGTGAAATGTTTTGAGACAGAGTAGTACATTTGTGAATGAAATTTTATGGCTTTTTTCACTGAGTAGGAACCTTTGTGTGCGGAAAGCTGAGACAATTACTTTCTGCTGTAGAGTCTGGCATTCATTGTAGATTAAAGCTTATTTTTCTGCGAATAAATCTTATTCAATAAAATACTATTTTTTAAAAGAAAAAGAAGAAAAACACTTGTGATGTGTAGTCATTATCCTCAGCAAAGTAATCCGGAAAGGAAAACCAAACACCATATTCTCACTTATCATGGGAGCTGAAAAATGGGATCACATGGACCCAGGAAGGGGAACAACACACACTGGGGCCTGTCGGGAGGCAGAGCATTAGGAAAAACAGCTAATGCATGCCGGGCTTAATAACCAGGTGATGGGTTGACAGGTGCAGCAAACCACCATGGCACACGTTTACCTTTGTAACAAATCTGCACATCCTGCACATATACCCCAGAACTTAGAAACGAAACGAAACGAAACGGAAACACAATAACAGAAGGCTAGCGGCAAACTAAAGTTTCAAACTCAGAATGTGACGGACCCACTTTGGTTCAAATCATGGTTCTCAACCCAGGTGCCATAAGGTCAGGATAAAGAATTTGGTTACATATTGTAAATAAGACATACAGCAAATGACTAGAAAAGTTATTCTCAACCTATGTGTGTCTTGTAATTCAAGGATGACGCTATCTACCGGGACACAGCATTAGATTCCAAAGGGCTCAGTCCCGCAAGACTGGCCTCCCACTCTATTAACAATGGGAAGCCCAGCGTTGGTTTACCTCTGCTTCTTAGCAACTGGCTATAAATCGGGTTTCCACCACTCGCAGTTTTAGTTGCATTAATTTGCTGGAAGAGTTCACAGCAAGCAGGGAAACACTTACATTTACCATTTTATTATAGCGGATGTTGCCAAAAATTCAGAAAAAAGACTTTGTGCCCGGCATGTGGGGAGGGGCGCACTACCTTCCAGGAAGTGTTATCCAGAAGCCCTCTAAACCCAGTCCTTTCGGGTTTTTATGGAGACCTCATTCTATAGGCATGATGGGTTAAACCATAGGCTACTGGTGAGCAACTCAACCTGAGGCTCTCAACCCTCCCTAGAAATTGGGGTTGAGGCTTTGCCATTCTCAGTCTGAGTAAAGGAATTTACATGAACGGAATTTTAAAAGAGATTAGCATAGCTGGAAACTTAATTAGGTGATTGAATTACCCGGAGCCACACCTTGATGTTCCTAACCCGAGCACCCTCATCCAACGAATGCTCCACCCAACTGGCTCCCAAGTCTCTACGTGGTTCCAGAGCAAAGGAATGTTTATACAAGGCACATCTCCACGTTTTCTTCAAAGTCTTTTCGCTTCCACGGGTAATTCTTAAACTGCCATGCATCAGGGTCAGGGGGAGGGCTTGTTACAACACAGATCTGTGGATCTCCGGGGTTTAAGGGTTGCAAGGACGCTGCTGCTGTCAAAACCACAAGGTGAGAACCACAGAACCACTAGTTGGTTTTTAGTGTTTCAGTGCATTTAATTCATAATATATTTGACCAAGAAATCTTGTAAGTTCTTAGATTGTCCGAAATGTTGCGTATGAAATCAAATCAGGAGAAGAGTTTCCTAGGAGGTGTAGCCTGGGAAAGTTGGGGGTGACTGATGGAAAGGAGGAGCGAAGCTCCGCCCTTTCCGCTGCTAGGCTGCGCCCGAGGCTATTTAGACCCACCCTGGCGGGCCTGTACTCAGATCTTCGCAGAGCGGAGCAGCGGCCGGAGCGTTTTGCGGGCTCTGCGTGGACTTGGAGCTTACAGCCTCTTGCGACCTGGAGGCGGATTCAGAGGACAGGACAGAACACTTGGGTAAGTGAATCTCTGTCTGTCTGTCTGTCTGTCTGTCTGTCTGTCTCATTGGTTTGTTTATTTCCATTTTCTTGAGGAGCACATACCTCACAACACACACACACACACACACACACACACACACACACACACACACTCGTTCATTCTGCGGGTTAGAAAATTGGTAGGGGTCCCTGGGAGCTACAGGTTTCCTAGTCATGTCTGCACCTAAGAACAGTAGGGTCTTGTCTGCCTCTTCTTATGAAAGGTCCCCCAGCCCGGACTCCCCAAGATCCATGCTAGCCTCACCCAGCTTCTCCCTCTCCCCTCTCAGAAACTCAGACTTAAGAGGAAGCTCCTCACCAGGGATCCGGAGCTACCATTCACCATCCCCTAGGGCTTCACCACACTCACCTCTATCATCACCAGAATCCCACAAGCTCCCATTTCCCTTTCCTCACCGTGTTGGGCAATCAATGAAGCCTCTGGGCTCTCCCGTGTCCTCCTCTGGGGATTCTTTAGAGTCACCAGGTTCATCAATAATATACCACATGTTCTTACTGCCATCACCCAGCAGCTCACAGCCAGCTCTCGGGGAGACTCTTGTGTCTCCCAGCTACTCTCCAAACAACCCCAGATTTCAGCTGGAGTCAGCCCCCCACACCCAGGAATCACCTACAAACTCACGGGCCTCACGGTGCTCCTCCCCTATGTCTTTCATCTCTTCAACCCCAGGCCTCAGGGACTCTCCCGGGTCTCCCACTTACTCTCCAGCCATCCCCAGGTTTCTGCGGGAGTCAGCCCCATGCACCCAGGAGTCCCCCAGAGACTCACAGGTTTCGGGAGATTGTGAGCGGTCCCCCGTCCCTGACGCCTCAGGATTCATGCCCGCCTCACCCAGCTTCTCCCTCTCCCCTCCCAGAAACTCAGACCCAAGGGTCAGCTCCCCACCAGGGATGTGGAAGTACTCTACAGCATCCCGCAGGGCTTCACCCCTCTCACATCCATCATCAACAGAATTTCACAACGTTACATTTGCCTTTCCTAACCAAGCAGGACAATCACTCATGTCATTGTGCTCTCCCGTGTCCTCCTCCGGAGATTCTTCACAGTCACCTCATTCATCAATAATATACCATATGTTCCTACTGCCATCATGCAGCAGCTCACCCCCAGCCGTCAATGACTCTCCTGTCTGTCCCAGCTACTCTCCAACTACGCCCAGATTTCAGCGGGAGTCGGTCTCCCACACCCCAGAAGCACCTACAAACTCACAGACTTCAGTGAGATCCCCGCCAGTCTCTCTCACGTCTTCACCCCCAGCCCTTACGGACCCTCCTGTCTCTCTCAACTACTATCCAACCACGCCCACATTTCAGCGGGAGTCAGTTCCAGCAACCCAGGGATCACCAGCAAGCTCACCACTTTCACTGAGTTACTCCCCAGTCTCTAGCACGTCTTTATCCCCAACCCTCAGGGACTCTCCTGTCTGTCCCAGCTACTCTCCAACCACGCCCACATTTCAGCGAGAGTCAGTTGCAGGCACCCAGAAATCACCACCAAACTCACCAATTTCACTGCGTTACTCCCCAGTCTCTCTCATGTCTTCACCATCCCTCAGGGACTCTCCTGCCTGTCCCAGCTACTCTCCAACCACGCCCACATTTCAGCGGGAGTCACTTCCAGGCACCCCGGAATCACCACCAAACTCACCAATTTCACTCAATTACTCCCCAGTCTCCCTCATGTCTTCACCAGCCCTCAGGGACTCTCCTGTGGGTCCCGACTACTCTCCAACCACGCCCACATTTCAGCGGGAGTCAGTTCCAGGCACCCCGGAATCACCACCAAACTCACCAGTTTCACTCAATTACTCTCCAGTCTCTCTCATGTCTTCACCAGCCCTCAGGGACTCTCCTGCCTGTCCCAGCTGCTCTCCAGCCACGCCCAGATGTCAGCTGGAGTCAGTTCCAGGCACCCCGGAGTCACCACCAAACTCACCAGTTTCACTGAGTTACTCCCCGGTCTCTCTCATGTCTTCACCCCCAGCCCTCAGGGACTCTCCTGTGTGTCCCCGCTACTCTCCAACCACGCCCAGATTTCAGCGGGAGTCAGTTCCAGGCACCCAGGGATCACCTACAAACTCACCAGTTTCACTGAGTTACTCCCCGGTCTCTCTCATGTCTTCACCCCCAGCCCCCTGGGACTCCCCTGTCTGTCCCAGCTACTCTCCTGCCACGCCCAGATTCCAGCGGGAGTCAGCCTCCTGCATTCCGGAGTCACCTACAGACTCACAGACCTCACTGAGATCCTCCCTGGTCTCTCTCAGGTCTTTGCCCTCAGCCCACAGGGACTCTTGTGTCTCTTTCAGCTACTCTCAAAAGTTCTCTAGATTCCAGCTGGAGTCGGTTCCAGGCACCCAGGACACAACACCAAACTCACCAATTTCACTGACTTACTCCCCATTCTCGCTCATGTTGTCACCTCCAGCCCTCAGGGACTCTTCTGTCTCCCTCAGCTACTCTCCAACCTTCTCCCGATTTCACCTGGAGTCAGCTTCCCACACCCAGGAATCACCTGCAGACTCACGGACCTTACTGCATCCCTCCCCCATTTCCTTCACCTCTTCACTCCCAGCCCTCAGGGACTCTCCTGCGTCTCCCAGCTTCTCTCCAGCCTTCCCCAGATTTCTGCCGCAGTCAGCCCCAGGCACCCAGGAGAACCCTAGACACTCACAGGCCTCACGAGACTATCTCCCTATGACCTGTATCTATACAGGGATGGCTCCCACCTATCCCTCAGTGACCCCAAACCCATCTCCACTTACACTCAGACACTCCCAGGGCCTGACAGCTACTCCCCGTTATTGTCCTTCAGTTCGAAGCCCTGGCCAATCTACTAGCCAACATGACGCAGTTACCTGGCCATTTCTCCACATTTCTGGTGCGGGCCCCACATCCAGCCGCAGAAGAGCCTCTCCTGCATTCCGTCCTCACACACAGGCCTGTCCATCTACTTGCTACTGTCACACTCTTGCCAGCAGAAGAGGCCCCTGTATTGGCCGATATCACCACCCAGGCTATCCTCACCCCACAGCTGTGCAGCGGGACCCTCCTGCTGGCCCACCTGGCTGCCAGAGCCCATGCGGACACGAACCTCCAGCGCGTCGGCGTCCCTGCGGGCGACACTACCGGTGACATGGCTAGCATGACCCTCCTCCCTGGCAGTGACACTGTTGATGTGAGCCCCACTCGCAGATCTGTCATTTGTACATAAGGCCGTTTCCCCTTTTCTCTCTCTCTTCCGTTCACAGGGCTATTCATTCTCTCTGTTTCTGCCTCCGTTTCAGATATTTACTCACCTTTGTCTCTTTCACTATGTCTGCCGTGGTCTCGATGAGAGTGTGCCACATAAGATTCCCCCATTAAAAGTCATGAATTGAGTGGCTTTTACTCTATTTCTGGTTGTGCACATTCCATTTTAATTCGCAATCCATTTTAGAACATTTTATCACCACCGACCAGAGAAAAACCCTGTAAACATTGGTCACTCCTCATTCTCTCTCAAACCCTCTCCCTGACCCTCAGCCCTAGGTAACAACTACATAGAGCGATCAACCCCATATCCATAGATTTCCATATTGTGGGCATTTCATATAAACACAATTGCACAATATGTGAACTTTTGTGACTGACTTTACACTTAGCACAATATTTTCAAGATTCATCCACATTCTAGCCATACCCACAGTGGGAAACCATTTTCTTTCTTTTTGGTTTTAGTAACAACGGGTGTTTTCTCCTTCCTTCCTTCTCTCCTTCCTTCCTTCCTTCCTTCCTTCCTTCCTTCCTTCCTTCCTTCCTTCCTTCCTCCTATTTCTCTCTTACACCTTCTGCCCTCTCTGCTTCATAGGCCTTAGCTGCATGCTACGTTCTGCGTTTTTTTTGGGAAATCCTCGGCAGTTTCCGGAAAATTGTGTTATTGTTACTATTTACCGCTGTCTCTCATTCATGATTCTCCATCAATTGTAAACCTCTATTGGTTTTTCCCGAGTCACTAAGTATATTTTAATTAGGTACGCCTGTTTTTCTTTATACAGCCATTTCTGGAGTACAGGGTCACGTACTCAAAAACACTGTGTAACTCAAAAACTCATCTAATATCCCAATATACCCATCACAAAATTGAAAAATCATAAATCAAACCATCATAAGTCACGGTTTGTCCGTGGATATGGGCTTCATCAATTCCATTGTATTCAATAATGCTGTACACCATTAACAGTGGCAGACTGTTGGGGAGTGGATTTTGATAGCATTTTAAAAAACAGTTATTAGAGGGATACTTTAACCTGACTGAATATCTGATCTAATTGTATTAGCACGGTGAATGATTATGTGAAATGTTTTGAGACAGAGTAGTACATTTGTGAATGAAATTTTATGGCTTTTTTCACTGAGTAGGAACCTTTGTGTGCGGAAAGCTGAGACAATTACTTTCTGCTGTAGAGTCTGGCATTCATTGTAGATTAAAGCTTATTTTTCTGCGAATAAATCTTATTCAATAAAATACTATTTTTTAAAAGAAAAAGAAGAAAAACACTTGTGATGTGTAGTCATTATCCTCAGCAAAGTAATCCGGAAAGGAAAACCAAACACCATATTCTCACTTATCATGGGAGCTGAAAAATGGGATCACATGGACCCAGGAAGGGGAACAACACACACTGGGGCCTGTCGGGAGGCAGAGCATTAGGAAAAACAGCTAATGCATGCCGGGCTTAATAACCAGGTGATGGGTTGACAGGTGCAGCAAACCACCATGGCACACGTTTACCTTTGTAACAAATCTGCACATCCTGCACATATACCCCAGAACTTAGAAACGAAACGAAACGAAACGGAAACACAATAACAGAAGGCTAGCGGCAAACTAAAGTTTCAAACTCAGAATGTGACGGACCCACTTTGGTTCAAATCATGGTTCTCAACCCAGGTGCCATAAGGTCAGGATAAAGAATTTGGTTACATATTGTAAATAAGACATACAGCAAATGACTAGAAAAGTTATTCTCAACCTATGTGTGTCTTGTAATTCAAGGATGACGCTATCTACCGGGACACAGCATTAGATTCCAAAGGGCTCAGTCCCGCAAGACTGGCCTCCCACTCTATTAACAATGGGAAGCCCAGCGTTGGTTTACCTCTGCTTCTTAGCAACTGGCTATAAATCGGGTTTCCACCACTCGCAGTTTTAGTTGCATTAATTTGCTGGAAGAGTTCACAGCAAGCAGGGAAACACTTACATTTACCATTTTATTATAGCGGATGTTGCCAAAAATTCAGAAAAAAGACTTTGTGCCCGGCATGTGGGGAGGGGCGCACTACCTTCCAGGAAGTGTTATCCAGAAGCCCTCTAAACCCAGTCCTTTCGGGTTTTTATGGAGACCTCATTCTATAGGCATGATGGGTTAAACCATAGGCTACTGGTGAGCAACTCAACCTGAGGCTCTCAACCCTCCCTAGAAATTGGGGTTGAGGCTTTGCCATTCTCAGTCTGAGTAAAGGAATTTACATGAACGGAATTTTAAAAGAGATTAGCATAGCTGGAAACTTAATTAGGTGATTGAATTACCCGGAGCCACACCTTGATGTTCCTAACCCGAGCACCCTCATCCAACGAATGCTCCACCCAACTGGCTCCCAAGTCTCTACGTGGTTCCAGAGCAAAGGAATGTTTATACAAGGCACATCTCCACGTTTTCTTCAAAGTCTTTTCGCTTCCACGGGTAATTCTTAAACTGCCATGCATCAGGGTCAGGGGGAGGGCTTGTTACAACACAGATCTGTGGATCTCCGGGGTTTAAGGGTTGCAAGGACGCTGCTGCTGTCAAAACCACAAGGTGAGAACCACAGAACCACTAGTTGGTTTTTAGTGTTTCAGTGCATTTAATTCATAATATATTTGACCAAGAAATCTTGTAAGTTCTTAGATTGTCCGAAATGTTGCGTATGAAATCAAATCAGGAGAAGAGTTTCCTAGGAGGTGTAGCCTGGGAAAGTTGGGGGTGACTGATGGAAAGGAGGAGCGAAGCTCCGCCCTTTCCGCTGCTAGGCTGCGCCCGAGGCTATTTAGACCCACCCTGGCGGGCCTGTACTCAGATCTTCGCAGAGCGGAGCAGCGGCCGGAGCGTTTTGCGGGCTCTGCGTGGACTTGGAGCTTACAGCCTCTTGCGACCTGGAGGCGGATTCAGAGGACAGGACAGAACACTTGGGTAAGTGTATCTCTGCCTGTCTGTCTGTCTGTCTGTCTGTCTGTCTCATTGGTTTGTTTATTTCCATTTTCTTGAGGAGCACATACCTCACAACACCCACACACACACACACACACACACACACACACACACACACTCGTTCATTCTGCGGGTTAGAAAATTGGTAGGGGTCCCTGGGAGCTACAGGTTTCCTAGTCATGTCTGCACCTAAGAACAGTAGGGTCTTGTCTGCCTCTTCTTATGAAAGGTCCCCCAGCCCGGACTCCCCAAGATCCATGCTAGCCTCACCCAGCTTCTCCCTCTCCCCTCTCAGAAACTCAGACTTAAGAGGAAGCTCCTCACCAGGGATCCGGAGCTACCATTCACCATCCCCTAGGGCTTCACCACACTCACCTCTATCATCACCAGAATCCCACAAGCTCCCATTTCCCTTTCCTCACCGTGTTGGGCAATCAATGAAGCCTCTGGGCTCTCCCGTGTCCTCCTCTGGGGATTCTTTAGAGTCACCAGGTTCATCAATAATATACCACATGTTCTTACTGCCATCACCCAGCAGCTCACAGCCAGCTCTCGGGGAGACTCTTGTGTCTCCCAGCTACTCTCCAAACAACCCCAGATTTCAGCTGGAGTCAGCCCCCCACACCCAGGAATCACCTACAAACTCACGGGCCTCACGGTGCTCCTCCCCTATGTCTTTCATCTCTTCAACCCCAGGCCTCAGGGACTCTCCCGGGTCTCCCACTTACTCTCCAGCCATCCCCAGGTTTCTGCGGGAGTCAGCCCCATGCACCCAGGAGTCCCCCAGAGACTCACAGGTTTCGGGAGATTGTGAGCGGTCCCCCGTCCCTGACGCCTCAGGATTCATGCCCGCCTCACCCAGCTTCTCCCTCTCCCCTCCCAGAAACTCAGACCCAAGGGTCAGCTCCCCACCAGGGATGTGGAAGTACTCTACAGCATCCCGCAGGGCTTCACCCCTCTCACATCCATCATCAACAGAATTTCACAACGTTACATTTGCCTTTCCTAACCAAGCAGGACAATCACTCATGTCATTGTGCTCTCCCGTGTCCTCCTCCGGAGATTCTTCACAGTCACCTCATTCATCAATAATATACCATATGTTCCTACTGCCATCATGCAGCAGCTCACCCCCAGCCGTCAATGACTCTCCTGTCTGTCCCAGCTACTCTCCAACTACGCCCAGATTTCAGCGGGAGTCGGTCTCCCACACCCCAGAAGCACCTACAAACTCACAGACTTCAGTGAGATCCCCGCCAGTCTCTCTCACGTCTTCACCCCCAGCCCTTACGGACCCTCCTGTCTCTCTCAACTACTATCCAACCACGCCCACATTTCAGCGGGAGTCAGTTCCAGCAACCCAGGGATCACCAGCAAGCTCACCACTTTCACTGAGTTACTCCCCAGTCTCTAGCACGTCTTTATCCCCAACCCTCAGGGACTCTCCTGTCTGTCCCAGCTACTCTCCAACCACGCCCACATTTCAGCGAGAGTCAGTTGCAGGCACCCAGAAATCACCACCAAACTCACCAATTTCACTGCGTTACTCCCCAGTCTCTCTCATGTCTTCACCATCCCTCAGGGACTCTCCTGTCTGTCCCAGCTACTCTCCAACCACGCCCACATTTCAGCGAGAGTCAGTTGCAGGCACCCAGAAATCACCACCAAACTCACCAATTTCACTGCGTTACTCCCCAGTCTCTCTCATGTCTTCACCATCCCTCAGGGACTCTCCTGCCTGTCCCAGCTACTCTCCAACCACGCCCACATTTCAGCGGGAGTCACTTCCAGGCACCCCGGAATCACCACCAAACTCACCAATTTCACTCAATTACTCCCCAGTCTCCCTCATGTCTTCACCAGCCCTCAGGGACTCTCCTGTGGGTCCCGACTACTCTCAAACCACGCCCACATTTCAGCGGGAGTCAGTTCCAGGCACCCCGGAATCACCACCAAACTCACCAGTTTCACTCAATTACTCTCCAGTCTCTCTCATGTCTTCACCAGCCCTCAGGGACTCTCCTGCCTGTCCCAGCTGCTCTCCAGCCACGCCCAGATGTCAGCTGGAGTCAGTTCCAGGCACCCCGGAGTCACCACCAAACTCACCAGTTTCACTGAGTTACTCCCCGGTCTCTCTCATGTCTTCACCCCCAGCCCTCAGGGACTCTCCTGTGTGTCCCCGCTACTCTCCAACCACGCCCAGATTTCAGCGGGAGTCAGTTCCAGGCACCCAGGGATCACCTACAAACTCACCAGTTTCACTGAGTTACTCCCCGGTCTCTCTCATGTCTTCACCCCCAGCCCCCTGGGACTCCCCTGTCTGTCCCAGCTACTCTCCTGCCACGCCCAGATTCCAGCGGGAGTCAGCCTCCTGCATTCCGGAGTCACCTACAGACTCACAGACCTCACTGAGATCCTCCCTGGTCTCTCTCAGGTCTTTGCCCTCAGCCCACAGGGACTCTTGTGTCTCTTTCAGCTACTCTCAAAAGTTCTCTAGATTCCAGCTGGAGTCGGTTCCAGGCACCCAGGACACAACACCAAACTCACCAATTTCACTGACTTACTCCCCATTCTCGCTCATGTTGTCACCTCCAGCCCTCAGGGACTCTTCTGTCTCCCTCAGCTACTCTCCAACCTTCTCCCGATTTCACCTGGAGTCAGCTTCCCACACCCAGGAATCACCTGCAGACTCACGGACCTTACTGCATCCCTCCCCCATTTCCTTCACCTCTTCACTCCCAGCCCTCAGGGACTCTCCTGCGTCTCCCAGCTTCTCTCCAGCCTTCCCCAGATTTCTGCCGCAGTCAGCCCCAGGCACCCAGGAGAACCCTAGACACTCACAGGCCTCACGAGACTATCTCCCTATGACCTGTATCTATACAGGGATGGCTCCCACCTATCCCTCAGTGACCCCAAACCCATCTCCACTTACACTCAGACACTCCCAGGGCCTGACAGCTACTCCCCGTTATTGTCCTTCAGTTCGAAGCCCTGGCCAATCTACTAGCCAACATGACGCAGTTACCTGGCCATTTCTCCACATTTCTGGTGCGGGCCCCACATCCAGCCGCAGAAGAGCCTCTCCTGCATTCCGTCCTCACACACAGGCCTGTCCATCTACTTGCTACTGTCACACTCTTGCCAGCAGAAGAGGCCCCTGTATTGGCCGATATCACCACCCAGGCTATCCTCACCCCACAGCTGTGCAGCGGGACCCTCCTGCTGGCCCACCTGGCTGCCAGAGCCCATGCGGACACGAACCTCCAGCGCGTCGGCGTCCCTGCGGGCGACACTACCGGTGACATGGCTAGCATGACCCTCCTCCCTGGCAGTGACACTGTTGATGTGAGCCCCACTCGCAGATCTGTCATTTGTACATAAGGCCGTTTCCCCTTTTCTCTCTCTCTTCCGTTCACAGGGCTATTCATTCTCTCTGTTTCTGCCTCCGTTTCAGATATTTACTCACCTTTGTCTCTTTCACTATGTCTGCCGTGGTCTCGATGAGAGTGTGCCACATAAGATTCCCCCATTAAAAGTCATGAATTGAGTGGCTTTTACTCTATTTCTGGTTGTGCACATTCCATTTTAATTCGCAATCCATTTTAGAACATTTTATCACCACCGACCAGAGAAAAACCCTGTAAACATTGGTCACTCCTCATTCTCTCTCAAACCCTCTCCCTGACCCTCAGCCCTAGGTAACAACTACATAGAGCGATCAACCCCATATCCATAGATTTCCATATTGTGGGCATTTCATATAAACACAATTGCACAATATGTGAACTTTTGTGACTGACTTTACACTTAGCACAATATTTTCAAGATTCATCCACATTCTAGCCATACCCACAGTGGGAAACCATTTTCTTTCTTTTTGGTTTTAGTAACAACGGGTGTTTTCTCCTTCCTTCCTTCTCTCCTTCCTTCCTTCCTTCCTTCCTTCCTTCCTTCCTTCCTTCCTCCTATTTCTCTCTTACACCTTCTGCCCTCTCTGCTTCATAGGCCTTAGCTGCATGCTACGTTCTGCGTTTTTTTTGGGAAATCCTCGGCAGTTTCCGGAAAATTGTGTTATTGTTACTATTTGCCGCTGTCTCTCATTCATGATTCTCCATCAATTGTAAACCTCTATTGGTTTTTCCCGAGTCACTAAGTATATTTTAATTAGGTACGCCTGTTTTTCTTTATACAGCCATTTCTGGAGTACAGGGTCACGTACTCAAAAACACTGTGTAACTCAAAAACTCATCTAATATCCCAATATACCCATCACAAAATTGAAAAATCATAAATCAAACCATCATAAGTCACGGTTTGTCCGTGGATATGGGCTTCATCAATTCCATTGTATTCAATAATGCTGTACACCATTAACAGTGGCAGACTGTTGGGGAGTGGATTTTGATAGCATTTTAAAAAACAGTTATTAGAGGGATACTTTAACCTGACTGAATATCTGATCTAATTGTATTAGCACGGTGAATGATTATGTGAAATGTTTTGAGACAGAGTAGTACATTTGTGAATGAAATTTTATGGCTTTTTTCACTGAGTAGGAACCTTTGTGTGCGGAAAGCTGAGACAATTACTTTCTGCTGTAGAGTCTGGCATTCATTGTAGATTAAAGCTTATTTTTCTGCGAATAAATCTTATTCAATAAAATACTATTTTTTAAAAGAAAAAGAAGAAAAACACTTGTGATGTGTAGTCATTATCCTCAGCAAAGTAATCCGGAAAGGAAAACCAAACACCATATTCTCACTTATCATGGGAGCTGAAAAATGGGATCACATGGACCCAGGAAGGGGAACAACACACACTGGGGCCTGTCGGGAGGCAGAGCATTAGGAAAAACAGCTAATGCATGCCGGGCTTAATAACCAGGTGATGGGTTGACAGGTGCAGCAAACCACCATGGCACACGTTTACCTTTGTAACAAATCTGCACATCCTGCACATATACCCCAGAACTTAGAAACGAAACGAAACGAAACGGAAACACAATAACAGAAGGCTAGCGGCAAACTAAAGTTTCAAACTCAGAATGTGACGGACCCACTTTGGTTCAAATCATGGTTCTCAACCCAGGTGCCATAAGGTCAGGATAAAGAATTTGGTTACATATTGTAAATAAGACATACAGCAAATGACTAGAAAAGTTATTCTCAACCTATGTGTGTCTTGTAATTCAAGGATGACGCTATCTACCGGGACACAGCATTAGATTCCAAAGGGCTCAGTCCCGCAAGACTGGCCTCCCACTCTATTAACAATGGGAAGCCCAGCGTTGGTTTACCTCTGCTTCTTAGCAACTGGCTATAAATCGGGTTTCCACCACTCGCAGTTTTAGTTGCATTAATTTGCTGGAAGAGTTCACAGCAAGCAGGGAAACACTTACATTTACCATTTTATTATAGCGGATGTTGCCAAAAATTCAGAAAAAAGACTTTGTGCCCGGCATGTGGGGAGGGGCGCACTACCTTCCAGGAAGTGTTATCCAGAAGCCCTCTAAACCCAGTCCTTTCGGGTTTTTATGGAGACCTCATTCTATAGGCATGATGGGTTAAACCATAGGCTACTGGTGAGCAACTCAACCTGAGGCTCTCAACCCTCCCTAGAAATTGGGGTTGAGGCTTTGCCATTCTCAGTCTGAGTAAAGGAATTTACATGAACGGAATTTTAAAAGAGATTAGCATAGCTGGAAACTTAATTAGGTGATTGAATTATCCGGAGCCACACTTTGATGTTCCTAACCCGAGCACCCTCATCCAACGAATGCTCCACCCAACTGGCTCCCAAGTCTCTACGTGGTTCCAGAGCAAAAGAATGTTTATACAAGGCATATCTCCACGTTTTCTTCAAAGTCTTTTCGCTTCCACGGGTAATTCTTAAACTGCCATGCATCAGGGTCAGGGGGAGGGCTTGTTACAACACAGATCTGTGGATCTCCGGGGTTTGAGGGTTGCAAGGACGCTGCTGGTGTCAAAACCACAAGGTGAGAACCACAGAACCACTAGTTGGTTTTCAGTGTTTCAGTGCATTTAATTCATAATATATTTGGCCAAGAAAACTTGTAAGTTCTTAGATTGTCCCAAATGTGGCGCATGAAATCAAATCAGAAGAGTTTCCCAGGAGGTGTAGCCTGGGAAAGTTGGGGGTGACTGACTGAAAGGAGGAGCGAAGCTCCGCCCTTTCCGCTGCTAGGCTGCGCCCGAGGCTATTTAAACCCACCCTGGCGGGCCTGTACTCAGATCTTCGCAGAGCGGAGCAGCGGCCGGAGCGTTTTGCGGGCTCTGCGTGGACTTGGAGCTTACAGCGTCTTGCGACTTGGAAGCGGATTCAGAGGACAGGACAGAACACTTGGGTAAGTGTATCTCTGTCTGTCTGTCTGTCTGTCTGTCTCATTGGTTGGTTTATTTCCATTTTCTTGAGGAGCACATACCTCACAACACACACACACACACACACACACACACACACTCGTTCATTCTGCGTGATAGAAATTTGGTAGGGGTCCCTGGGAGCTACAGGTTTCCTAGTCATGTCTGCACCTAAGAACAGTAGGGTCTTGTCTGCCACTTCTTATGAAAGGTCCCCCAGTCCGGACTCCCCAAGATCCATGCTAGCCTCACCCAGCTTCTCCCTCTCCCCTCTCAGAAACTCAGACTTAAGAGGAAGCTCCTCACCAGGGATCCGGAGCTACCATTCACCATCCCCTAGGGCTTCTCCACACTCACCTCTGTCATCACCAGAATCCCACAAGCTCCCATTTCCCTTTCCTCACCGTGATGGGCAATCAATGAAGCCTTTGGGCTCTCCCGTGTCCTCCTCTGGGGATTCTCTAGAGTCACCAGGTTCATCAATAATATACCACATGTTCTTACTGCCATCACCCAGCAGCTCACAACCAGCTCTCGGGGAGACTCTTGTGTCTCCCAGCTACTCTCCAAACAACCCCAGATTTCAGCTGGAGTCAGCCCCCCACACCCAGGAATCACCTACAAACTCACGGGCCTCAGGTTGCTCCTCCCCTATGTCTTTCATCTCTGCAACCCCAGTCCTCAGGGACTCTCCCGTGTCTCCCACTTACTCTCCAGCCATCCCCAGGTTTCTGCGGGAGTCAGCCCCATGCACCCAGGAGTCCCCCAGAGACTCACAGGTTTCGGGAGATTGTGAGCGGTCCCCCGTCCCTGACGCCTCAGGATTCATGCCCGCCTCACCCAGCTTTTCCCTCTCCCCTCCCAGAAACTCAGACCCAAGGGTCAGCTCCCCACCAGGGATGTGGAAGTACTCCACATCATCCCGCAGGGCTTCACCACTCTCACATCCATCATCAACAGAATTTCACAACGTTACATTTCCCTTTCCTAACCAAGCAGGACAATCACTCATGTCATTGTGCTCTCCCGTGTCCTCCTCCGGAGATTCTTCACAGTCACCTCATTCATCAATAATATGCCATATGTTCCTACTGCCATCATCCAGCAGCTCACCCCCAGCCGTCAATGACTGTCCTGTCTGTCCCAGCTACTCTCCAACTACGCCCAGATTTCAGCGGGAGTCGGTCTCCCACACCCCAGAAGCACCTACAAACTCACAGACTTCAGTGAGATCCTCGCCAGTCTCTCTCACGTCTTCACCCCCAGCCCTTACGGACCCTCCTGTCTCTCTCAACTACTATCCAACCACGCCCACATTTCAGCGGGAGTCAGTTCCAGCAACCCAGGGATCACCAGCAAGCTCACCACTTTCACTGAGTTACTCCCCAGTCTCTAGCACGTCTTTATCCCCAACCCTCAGGGACTCTCCTGTCTGTCCCAGCTACTCTCCAACCACGCCCACATTTCAGCGAGAGTCAGTTGCAGGCACCCAGAAATCACCACCAAACTCACCAATTTCACTGCGTTACTCCCCAGTCTCTCTCATGTCTTCACCATCCCTCAGGGACTCTCCTGTCTGTCCCAGCTACTCTCCAACCACGCCCACATTTCAGCGAGAGTCAGTTGCAGGCACCCAGAAATCACCACCAAACTCACCAATTTCACTGCGTTACTCCCCAGTCTCTCTCATGTCTTCACCATCCCTCAGGGACTCTCCTGCCTGTCCCAGCTACTCTCCAACCACGCCCACATTTCAGCGGGAGTCACTTCCAGGCACCCCGGAATCACCACCAAACTCACCAATTTCACTCAATTACTCCCCAGTCTCCCTCATGTCTTCACCAGCCCTCAGGGACTCTCCTGTGGGTCCCGACTACTCTCAAACCACGCCCACATTTCAGCGGGAGTCAGTTCCAGGCACCCCGGAATCACCACCAAACTCACCAGTTTCACTCAATTACTCTCCAGTCTCTCTCATGTCTTCACCAGCCCTCAGGGACTCTCCTGCCTGTCCCAGCTACTCTCCAGCCACGCCCAGATGTCAGCTGGAGTCAGTTCCAGGCACCCCGGAGTCACCACCAAACTCACCAGTTTCACTGAGTTACTCCCCGGTCTCTCTCATGTCTTCACCCCCAGCCCTCAGGGACTCTCCTGTGTGTCCCCGCTACTCCCCAACCACACCCAGATTTCAGCGGGAGTCAGTTCCAGGCACCCAGGGATCACCTACAAACTCACCAGTTTCACTGAGTTACTCCCCGGTCTCTCTCATGTCTTCACCCCCAGCCCCCTGGGACTCCCCTGTCTGTCCCAGCTACTCTCCTGCCACGCCCAGATTCCAGCGGGAGTCAGCCTCCTGCATTCCGGAGTCACCTACAGACTCACAGACCTCACTGAGATCCTCCCTGGTCTCTCTCAGGTCTTTGCCCTCAGCCCACAGGGACTCTTGTGTCTCTTTCAGCTACTCTCAAAAGTTCTCTAGATTCCAGCTGGAGTCGGTTCCAGGCACCCAGGACACAACACCAAACTCACCAATTTCACTGACTTACTCCCCATTCTCGCTCATGTTGTCACCTCCAGCCCTCAGGGACTCTTCTGTCTCTCTCAGCTACTCTCCAACCATCTCCCGATTTCACCTGGAGTCAGCTTCCCACACCCAGGAATCACCTGCAGACTCACGGACCTTACTGCATCCCTCCCCCATTTCCTTCACCTCTTCACTCCCAGCCCTCAGGGACTCTCCTGCATCTCCCAGCTTCTCTCCAGCCTTCCCCAGATTTCTGCCGCAGTCAGCCCCAGGCACCCAGGAGAACCCTAGACACTCACAGGCCTCACGAGACTATCTCCCTATGACCTGTATCTATACAGGGATGGCTCCCACCTATCCCTCAGTGACCCCAAACCCATCTCCACTTACACTCAGACACTCCCAGGGCCTGACAGCTACTCCCCCTTATCGTCCTTCAGTTCGAAGCCCTGGCCAATCTACTAGCCAACATGACGCAGTTACCTGGCCATTTCTCCACATTTCTGGTGCGGGCCCCACACCCAGCCGCAGAAGAGCCTCTCCTGCATTCCGTCCTCACACACAGGCCTGTCCATCTACTTGCTACTGTCACACTCTTGCCAGCAGAAGAGGCCCCTGTATTGGCCGATATCACCACCCAGGCTATCCTCACCCCACAGCTGTGCAGCGGGACCCTCCTGCTGGCCCACCTGGCTGCCAGAGCCCATGCGGACACGAACCTCCAGCGCGTCGGCGTCCCTGCGGGCGACACTACCGGTGACATGGCTAGCATGGCCCTCCTCCCTGGCAGTGACACTGTTGATGTGAGCCCCACTCGCAGATCTGTCATTTGTACATAAGGCCGTTTCCCCTTTTCTCTCTCTCTTCCATTCACAGGGCTATTCATTCTCTCTGTTTCTGCCTCCGTTTCAGATATTTACTCACCTATTTCTCTTTCACTATGTCTGCCGTGGTCTCGATGAGAGTGTGCCACATAAGATTCCCCCATTAAAAGTCATGAATTGAGTGGCTTTTACTGTATTTCTGGTTGTGCACATTCCATTTTAATTCGCAATCCATTTTAGAACATTTTATCACCCCCGACCAGAGAAAAACCCTGTAAACATTGATCACTCCTCATTCTCCCTCAAACCCTCTCCCTGACCCTCAGCCCTAGGTAACAACTACATAGAGCGATCAACCCCATATCCATAGATTTCCATATTGTGGGCATTTCATATAAACACAATTGCACAATATGTGAACTTTTGTGACTGACTTTACACTTAGTACAATATTTTCAAGATTCATCCACATTCTAGCCATACCCACAGTGGGAAACCATTTTCTTTCTTTTTGGTTTTAGTAACACCGGGTGTTTTCTCCTTCCTTCCTTCTCTCCTTCCTTCCTTCCTTCCTTCCTTCCTTCCTTCCTTCCTTCCTTCCTCCTATTTCTCTCTTACACCTTCTGCCCTCTCTGCTTCATAGGCCTTAGCTGCATCCTACGTTCTGCGTTTTTTTTGGGAAATCCTCGGCAGTTTCCGGAAAATTGTGTTATTGTTACTATTTACCGCTGTCTCTCATTCATGATTCTCCATCAATTGTAAACCTCTATTGGTTTTTCCCGAGTCACTAAGTATATTTTAATTAGGTACGCCTGTTTTTCTTTATACAGCCATTTCTGGAGTACAGGGTCACATACTCAAAAACACTGTGTAACTCAAAAACTCATCTAATATCCCAATATACCCATCACAAAATTGAAAAATCATAAATCAAACCATCATAAGTCACGGTTTGTCCGTGGATATGGGCTTCATCAATTCCATTGTATTCAATAATGCTGTACACCATTAACAGTGGCAGACTGTTGGGGAGTGGATTTTGATAGCATTTTAAAAAACAGTTATTAGAGGGATACTTTAACCTGACTGAATATCTGATCTAATTGTATTAGCACGGTGAATGATTATGTGAAATGTTTTGAGACAGAGTAGTACATTTGTGAATGAAATTTTATGGCTTTTTTCACTGAGTAGGAACCTTTGTGTGCGGAAAGCTGAGACAATTACTTTCTGCTGTAGAGTCTGGCATTCATTGTAGATTAAAGCTTATTTTTCTGCGAATAAATCTTATTCAATAAAATACTATTTTTTAAAAGAAAAAGAAGAAAAACACTTGTGATGTGTAGTCATTATCCTCAGCAAAGTAATCCGGAAAGGAAAACCAAACACCATATTCTCACTTATCATGGGAGCTGAAAAATGGGATCACATGGACCCAGGAAGGGGAACAACACACACTGGGGCCTGTCGGGAGGCAGAGCATTAGGAAAAACAGCTAATGCATGCCGGGCTTAATAACTAGGTGATGGGTTGACAGGTGCAGCAAACCACCATGGCACACGTTTACCTTTGTAACAAATCTGCACATCCTGCACATATACCCCAGAACTTAGAAACGAAACGAAACGAAACGGAAACACAATAACAAAAGGCTAGCGGCAAACTAAAGTTTCAAACTCAGAATGTGACGGACCCACTTTGGTTCAAATCATGGTTCTCAACCCAGGTGCCATAAGGTCAGGATAAAGAATTTGGTTACATATTGTAAATAAGACATACAGCAAATGACTAGAAAAGTTATTCTCAACATATGTGTGTCTTGTAATTCAAGGATGACGCTATCTACCGGGACACAGCATTAGATTCCAAAGGGCTCAGTCCCGCAAGACTGGCCTCCCACTCTATTAACAATGGGAAGCCCAGCGTTGTTTTACCTCTGCTTCTTAGCAACTGGCTATAAATCGGGTTTCCACCACTCGCAGTTTTAGTTGCATTAATTTGCTGGAAGAGTTCACAGCACGCAGGGAAACACTTACATTTACCATTTTATTATAGCGGATGTTGCCAAAAATTCAGAAAAAAGACTTTGGGCCCGGTATGTGGGGAGGGGCGCACTACCTTCCAGGAAGTGTTATCCGGAAGCCCTCTAAACCCAGTCCTTTCGGGTTTTTATGGAGACCTCATTCTATAGGCATGATGGGTTAAACCATAGGCTATTGGTGAGCAACTCAACCTGAGGCTCTCAACCCTCCCTGGAAATTGGGGTTGAGGCTTTCCCATTCTCAGTCTGAGTAAGGGAATTTACATGAACGGAATTTTAAAAGAGATTAGCATAGCTGGAAACTTAATTAGGTGATTGAATTATCCGGAGCCACACTTTGATGTTCCTAACCCGAGCACCCTCATCCAACGAATGCTCCACCCAACTGGCTCCCAAGTCTCTACGTGGTTCCAGAGCAAAGGAATGTTTATACAAGGCATATCTCCACGTTTTCTTCAAAGTCTTTTCGCTTCCACGGGTAATTCTTAAACTGCCATGCATCAGGGTCAGGGGGAGGGCTTGTGACAACACAGATCTGTGGATCTCCGGGGTTTGAGGGTTGCAAGGACGCTGCTGGTGTCAAAACCACAAGGTGAGAACCACAGAACCACTAGTTGGTTTTCAGTGTTTCAGTGCATTTAATTCATAATATATTTGGCCAAGAAAACTTGTAAGTTCTTAGATTGTCCCAAATGTGGCGCATGAAATCAAATCAGGAGAAGAGTTTCCTAGGAGGTGTAGCCTGGGAAAGTTGGGGGTGACTGACGGAAAGGAGGAGTGAAGCTCCGCCCTTTCCGCCGCTAGGCTGCGCCCGAGGCTATTTAAACCCACCCTGGCGGGCCTGTACTCAGATCTTCGCAGAGCGGAGCAGCGGCGGGAGCGTTTGGCAGGCTCTGCGTGGACTTGGAGCTTACAGCGTCTTGCGACTTGGAAGCGGATTCAGAGGACAGGACAGAACACTTGGGTAAGTGAATCTCTGTCTGTCTGTCTGTCTGTCTCATTGCTTGGTTTATTTCCATTTTCTTAAGGAGCACATACCTCACAACACACACACACACACACACACACACACACACACACACACGCACGCACACACACACACTCCTTCATTCTGCGGGTTAGAAAATTGGTAGGGGTCCCTGGGAGCTGCAGGTTTCCTAATCATGGCTGCACCTAAGAACAGTAGGGTCTTGTCTGGCTCTTCTTATGAACGGTCCCCCAGCCCGGGCTCCCCAAGATCCATGCTAGCCTCACCCAGCTTCTCCCTCTCCCCTCTCAGAAACTCCGACTTAAGAGGAAGCTCCCCACCAGGGATCCGGAGCTACCATTCACCATCCCCTAGGGCTTCACCACACTCACCTCTGTCATCACCAGAATCCCACAAGCTCCCATTTCCCTTTCCTCACCGTGATGGGCAATCAATGAAGCCATTGGGCTCTCCCGTGTCCTCCTCTGGGGATTCTTTAGAGTCACCACGTTCATCAATAATATGCCACGCGTTCTTACTGACATCACCCAGCAGCTCACCCCCAGCTCCCGGGGAGTCTCCTATGTCTCCCAGCTACTCTCCAAACAACCCCAGATTTCAGCTGGAGTCAGCCCCCCACACCCAGGAATCACCTACAAACTCACGAGCCTCACGGTGCTCCTCCCCTGTGTCTTTCATCTCTTCACCCCCAGGCCTCAGGGACTCTCCCGTGCCTCCCAGTTACTCTGCAGCCATCCCCAGGTTTCTGCGGGAGTCAGCCCCATGCACTCAGGAGTCCCCCAGAGACTCACAGGTCTCAGGAGATTATGAGCGGTCCCCCGGGCCTGACTCCTCAAGATTCATGCCTGCCTCACCCAGCTTCCCCCTCTCCCCTCCCAGAAACTCAGACCCAAGGGGCAGCTCCTCACCAGGGATGTGGAAGTACTCTACATCCTCCCGCAGGGCTTCACCACTCTCACATCCATCATCAACAGAATTTCACAACTTTACATTTGCCTTTCCTAACCAAGCAGGGCAATCACTCATGTCACTGTGCTCTCCCGTGTCCTCCTCTGGAGATTCTTCACAGTCACCACATTCATCAATAATATACCATATGTTCTTACCGCCATCATCCAGCAGCTCACCCCGAGCCGTCAATGACTCTCCTGTCTGTCCCAGCTACTCTCCGACTACACCCAGATTTCAGCGGGCGTCGGTCTCCCACACCCCAGAAACACCTACAAACTCACAGACCTCAGTGAGATCCTCGCCAGTCTCTGTCACGTCTTCACCCCCAGTCATTGCGGACCCTCCTGTCTGCCCCAGCTACTCTCCAACCATGCCCACATTTCAGCGGGAGTCAGTTCCAGGAAGCCAGGGATCACCACCAAGCTCACCACTTTCACTGAGTTACTCCCCAGTCTCTAGCACGTCTTTATCCCCAACCCTCAGGGACTCTCCTCTCTGTCCCAGCTGCTCTCCAGCCACGCCCACATTTCAGCGGGAGTCAGTTGCAGGCACCCAGAAGTCACCACCAAACTCACCAACTTCACTGCGTGACTCCCCAGTCTCTCTCATGTCTTCACCATCCCTCAGGGACTCTCCTGCCTGTCCCAGCTACTCTCCAGCCACGCCCACATTTCAGCGGGAGTCAGTTGCAGGCACCCAGAAGTCACCACCAAACTCACCAACTTCACTGCGTGACTCCCCAGTCTCTCTCATGTCTTCACCATCCCTCAGGGACTCTTTTGTCTGTCCCAGCTACTCTCCAACCACGCCCAGATTTCAGCTGCAGCCAGTTCCAGCCACGCCGGAATCACCAGGAAACTCACCAATTTCACTCAATTACTCCCCAGTCTCTCTCATGTCTTCACCATCCCTCAGGGACTCTTTTGTCTGTCCCAGCTACTCTCCAACCACGCCGAGATTTCAGCTGCAGCCAGTTCCAGCCACGCCGGAATCACCAGGAAACTCACCAATTTCACTCAATTACTCCCCAGTCTCTCTCATGTCTTCACCAGCCCCCAGGGACTCTCCTGTGTGTCCCAACTACTCTCAAACCACGCCCACATTTCAGTGGGAGTCACTTCCCGGCACCCAGAAATCACCACCAAACTCACCAATTTCACTCACTTACTCTCCAGTCTCTCTCATGTCTTCACCAGCAATCAGGGACTCTCCTGTGTGTCCCAGCTACTCTCCAACCACGCCCAGATTTCAGCTGCAGTCCGTTCCTGACACCCCGGAGTCACCACCAAACTCAGCAGGTTCACTGAGTTACTCCCCGGTCTCTCTCAGGTCTTCACCCCTGGCCCTCATGGACTCCCTTGTGTGTCCCAGCTACTCTCCAACCACACCCAGATTTCAGCTGGAGTCAGTTCCAGACGCCCCGGAGTCACCACCAAACTCACCAATTTCACTCAGTTACTCCCCAGTCTCTCTCATGTCTTCACCATCCCTCTGGGACTCTCTTGTCTGTCCCAGCTACTCTCCAACCACGCCCAGATTTCAGCTGGAGTCAGTTCCAGCCACGCCGGAATCACCAGCAAACTCACCAATTTCACTCAATTACTCCCCAGTCTCTCTCATGTCTTCACCAGCCCTCAGGGACTCTCCTGTGTGTCCCAGCTACTCTCCAACCAGGCCCACATTTCAGCGGGGGTCAGTTCCACCCACCACGGAATCACCACCAAACTCACCAATTTCGCTCACTTGCTCTCCAGTCTCTCCCATGCCTTCACCCCTAGCCCTCAGGGACTCTCCTGTGTGTCCCAGCTACTCTCCATCCACGCCCAGATTTCTGCTACAGTCAGTTCCTGACACCCCGGAGTCACCACCAAACTCACCATGTTCACTCAGTTACTCCCCGGTCTCTCTCAGGTCTTCACCCCTGGCCCTCATGGACTCTCTTGTGTGTCCCAGCTACTCTCCAACCACGCCCAGATTTCAGCTGGAGTCAGTTCCAGCCACGCTAGAATCACCAGCAAACTCACCAATTTCACTCAATTACCCTCCAGTCTCTCTCGTGTCTTCACCAGCCCTCAGGGACTCTCCTGTCTGTCCCAGCTACTCTCCAAACTTCTCTAGATTCCAGCTGGAGTCAGTTCCTCGCACCCAGGGCACACCACCACACTCACCAATTTCACCGACTTACTCCCCATTCTCGCTCACGTTGTCACCCCCAGCCCTCAGGGACTCTTCTGTCTCTCTCTGCTACTCTTCAACCATCTCCAGATTTCACCTGGAGTCAGCTTCCCACACCCAGGAATCACCTACAAACTCACGGACCTTACTGCAACCCTTCCCCATTTCTTTCACCTCTTCACCCCCAGCCTTCAGGGACTCTCCTGTGTCTCCCAGCTTCTCCCCAGCCTTCCCCAGATTTCTGCCGCAGTCAGCCCCAGGCACCCAGGAGAACCCTAGACACTCACAGGCCTCAGGAGGCTATCTCCCTATGACCTGTATCTCTACAGGGATGGCTCCCACGCATCCCTCTGTGATCCCAAACCCATCTCCACTTACACTCAGACACTCCCAGGGCCTGACAGCTACTCCCCGTTATTGTCCTTCAGTTCGAAGCCCTGGCCAATCTACTAGCCAACGTGACGCAGTTACCTGGCCATTTCTCCACATTTCTCGTGGGGGCCCCACACCCAGCCGCAGAAGAGCCCCTCCTGCATTCCGTCCTCACACACAGGCCTGTCCATCTACTTGCTACTGTCACACGCTTGCCAGCAGAAGAGGCCCCTGGAATGGCCGATATCACCACCCAGGCTAGCCTCACCCCCCCACAGCTGTGCAGCGCGACCCTCCTGCTGGCCCACGTGGCTGCCAGAGCCCATGCTGACTCGTACCTCCAGCACGTCGGCGTCCCTGCGGGCGACACTGCGGGTGACATGTCACTGCGGGTGACATGGCTAGCATGACCCTCCTCCCTGGCAGTGACACTGCTGATGTGAGCCCCAGTTTCAGATCTGTCATTGGTAAATATGACTGCTTTCCCTCTCCTCTCTCTCTTCCATTCACAGGGCTTTCCATTCTCTCTGTTTCTGCCTCCGTTTCAGATATTTACTCACCTTTTTCTCTTTCACTATGTCTGTCGCGGTCTCGATGAGAGTGTGCCACATAAGATTCCCCCATTAAAAGTCATGAATTCAGTGGCCTTTACTCTATTCGTGGTTGTGCACATTCAATTTTAATTTGCAATCCATTTTAGATCATCTTATCACCGCGGCCACAGAAAAACCCTGTAAACATGAGTCACCCCTCATTCTCTCTCAAACCTGATATTTAGTAAAGTACACTGAAAATACACTGCTAGAAAACAAAATTGTGAATCCAAAGACAAAAATGCACATCCAATTTTAAAATTATTATTGATTTCACAAGCATAAAATTACTCTGTTTAATGGCCATAAACCTTTCTTATGAATGATTATGCTCAATTTCTGTCTTCATTTTTTTAACGGCAAGTAACAAATTTCTCCATCCAGCATTTGTCCACAGTCCATACCGGAAGACACTTAAATCTTCAATTCACCAAGGGAGGTCTGGAAATGGAACTATTTGCTCCTCAGTTTTCTAAAGGGTCTTTAAAGCATAATAACTGGGGAACATTTTCTTAGCACCGTATATTGACAATGGCTTCTTCATCCCCTTCAAATCATCTAAGACAGGACACACCCTGGCCATGGTTTTTCCCAGCTCTCACTCATACAACTGCGGAATAACCCTCAGTGGTGGTAAAGTTGTTTATTTATGTATTTACTTTGCCTCCTTAATGGCAGAGTATTTCTGTTAATCCAACAAGCTCTTTGTTTCATCCGCCAATTCTTTAAAATATTAATTTCCTATTTTTCCTTAAACTTGCATTTTAACATCTAAGTCATAGGCTTCCTTTTAAAACATCTATTAGGTTTTGTCTTGGTCAGCCATTATGGGTACCAGAACACAAGAAATGGAAGAAAGAGAAGGCACAGCCCATTAGCTGAGAGAAATTATAGTACAGGGTGCGTCAATTCTCACAGGCCAACAGTATACACAGCTATATACTGCCCTAAGTCATATTACATGTAGATGAATAAATACAAATGTGGAGCTCTGTAATGGAGTATGTATGTAATATAGTATTATATATATTACATAGGAATTATATACATAAGTATATATTTATATACATTGTATATGTATATGTATAAATATGCACACACATTTTTCACATACATTCCTCACCTCCCCCAACCCCTGGAAAATATATCAAAGACAAACAGTAATAATATAATAAATATAATATAATATAATTGCATTAAAATAAATCATTATGGCATGGATCATCTGAAATGTATACCTCAAACCTAGGTTATTCCTCTGCACTTCAGAATGGAATATTCAAATGCAAACCTGTACTTAATGCCTCCCTTAAATGTTTTTAAGGGAGCTGAAACATCAGTATGTCCAAAATAATCTGAACTGGCTCCTCAATCTAAGTTTTTAAAAAACATATCCTTTGAACGAAGGCCTCACTGTAGAAATTTATCTTAGGGAAATTCATACCATCATTTTATCTCTCTTTATGAAAGCATAATAACTATTAATAAAGGATATCTTAAATAAAATAAACTAAATAGCTATTCAATGGAATATTATTCAGCTAAATGAATGAGACAAGTTTGTATAATATGTACTAGCATGAAAAGATATGACTCAAGAAACACTATTAAGTTAAAAAGGCAATTGCAGCACTATTCACAATAGCAAAGACTTGGAACCAACCCAAATGTCCATCAGTGACAGACTGGATAAAGAAAATGTGGCACATATACACCTTGGAATACTATGCAGCCATAGAAAGGATGAGTGCATGTCCTTTGCAGGGACACGGATGAAGCTGGAAACCATCATTCTCAGCAAACTAAGACAGAGACAGAAAACCAAACACTGCATGTTCTCACTGATAAGTGGGATTTGAACAATGAGAACACATGGACACAGGGAGGGGAACATCACACACCGGGGCCTATCATGGGGTGAGGGGCTAGAGGAGGGATAGCATTAGGACAAATACCTAATGTAGATGACGAGTTGATGGGTGCAGCAAACCACCATGGCACATGTATACTTATGTAACAAACCCGCATGTTCTGCACATGTGTCCCAGAACTTAAAGTATAATTCAAAAAAAAAAAAAGGCAAGTTTCAACATAGGAAGTGTAAAGTATAATCATATTTTATATAAGACTAATGTAACCTGTTAATATGTACATAGAAAAAATCATTTGGAAGAACACATGCCAAAAAAAGAGATAATAGCGACTATGTCTGGGTATTGGAATTACAGAAAATGTGCACTTTTAAAAGTAACTCTATAATATATAACTTTTAAATATAGTTTTATTATTTTAACATATTTATTTATATTTATTTATTTATTTATTATTTATTTATTCAGACAGGATCTCGCTCTGTCACCCAAGCTGAAGTGCCGTGGCGTAATAACGGCTCACCACAGCCTTGACCTCCTGGGCTCAAGTGATCCTCCGGCCTCAGCCTCTGGAGTAGGTAGGACTGAGGTGCATGCCACCATGTCCAGCTAATGTTCATATATATATGCACATATATGTATACACAATGTTCATATATATACATATATACACATATATACATATACACACATATATATACACACATATATATAATGTTCATATATATACATATATACACATATATACATATACACACATATATAGACACACACACATATATAATGTTCATATATATATACACACACACATATAATGTTCATATATATACATATATACACATATATACATATACACACATATATACACACACACATATATGTTCATATATATACATATATACACATATATACATATACACACATATATACACACACACATATATAATGTTCATATATACATATATACACATATATACATATACACACATATATATACACACACATATATGTTCATATATATACATATATACACATATATACTTATACACACATATATACACACACACATATATAATGTTCATATATACATATATACACATATATACATATACACACATATATACACACACACATATATAATGTTCATATATATATACACACACATATATAATGTTCATATATACATATATACACATATATACATATACACACATATATATACACACAGACATATATGTTCATATATATTCATATATACACATATATACATATACACACATATATACACACACACATATATAATGTTCATATATACATATATACACATATATACCTATACACACATATATATACACACACATATATGTTCATATATACACATATATACCCACACATATATAATGTTCATATATATACATATATACACATATATACATATACACACATATATATACACACACATATATATAATGTTCATATATATACATATATACACATATATACATATACACACATATATATACACACACACATATATATAATGTTCATATATATACATATATACACATATATACATATGCACACATATATATACACACACACATATGAACATATATATATACAAACATATGTATACACACACATATATATATGAACTCTATATACATATATATATTTTTTCTTTTTTGTAGAGGCAGGGTTTCACCATGTTACCCAGGCTGGTCTGGAACTCTTGGGCTCGAGGGATTATCCTGTCTTGGCCTCCCGAAGTGTTAGGACTACAGGCGTGAGCCACCGCCGCTGGCCAATTTTTTTTTTAATTTTTTTTTTTTTTTTTTTGAGGCGGAGTCTCGCCCTGTCCCTCAGGCTGGAGTGCGGCGGCGCCATCTTGGCTCCCTGCAAGCTCCGCCTCCCGGGTTCCCGCCATTCTCCTGCCTCAGCCTCCCGAGTAGCTGGGACCACAGGCGCCGCCACCACGCCCGGATAATTTTTTGTATTTTTAGTAGAGACGGGGTTTCACCGTGTTATCCAGGATGGTCTCGATCTCCTGACCTCGTGATCCGCCCGCCTCGGCCTCCCAAAGTGCTGGGATGACAGGCGTGAGCCACCCCGCCCGGCCAATGCATTTTTAAAATCATGAAAAAAATCGAAAAGAAAGACATAAAGAAGTGGCCAGCAGAAAAGTATAGGGAAAAAAAAAGAGGAATCCAAGATAGGAAATCTAAAGACAAAAAGGAAAACCAAGCAAGGTGCTTAAAGAGACTTGATTAGCATTTGAATTGTATCTCTCCAAAATAGAGAGCCAGTTAAAAAGACTAAGGGTTACAATCATAATGCTGCTAACTTTTAATTTTGCGTAAAATGAGAGTCAAGCAATTGGTTAAAATGATGAAGTAAAAAGGGGTTTAGATGATAATCTTTTCCACTACAGACTTTACTGATTTTCTAACGCCCTGAGGCAAAAGAACAGTGACTGCAAGTTCAAGGCTGCCAGAATGTCTCGGAGGTTGAGGTTTACAGTGGGAAAAATAACTAATGATGTAGCTTTAGTCAGTTTCTTGAGGTCTCTAAAAATGTTAAAAACACAACAAAAAAACCCAAAAAACACAAAGGTAATGAGCCTTACAAGTGCCCATAAGGTAGACAGTTCTTTCGATTCTGAGCATTTTTCTCCTACCTATGCTTCTACGTGTCAATTTTGGAGAGACGGCTTTCTTTTCTGGCCAGTTTTAACTGATCTTTATGAGCAGTGCCTTCACAAGAAGTGCAGGTAATGTGCTCGTGGAGAGAAAAGATTACTAGTGCTATGTGTAGTGTTTTCATGAGATGATTATTGTTATTTAGCAGTGTAAATGCTAGTGGTACTGATTGCATTACAGGGAAGGAGGGATATAATAATGTTTTGATGGGAACACAAATTATCAACAATTTTCATGCCAATTTTAACTAACTTGGATATTGAAAAGTAAACAATGAACTTTCGGTTACTGACAGATACTGTGGAGTTTTGGCTACCATGAGTGATGTGTCACTGAGGTCACAAAGCAACAAGCTTTTAGTCACAAGAACTTCTTCATGAAACTCCATCATGATCAACTTATTATATACGTTTTTCTAGATTTCATTGTTTGCTCTTGGCTGCTTTTGCTTAGTACACTTAAAATTGAGCTAAGAATTGGAAGAGTCGTTTAATAATTAAATCTATATGATTTAAAACATCTGCATCAGAATCTATAATATTCTAAGCAAGAATAACATGTCACCATTAAACCAAACATTTATAGGAAATTATTCTGTTATTAAAATAAGTCTGTTGTATATATGTAATAGTGTCATACAATAAAAATGTATTTTCATTTTTAAGAACTTTGTGTTGAAATACATTGGATCAATCATAATCTCTAGTTTATGATGCATTCCAATCATTTGGAATGATTGGACCCCCTTCATCCCTCCCTTCCTTCCTTCCTCCCTCCATCCCTCCCTCCCTCCCTCCCTTTTTCTTTCCTCGCTTTCCTGCTTGCCTGCCTACCTGCCCCTCTCTTTCTTTTTTTTCTTCTTTCTCTTTTTTCATTAATTTTTAATAATATAATGAATAACATGAATCTATACCCTAACTCAAAAACTAGAGTACCAAAAGCTTAAATGAACCTCTGCGCTCTCTCTCTGCACCCCATCCCTTTGTTTCCTTCCTCCAACAAAGATAACTAATATCTTGAATGTTATCACCATCATTTCTTTTCCTGAAGGAAAAAAAAATCCATATATAGATATATATATGGAAAAAAATCCATACACAGAAACACCCTTTTGGATATTTCAAATAGTTTTTTTTGAAATTTGTTTTTATAAATATTAGCATGTGATTTTATAGGTTCTTATTTTTCATTAAACTTTGTATTAATATTATATCTTCTTTGTGTTTAGCCATAATTCATGCATTTTCAAGGCTATATAATATGGTAGGACAGATGACAATTTATTTCTTCAGTTTGCTGTTGATAGAATTTTGACTATTCTCTTATGACAAAAATCAGCAATTCCACCCCTGCGAATATTAATAGGAGAAACTCTTGCACATATGCATCAGGAATGTTCACAGCCATACTATTCACAAAATTTAAAAAATTGTAACCCCGCTTTTTCAACTTTAACCAAAGAAATTTCTTTATTAGAAGACCAACATTCTCATGCATGGGCCTGTTGTGAAATCAAGTGAATATTAAGGTATCTTTATTTTTGATTTGAACTTTAAATTTATATATATATACACACACACATATGTACACATATACATATGTATATACGCACACATATATGTACGTGTGTGTGTATATATATATAAAAATTATAATCAAGGAAAATTTTTCTGAATTTGTTTCTTTATTTTCATTTATACTACTAGCACAAGAGCTAACACTACCCAAAATAGATATCTGGTAATTCTCTAGCTTAGTTTTAATTCTTGGTGTAGCACTTCTTATGATCTAATTTTCTTTTCATTTGATTATTTTTCTATCTCCTTCCAAGTGAGCAGGGATCTCGTCACCCTTGAACATCCCTATTACCCCAGCATGCTGAATGGTGCCTTGTACACAGTATGTGGTCAGTTAATCTCTGTTGAAGGAAGAAGCCGTGATCTGTGTGGTGCTGATGTGTTATGGTGTCTGGTGACCATGCTTTGGTGTGTCTGAGAGCATTTATTATTTTGGACTACGGATGCACTGATTAAAACATGTTCTGTAATAACAGTATGTTTTACCTTCACTGAATACAAGATTCTTATCTTCAAGTGTGCAATAAAAATGCAGAAGGTTTTTTTCATCATTGTTAAAGTACCTCTGTAATTAACTGCCAACACTTCTTTTATACTTTGCCAAGAAAATAACAACTTTTTTGCGGGAAAATGTAAAACTCAACCCAAAATGGGGCATCTGTCTATTTCAGAAGCCCCCTGGTAATTGTGTGGCCCTAATTAATGATGGCTTTCTAAAGTGAGAGGTAATTGCTGACACATGTAACGCAAAGGGTTCAATGAGGAATATGAGCAGTAATGAGTATTCACTTCAAAGCCTGCATGACAGAGTGCTTAGATTACAGAAAGTTGAAGAACTATCCTGAATATGGCTGACAAATGGGATTGCCTTTCTGACCCTCACTTCCATCAGTACTTAAGCAGTATCACTTTTTAACACTTCAGTTTGGGAGCCTTGCCTCTAAAAGTCAAAGATTTATGGCGAGTGAAAAATGTCCATATTAAAAAGGTAAGAGGAGATCCAGATGATATCCACTTTTGACCACTATAATTAATAGGCGAATCTTCGGTGGTAACTAATTGAATGGAGGTCAGTGTGTTGCCATGGCAATGTCCTAGCCAAGCAATTTTACCCATTTTCCAGTCTGCTGCCCCTTTGCATAACTGAAGTTATAAAATGCTTTAATTGCAAGATTTGCAAATGATGCAACATCTAGGCTCGAATTTACATATAAAGGGAGAAGTTTAATGGAGTTATTAGCATATCTGTGTGAACGCCTCAATTTTTATATTTAATTATAAAACCTGCAGTTTCACTGATGAACTCTGTGTGTATAATAGAAAAAAAAGCAGTATAGTAAGATAAGAATCAGCATTTTCCTCCATTTCATTTTAAGAAATATAATTTTTGAAATAGTAAATCATTACTTTGGCTTTGTCGAATAATTTGAGAAACTTAGTAGATGGCAGAATTCACTAGGCATTTCAAAACCTGAATCATTCTCATGAATATATATGTAATATTCATATATATTATATGTATTTTACTATACGTATAAGCAGAGCATGCTTTAGAAAATTCAGCAGACAAATATCAAAGGTAAAATAAGGTAGTTACTTCACATTTGCAAGAGAATATGTTTATTATTTAATTATAAGCATGTGAGAATTCCTATGATAGTATTACTCAAAAAGAAGACAATATATAGGTTTTATGAATGAATTAATTGATACATAATACAGATAAGCAATATTTCTACAATAATGTCGACCTAAGAGAAGATGGTAGGATGTGTGTGCTAGTAAGTTTGGTGTAATTTGGTATATGTAAAACAAAACAAAACAAAAAAAGCAAAATGGTGTCATTAGAATCAATTTATAGGGCTATTGAATACTGAAATCAACTCTCTCAAGGAACCTCAGAAAATTTGTAATAAATGGCAAATATCATGAATATATTTTAGTCATCATGATAGTTAAAAAGCAACTACTTATAGGTCCCATATGTAGAAAAATATTGAAGAATAGAAATCACAATGCTAGAATGCTAGAATTAAAAAAAAAGGCCATAACCCTTCATTGTTTTTCTAATGGTACTATTCTTCATTTTTCAAGCATCATTGAACTCTCTAGTAGAACTTTATGCCTACCTCTTTTTTTTTTCCACCAAAACCATGACTTTCAGCTGTATTTTCCAGGATGCTGACACAGTTAATTATCTGAGATTTCATTACTCTGTTTCAATGTTTGCAGAAAAGTTGGATTACAAAAAGCAAAAAAAGTCTTGAAGTATAAAGACTTAAAGATATAAATTTAGTCATATATATCTTAAACTGCTAAATTGCATGAAAGATATTCTTTTGTATGTATTAAATATTAAATATGTAATCAAGATGAACAACTCATCTGAATTTAAGGTACAGAGTATAGCACAAAGGTAAAGAGGACAGAATGTGGTGTCCAGAGAGCTGGATTCAAATCTCAGCTTTTCCCTTATAAAATGAGTGATCTCAAGTAAGTTGTGTAAAATTCTAATACAGCTTTTGCATCTATAAAGTGGGATTGTTAATACCAACTAACCGCCTTGTCACAAAAATTTAACAATGCACGTAAAGTACTTAGCAAGATGCCTAGTACATAATAATCCTCAGATAATGGTACATACTATAATTTTAATTATCCACCTCATTTGTGGGTACAGCTACTACCTCTGATAGAAGTGATTAAAATTGGTCAGAGGAAGATAAAATCATGGCTGACTAGTAATTCTGAGTTAGCCTTCGGTCTCCTAATGAGAGCATAGTCTTTTACTAATGGCTAATTTGTTGGAAATTAAGCTGCTTTGAAGTCCCATCTACAGTCATATTTTTTTCACTGCTGCAGTTAATTTTCTTGCTGCTGCTCTGTAAGATATCCTGCAGGGAGCGACATCCTCCATTTGGTAAGACAAAGTTAGCAGAACCATCTCCTCCAGAAAAGGCTGTACCTAGAAAGGAAGGGGAGGTACTTGTTTGAGATCAAACAATAGTTTGAGAGAGTGAGGTAAACTTGCGAGCAAGAGAGGGGCAAAAGCTGAGAGCTAAGAACAGGGACAAATACACTTCTGTGAGGTCCAAGGGTAGCTAGAAGCCACATAGAAAGAAAGGCAAGTCCTGCGTATGTGAATAGCAAAGTAGTTAAAAGGGGGAGATGGAAGTAATAAAATAATTTTTTAAAGGCATATTTTTAAAGTGTAACTAGTTTTCACATTTAATTATTCAAGTAGTTTTTCACTTTCTCCCCATAATTTTTCTTTTTTTTTTTTTAATGTCAAATGCAAGCAATAATAGTGCATCAGTAGGGCTGGAGGGCCACTCTTTACATATACATTGAGCTACTAGTCATCTCTCTCATTTAATGCATGTATAAATTAAGTTAATAAAATTAAGATAATTCACTCAGCAAATATAAATTAAGTGACTTTTATGTATGCTACACTTTGAGTTCACAAAAACATATAAGACAGAGTCCTTGCACTTGTGAGATTTGTAGTCTCCTAGGAGGAGGGCATGAGCCTGGCCTGGCCAAGCTTAGAATACCTCACAGGGACAACAATGGTTGAAGGGTGGGTGATCCACCAGTGGAGATCTTTTTTGTGACCTTTTACAGAATTATCAAGAAAGTAGAGCTCTTGTCCTTCGGACGCTTAGAGCTAGAACCCTGGAACTTCTGGGAGTCATCCTGGCCACTGTGAGGAAGAATTCTCCCTAAAGATGACAGAGAAGTTGAGTTGAGAGATGGACAGATACAGACCCCTGAGGTTTTGAGTGCCTGAATGCATACATGCCTGAAAATCATCATGCTTTTCAACTGGCAATTTTGGGAAACTTCAACTCCTCCTCTTCCTTGACCACTTAAGCCATTTGAGGTGGGTTTTTCACTCTTTGCAAGTAAAGTAAGGCTTGTGACTAATAAAATTGATTTAGACTTTGTAATGGTGGAAATATACAGATGACCACAAATTAACTTTGTTTAGCAAAGGTCTTTTAACAGCTAAATTTATGATCAAGTTAATGTGCATGTTTTTACTACACTTTAGCTACTATTAACGTCTTAAGGTTTAATCCTTTCCTGTATTTTCTTGAAATTCAAAATAATCTCAGTACTCCTGCTATGCTATTTCCTACGTGATATCTGAGCATCTGTAGAGCTTGAAAAATGCTTGCATTTCAGGGATTATTTCTATTCCAGAATTCTGCTTAGACACAGTTTGAAGCCACCACACTCAGCCCCATGCTTAGAATGTTTGTGGTAAAAATAGAATTTATGTGAGGAAAATGTGATGACTTGGAAATAACTGCTACCTGCTTGTACCTTCACAATGCAAAACTGTCAAGAACTTTAACCTGTGAATTATCAGCAAACAGAGCTCAGAATCACTTAAGAATAGAAACATTTTCCCTCACAACAGAAAATAAAGAAAAAATAAAACAATAAAAAAAAAGAGAGAAAGAAGGAACAAACTCCCTGGTTAGCACTGAGTATTAAGAAACTTATTTGGTAAAACTATAAAGCAAAGCCAGAGAAAGCTACACAGAAAATAGCCTAGTAATTAGCTCTGAGAAAAGGGAAGGGAAAGGAAGGGAAAGAACGAAGGCGCGCTGTCTCCTCCCTACGTGATGCAATGTTCTACCTTTAAACAAGGTGAGGTACAAACAGGCGGTCATTGTATTAGTGTACCGTGTAGCCAACACTTAATTTTAGTGAGTTTTCTTTGGTTTCAGTTTTTTATTTTTTGTGTTCCTTTTTTCTCCTTATTCCTAGCTTGTTTATTTTGTTTTAGTTTTCGTTTTACCTCAACTTCTTTTTGAATATGTTTCTTTCTCTGGGAATAAGATTGTGTTGGAAAGGAATGAATGGGTAAGAAGGTTGAAATATGGTGGGTAATACGTTTGTTGGCATGTTAGATTAAATATAAGATACCTACCCAAAAGACGTTTTATTCCTTCAGAGGAATATTCATGATTTAAATAACTCTTCAAAAGGTAATAATAACAATATATGATCTGACAATTAGTTTTAATCATCAATGCTATGATATTACTATTCATGGATTTTTAAACAGCTTGTTAATATGGTTTTATAAGAGTCACGCCTTTTTTCTTCTTTTTTCTTCTTTCTTCCATAGAACAAATGTGACTTCTAACCCTGATACCTATTCATATCCAACTGTTCTTTTAATGTAAATGTTTCAAAAATAGTTTTCAAGCATAGTTCATTGATGCAATATTAGTCAACACAATAGTATTTCTCAAGTAACTTATATTTTAAACTTGTATTTCTAAACATCTCTCCATATAAAAATTTTTTTGAATGACCAGTGAAGATCACTGGATAAAATTCTCACCTCCTTTTAAAGCTAATAAATTTTTAATTTATTATTTTAGAAAAGATTGAGTGAGTTTAAATTGAGTTATAAACCAGTTAATTGTTTTAGGAATGTGAAATATTGACACGCAGATTCTCTAAAAAAAAAACAGCAACAACACCTGAATCAACACATTCTCTTGTGTTATGTCTGGAGCTGTATTCCTTCACAGCATAATTCTCTTGGTGATTAAATAAATTAAGTTTATTCTGAAATCGCTGGAGTAGCAGTGTGTGAAGTATTAATCTGCAGGACAACATAGCATTCTGCTGGCCCAAAGAAATGCAGTTTCTGAACATGGCTAATTCATGATATAATAGAATAATTTAAAAAACTAGAATTGTTTGAGTTGTAACAAAACAAAACTAAGACACAAAGAACCCCAAAATATTTCCTAGAAATTGAGCCACATTTTTCTGCTTCCAGAGTTATTTTCTGATTAAAAAAACCACCTCTGAGAATACCAATCATTCACATCATCTTCCTACTATACTGGATTTGAAATCAAGTCAAAATCTGAAAAGAGATTCCATTTCCTGATGTACTGCATCATTAAACTCACATATGATGACAAAATATTTGAGTTAGAGGCAGCATAAAATATTTGTACACCAACATCCTTATTTTGTGACTAAGATGAGATTAGTGAGGATATAAACTTTAATTTTACAAATAAAAAATTTTAAATATCATAACATTTGAATTTTATAAACAAATTATGAGAATTGTTGCACTTGTTTTTTAAAAAGCCATCAACTAGTCTTATTATAAGATATTTATTCTTTAATTTTTAAATTTTGAAATATTTCAAACCCAAAGTGAAATTGTAAGAATAGTACAGTGTATACTACTCATATACCCTTCGTCAGTCATTAATACCTGACCTCATATATCTATTTATTTATGATTTACTTATTCTCTGAAAGTTTTGATAGTATGTTGAAAACATCATGTCAGTTTACTCTAAATATGGCAGCATTTTCCTATATAATCACAATACAGTTATCATACTCAGAATATTTAGAATTGATATAATGCTATTATTGAGTAGACAGCCCACATTCAGGCCACCCTAGATAATCATTGTAGTAGCCTTCAATGTTCTTTGATCCAAGATTGAATCAAAGATCATGCATTACATTTTGTTTTTGTTTTTCTTTGGGCTTCTTAACTTTAAAATAATTTCCTATGTGTCATTTACTTTTAAGTATTCCACATACCTACTTTCTAACATCTTACTTCAAATTTTTAAAGTTTTTATATGCTTATAGACTCATAGGAAAATTTATATTTTTTTCACAGCATCAAAAGGTTTATTTTTAACACTCTTCAAATGGTTGAAAATTTTCCTCATCTAATTGAATTGCATGTTTATTTTGTTTTCCACTATTTTTAGTAGAACGGGTCATTTATTTTAATAGATTACTATGTGTTATAGAAATAAGCAACAATGTACACTAATATCCCAAAAACATGCTATCACAATAACATGAGAATTTAAAAAAAAGAATATGAGAATTAAAAAATAATATGAGAATTAAAAAAAATTAGATAGGGTTTTAATATTTCTATCCCAACTTTAACTGTATGTTTTATGGCTGGCCTTGCTATAACCCAAGGCTGTCTTTGGTGCTAATGTCATGAGTAAATAAATTCATAAATACACATCCACAATCTCATTCTGAAAATATTTATGATTTTTGTTTTTCCCCCACATTTACTTTACAGCCCACAGAAAAATATTTCAACATAACTTTTACCTAGATCTTCTTTCCCCCATTTTTTTTTTCCTCTGACAATTACTGTATTCTTCCCTTTTTAGTCTGCCTCATGTCCTCCCCAGACAGGCGATTCTCTCCACCTTCCACAACCTTGATTACCAAAATCCTGTCCACTTGCACAGTGCATTAATAATAATAAAAAAAAACAGCCATTAAGTCCGCAATCATACACAGCTTCACCATTTTTGCCTCAAGGTTATATTAAAATTCATCCTAACTCCTGTGTTTAGTTGAAAAGGTATTTTGGCATTTTTAAAAGATTTTAACCATTTTCAATTTTTTTTTTTTTTTACTTTTGTCCAGATGAGAAGCCAGTGTTTCTCAGCCCAGGCACAGCTCTGCATGTCCGGCTTTGTGACGTTTGAACTGCAGCTCGGCTCGCCCCTTTTCTGCTTTGTCCTCTGCCATCTCTTAGGCTCTGCCGATAGGGGGCACTAGTGGGAGACTGAAAGGCTGGAGGAGGAAGGGCTTTGTCTGTACGATTCTTGGGAACTTCTTCATTTGAACCACGGAAATTTCTTCTTGTAGCAGCAGTGGAATCCAGTTTGCATTTCCCGCCTGCACTTGCAGAGCTAGCTACATCGTAGCCCCGCTCAGAGACGCCAGCCCAGACTTGTAGCTCACCCACCACAGGGATCTGGGTCCCACCCCATGGGACCCCTACTCTGACCTAAGAAACACCAGAACAAGACAAGCAACGCCGCCTCCTCTGAGTTCTCTGCCTCATAGGGCCCTCCCCTTTTTCAAGGTCAGAGTCTCTAGTCCTAGCCAAGCGTGCGCCCGTTTCTGAGGTCTGAGTTCTAACGTTTCCAGGCTTCTCAGTCTTAATCCAGCCTCTTCCCTTTGTTCCCCCAGCCATAGGGGTGGTGATGACTTACTGAATTGCTAATTCTGATAGTAACGGTAGTACTCTTACTATCATGTCTTTTCAGTTACCTAGTCAACAACTTTTTATCTAGTTAACAGTTTTTTAAATATTAAAATCTCTGTTTAAATAATTGCTGTGATTATTGCATCCTGTTTGGCGCCTGACTTAGACAAACCATCATTATGGCCCATCCATAACTTTCAGAGTGACTTCTTGGCAGAGGTAAAGAAGTCAACAGAGCAACTTAACTCTTACTGCTGTGTCTACATGTATATCATGGAAACTTTCAATATTTTTTCAGCATTTACTCTGTGTTAGGAATTGTGCTAAATACTTTAATTGCATATTCATGTTTAATCTTTGCACTATTATCAAGAGGTTAATAATAATTATTATTCACATTTCATGAATGAGGGAACAAGGCTTACAGAAATTAAGTAGCTCTGTGGTCTGGAGCTTGTGAGTGAAAGGTGTTGAGATTTTTATCTGGATTGTTAGACTTCACGACTGTGCTTTAGCCACAAACTGTACCAACCAATGGCCCATCTATTCCATATCCTTAGAAAATCTGAAACTTCTACAAGCAAACTCTCAGTAACCTTCTTTTCGGCATCTTCTTTCTGAATCAGCGTTGGCTTTCTTTCCTGTCGCTCTTCCACAGACAAGAAATCCTTTCCACTTAGCCTCTTTCTTCCTAGCTCAGCAACTCAGGCTTTCCCAGGACTGCAAGGGTATCTCCATAGCCATGAAAACTCCGGTCTTATAACTCCTCTTTAACCTGATATAAAACTTAGCACCAATTGTCTCTAAATTGATCATCTCATTCTTCTTGCTAAAGTTATGAAAGAATCTCAATTACCTTAGGAATCATGTCTCGAACACTTAGCCCAGCATTTCAGACTCTCTGACCCAAGCCCAACTCACCTTTTTTATGCCCAAGCCTTGAATACTCTTCAAATCAAACCACTGTAAATATAAACAGGACACAGTGTCTTTTTTTGCTTTTCTTCTTTATACAATGGACAGCTCCTTGTACACAATACGTGACTTGTGAATAAATGCAGGAATGAATAAAAAATACACACTGTAGTAATTGTTGAAAGTAATTGTAAGCCTTTTATTGTTTCTGACTTTAAGTTTTTTCTCTCCTGAATTTCTCTCTTTCCTTATCTATAAAGTCAAATTTTCTCATTCTTTTACCCATTCATTTACTCCAAAAATTTTTGAATGCCTTTAGTTGGTCTCATTCATCAACATCTTTTTCTAATTCTCTAAAACTACTTCTTCCATGAAGTCTGTCCTGAAATCCTCAGATAACAGTCCTCTCCCTCCCTCCCCGCTCTCTTATTCTCTCTCTCTCTGTCTAGACTAAGATTTCACTATATTACTTTCCTTATAACACTTACATTCATGTAGACTGGAAAAATTCTGAAAGGGAAGGACTGTGTTTTGCTCTTGTTTAACTTCCAAAAATGCTTTGCTGATTTTTGATATCCTCTCAGTTCTCTGAAAAAAGAGTACTGCTCTTTAGGTAGAACAAGTTCAGCTGGGCCTAAGAACTTAAGTACATATATTCTACAGCCTACGGAGATAAACATTTTTATTTCTGTTTCCAATTCATCTGTAATAAAATAGGTTACAATAGGATTCTACAATGAAGCACTACGGGAAGTACAAGCTTTTTGAAATCCCCTCATTCTTTAATAAAAGAGAAACATTTTAGATCTTAAAATAGCAGCAGAGATAATTCATGACCACAGAATTATTGGATTTTAAAATAAATTACCAACCCATTACAAAGATTGCAGAATAAGAATTAACTGTGGTCCTTGGTTTTTCTTTCACCTATTCATGGAGAAGCAATGGAGCACAGAGCCTGTACACATTGTTTCCCAAAACAGACATATTTGATTTTTGATTTCTTGCTGTAATTTCCTGGCATTGTGCCGTTAAAATATGACGAATCCTCTTTAATCGGCAGTTTGCTCATAAACAGAACAAGAAAATTCTGAGTGCCCATTTCACAGGGTTGTCATAATGATTGAGATAATGCATGTAAAAAGTTTAGCATAATGCCTGACATATAGTAAGCATACAATTAATGTAAGCTTTTATTATTATTAACTGCCTCAGCATCTCCCAGTCCACACAAAACTACCCTATACAGCTGTGGATGTAGTTAATGGGATACAGGAATTCAGTTCCAAAACAATGTCAGCTCTTGAATGTCAAATGCAGAGAAATAAGCATCTATTACATTTGTAGGGTGGGAGGGAGTGAAGATGGATTATGTGGCCACCAAAAGTATGAATTATGGTGAAGACTTCACGTTAGTCCTACGGGAAGGTCAGTGCAAGTGGGAATACGAATTCATGATCAGGAGAAGGCAGAAATACATTTATGTAGCTGGTGATGCTTTGTGAGTGGCTATAGTTATAATATATGGAGGGCGAGGTACACTGAAAAAAGAACCCAGAGTGCCCAGCGCAAGACAGAGCTGTGGCAGAGGTTCCAGGGAAAAATCAGGAGTGATTGACGTGGGTGAGACTGGTCAAATGCAAATCTCATTTTAATATGTCTAAGCATATTTTCGTTTGTTTATAGGCTTTTTTTACCCCTTATGCTCATTTGTTGAGTTGTCTTGAATGAATTTGTTTTTTTAATGCCACTTGCTTTTGAAATGTGGATAGTTTCAGTCATGGCAGGGTTTTCCTGCAGAAGCTAAGGGAATGTGCTCAGGGCTACTGCAGCCTTGGTAAGCAAGGGCTATAAGCATTGATAGTGAAGATACTGCCTGCCCTTATTGACCTTAATAGAAAAGAATAGAGGAAATGTGTTGTTAGCCAAAGATAAGGTGAGTAGTGTCACATGTAGTTTTTAATATTTAATGAATCTATATGGGTACAATCCATTATGTGACAATTTAATTATATGACAAAAAAGTTTGATAAATAATATTGTGGTAGGACATCTAATTCATTATTTAACAAAGAAATCAATACCTTCATAAATCATAGTTCTCCACAGATGTACTCTTTTTTTTTCCTCCAAGTGTGCAAACTCCTTATTCAGAATCCATAGGCAATTTATTTTCCAGTCAGGACAAGTTTGAATGGAAGTTTAATTGGGCCCAGGACAGACATAAATTCTATCTACTCTTTTTTTAACCATTAAATGGAAAGGCTTCTGTTACAAGTACTTTTCAGGAAGGCTTAAAGAATGTCCAGATAGCATTTTCCTGTAGTGTATTTTAAGAGTAGAAACAGGGGTAGACATAAATTATGTATTAAGCTATAACAAAGCACAAAATAATAACACAAACATATTTTTGCACATCCTCCTTTTTCCTGGTTAGACTTCAATGTACATTAAGTAAGATGAAGCTTTTATATTTTAACATTTTCAGCAGTCTTAGGTTTGCATTTATTGCAGAAGAGTATATACTTATTAAATACATGCTCTCTAATCAGCACTAATTTTACTTGTTTGGATGTCATATCTTCATCAAAAACAGTATTTGTTTCTAGTTTAAAAAACTGTAATCTCAGAGATATTATTCTCTCATTTAACTTAAATCTCAATCATATTTTGTAACTATCATAATGTATATTCACATAATTCACATTTATCTAGTTTTTAATTTATTAAGAGATTGCTTCTTTTGGCTGAATTGCTATACACAACCTACTTAACCTTATAATTACATACACTGAGCAGAAGACAACAATTACATATTTTTTACTAAGTTATTTCTGATTGCTGATTATATATGAGGGAAGGCTTTAAATTTCTTGCATTCCTGAAAAGAATTGCCAGTTTTAAAAACAATTTTCAATGATAAAAAGGACCTCTTTTAATAGAGACCTAAGCTACTAATTACCTATAACAAATTCAGAGCCAGACCACAGCCACCTGAAGACTTCTTTGCATGTAATAAAATACATTATTAGTAATTTTCCATCTCATTTTAGCAACTTTATTGCATTAGTAACTGTCTGTCATTATATATTTTATTATTAATGTTTTTTTAGTAATGAAGCATAAAAGTCTTATGGATGCATTTTCATTTTTAAATGCAAATACTTTCAGTTATTTTGTGAGAGCTCACTTACTATTTCATCGTTTTAAGTATTTGGTGGACAATTGCTGCAGGAGAATGTCATTTTCTTATATCACATATCATTGAAGATTGTGAAATATTCACTTCTTTTTCCATGGTTATGTTTTATATAATGTTGTAGTACCCAGCTTGTCAAAACAGAATTAAGAGCCGGTATAGGCCGGGCGCGGTGGCTCACGCCTGTAACCCCAGCACTGTGGGAGGCCGAGGCGGGTGGATCACCTGAGGTCAGGAGTTTGAGACCAGGCTGACCAACATGCAGAAACCCCGTCTCTACTAAAAATACAAAATTAGCAGGGCGTGGTGGCGCATGCCTGTGATCCCAGGTACTCAGGAGGCTGAGGCAGGAGAATGGCTTGAACCCGGGAGGCAGAATTTGCGGTGAATTGAGATCACGCCATTACACTCCAGCCTGGGCAACAGAGTGAGTCTCCATCTCAAAAAAAAAAAAAAAAAAAAAAAAAAACAAGTATAAATATTTCTGAATTAGCTGAGCTTCAGACCACATCAAATCACAGTGGTCAAGATGTTGAGCTCTGAAGCCAGACTGTCTGGTTCTGGAATGTTCTAACTTGGTGATCTTGGGCAAGTTTATTAACCTCTCTATTCTTCAGTTTTCTCCTCTGGTAAAAGAGAGTGATGCTATGTATTTCATGGTGTTGTCATAGGACTAAAACAATTTGTTTTAATGTTTAGTTTGGAAATAATTTTAAACTTATAGAAAAATTGCAAAAATAGTACATGGAGTTCACCTAACCCTATGTCAGCTTTTAAAAACTTAACTAACCAGGCTAGTGCAGTGGTTCATGCCTGTATTCCCAACACTTTGGGAGGCTGAGGCAGGAGGATAACTTGAGCTCAAGAGTTCGAGACCAGCCTAGATGACCTCATCTCTACAAAATAAAATAAAATAAAAAATTAGCCAGGTGTGGTGGTACATGCCTGCAGTCCTGGCTGCTCGGGAGGCTGAGGTGGGAGGATGGCCTAAGTCCAGGAGTTTGAAGCTGCAGTGAGCTACAATCACGCCACTGAACTGCAGCCTGGGTGATAGAGAGGACTCTGTCTCTATTACATAAATAAATAAAAACCTACATACCATACTGTAATTATCCAAACCAAGAAGTTTAAATCACCATATCACTTTTGTGTAAGCTACAGGCCTTATTAGAAGTTCACCAGCTTTGTGTTTTTTGTTTTTTGTTTTTTGTTTTTTGTTTTTCCCAAACGTCTCTTTTCTATTCCAGGAACGAATTCAGGATCGTATACTGCTTCTGTTCTTGTGCCTCTTCAGTCTCCCTCCAACTTAAGACAATTCCTCAGTCCTTCCTTGTCCTTCATGATCGATGTGCTTTTGAAAAAAGGTGGTCAGTTATTCCAAGGATGAACTCTTAATCTGGGTTTATCTTAAGTTGGATTTACATGATATTTTCTGATGATTATATTGAGTTTGTGTATTGCTGATAACAATATCATAGAGGTGATATTGTGTTCTGTATGCATCATATCAAAGGGTACATTATATTGCTATTTCAAGGTTAACTGGAGACCTTAACCTTGATTGCATGGCTAAGGTGATGCCGGCTAGATTACATCCCTGTAATGCTAATGTTATTCACTTTGTAATGGATATTTATCTTGGGGTGGTATGTCAAAACTATGCCTGTATCCTGTTTCTCTTCAGACTGTGGGCTACTGATTTTATCATTGATCAGTGTATTTTGCCTGCAATAGTTACTGTGACTTCTGTCCAGTGGTGATTCTGAATTTTCTTCAGTTCTTCTATATGTATTGATTAGAATATTTTTATAAGGAAGAGTTAATTATTCTGCATTTACATATTTATTCAGTTTTTAATTTATGTTAGACTCATGGGTATTTTATTCTATGGGCATAATCCAGTAGTAATATTCATTTTGCCGCTCAAATGATCTTGGCTGTGGCCACTGTGCACTCCCTCAGGTTGGCTCTTCTGTCCTTTTTACGTATCTTGATTCTTTTTTGAGAACGTCCTTATTTTCTGCCATTAGGTTGCAGGCTTACTGTATTTGCCTGCTCCAACTCTAGAATTAACCACTTCTCCAAGAAACCCTGGTTCCTTTTATTAAAGAATAATGTGTAGACACCAAGACCCGGGTATTGGATATGTTCACTGCTACTGGGTCTAGTTGCTTTTGTGTTCTCTCAGCCAACACACCCCCCGGCCACACACACACACACACACACACACACGCATTGATATTTATTTATTTATTCATTTATTTATTTATTTTTGAGAAGGAGTTTTGCTCTTGTTGCCCAGGCTGGATGGAGTGTCAAGGTCCCGTCTTGGCTCACTGCAACCTCCGCCTCCCGGGTTCAAGCGATTCTGCTGCCTCAGCCTCCTGAGTAGCTGGGATACAGGTGCTCGCCACCATGCCGGGCTAATTTTTGTATTTTTAGTAGAGATGAGATTTCACCATGTCGGTCAGGCTGGTCTCGAACTCCTGACCTCAGGCAATCCACTCCCCTCAGCCTCCCAAAGTGCTGGGATTACAGACGTGAGCCACTGCGCCTGACCCTGATATTTATTTTGATGTCTATCTGTTTACATATTAAAAATTAAACTGATAGCTCTGATTCTAATCCAGCACCATAAAGTTCATCCTAGCTGTCTCCTTTTCCTTTTGTATGTGACATCTCTGAGTGAAAAATATGACTCTCATCATATCGTATATAGTGACTTGTTTGTTCAAGTCTAGTACAGAAAGTACAATGCAGTTAAAAAATGCTAAACATAAAGTAGCTACAGACGGCTGAATCATAACTCTGTAAAAATAGATTTCCTTTCTAGAGTACAGTATTTATGCCTAGTTATTTTATTCTTTAGCTTTATAGTATCCAGTCAACACACACTTATTCAAAGTTAGATTAGCTCTTCACTATATATGTGTTAGTTGGTGTTATTTTTCTTATGAATTGACCTACTAGAAGCTTTTAAATGGGTGGGGAAATTTTCCCTTTTATCCAATTTATGTGGTGTGCTAGTGGGCAAAAAGTTACCTTTAGCCGTGTGGTTTCTGTTGGAGTGTCAGCAGAAGAGCATCATGTATTCGTGTGAGATGAATCATGTCTTCACTATTCATTCTCTCCCTCTACCAACCTCTGCACGATTCTTCTTGAGCCTTGTTTCCCCCTTAAAATTGAACAAAGAGTATGTACTTTTTAAAGGTCTGTGAGGGAAAGTAGAAATGACGGTATAGACATTTTGTGAACAATAACTATTTGATGAGAAATTGCTCCTCATTTCATAGTACTGATTTGTTTTCTTAGTCTGGGGATATGTGTGTGTGTATGTGAGTGTATGTACACCTATATATACACATATATGTTTATATATGTATTTGTGTATGCATGTATATATGTGTATATACATATATACATTTACATACATACACATACAAACATATACAGGTATATATATGCATGTACATATACTTACACATACACACATATACACACATATATACATGTCCATATAGATACATATACACACATACATATATACCTATATGTATATGTACATAGAAACACACATATACATATACATATGCATGTCCGTATATGTAAGTATGTATGTATATATGTGTATAGATACATGTACACATGTATACATATATACATATATGTATAGGTACATATGTATTTATACACATATGTATAGATATATATATTACTTTTATTTAAAGTGAAACACCTTTGTTTGACAAATCCAATGTGAGATAAACTAGTGCTTCAGGCTTCATGTCAATTCAAGCTGAGTGTCTGTGTAGTTGGAGTCTTTGGAATAGAAGTGCCAAAAACTTCAAAATGAAGGGAAAAACACTGGGGGGACCCAATGCAGTACATCACTGACATCACCCCAGTGCTTGACAGGTAGGGAGTGACTGTGAGTGCTAAAACTGTGAATTATCGTCTACTTTCAAGTCTAAAGAAAAGAAACCAGTATGTTTGCCATATCCAAAAGCTGAAATACAGAAATGATCTGAACCAATCATAATTTATTCTATTATTTTCTTACATACTCAGAGTAAAAACCAGCCTAATACCTGTTAAAAGATGATAGCAGACAGAAAAGGCTACTGATAAGCTAAAGAACTTCATCATTACAATTTTGAATTTTTAAAAAATAGCAACATTGTACCTATTATGGATGATTATAAACATGCTATGCTATTTCTGGAAACATAGATTGAAACCACTTTTACCCAATAATTTAAAATTTTCAAAAAATAAACATTTTGAATTTATGTACCTGAGCTGATAGTTGAAGATAAAATTGACACAAATCTAACTTAAATATTTTTATTCAAAAAATATTTTTGTTACTTTTCTTTCTATGTTAAAAAATTTTTAAAAAGCCTAATTTGATATTCTGGAGCTAGAGTTCACAGGAATTGTGAGTAATATGTTATTTTGAATTATTGACCAATTCTTTCTTTGGAATTATTTTGCCCTTCCCATATTTTAAATATTCATGTTCAAAAAATGGAATGAGCAACAGGACTATCAGATAATCAAATTACCATCTTATCAAGGCTAATGATAGGACTGTCTCTTTCATGAATCATCAGAGATTCATTTCACACAGTCACAAAAGCATTCAAATGCATTCATGTGAGGGCTTCCTATAGCTGGATAAAAATGTCTGACGGTTATTTAGGCAGGATTCATTCAAACAAAGTTGAAAATTTAAGACTGGATCAAGTACGTGATAGTATCTTCATGTTCCAAACATTTTAAAAAATAAACTGCAATTTTTTAAACAAAAAGGAACCTTATAATTTTATGCCACTTAATACTATAAGAAAATGCAAATTAAGTCAGTTCTATTCATCTGAATTAAATTTTTTACAATTAATATGCATATCTCCATAATACTATACAGAGACTCAATAGTATTTCAAGAAACCCTGTTATTTTAGGTTCTGTGTAAATCTGCTGGATCTCAAATCATGTATTATATGAATTTTGGCAGCACTGCTTTTATGAGGACAAAAGCTTAGACTTTCCTAGATTAGTCTTATGGTATAATATAAAAAGCTTTTTGAAAACTTGCTAATGAATAATATAGTTTCTATAATAACCAAATATCTTCTATTACTTAATGGCTCTTCTCTAGTATTTCAAAAGCTCACCTTTCACTGAGTTATATAAAACAGTGTATGTGCCTGGAAGAGCAGTCTGTTATTTTTTCATATTAAAAATCATGCATGTGGGAAAAACTATACTGAAATTGTGAAATTTAATGTAAAGAGCCAGCCACCACACTCAGTTGGCTCCCCCGCCATATATACACACAACCCCTCCTGTACCAGTCCCTTGGTGGGGTATAAGTAGGTGTTTTCCCCCAAGTATTTTTTTTTCTTTTTTTTTATTTCTAGAACTCTATAAAGAAAGAAAGAAATGAAGGTCTTTGAAGTCTTTGAAAGGGTTCCATTCTCAGAAAATATAAGTACCTAAGTTTCCATCTAGCCTCCTTGCTAAGTCCAGGTCAGCTCAAATTTGAAGCTCCTGGTGAACCTCAACATCTCCAGGGTTTGTCTCTTGCTAAAGACTTTCTCCTGCTGGTTGCCTCTTAGGTTGCAGACGTACAGGGCTCCTCCCTGTGCCACTGCTGCTGTTGTGAACATTGTGAACACTGCTGCTGTATAGTCCTCCTGACTGGTTCCAAAGTTAGGCTGGAGATGTTAAAATAACCAGGCACACACCCTAAGGCCCCCCATTTATTTCACACTCTTGTGAAGGCATCTTGTCTGTTGCTTGCTGCTCACTCAGTCCCAAAGCTCCCCTGGAAATCACCAGGGCTCACTCTCCTTGAATTCACCGCCACAGGTTTCCCCCATTGTTGGCCTGCCATCACTCTATTGTACCCACTTTGTCCTCCTTCCCTTCACCCTGGCTGATGTCAATACTACTGCTTTACGGGACATCTGAAGATCTTAAATCACCTATTGTCACCCTACCTAGAAGCAACCTGAGTCTCTTGCCTTTGTTACAGTTCCTACGATCTATAAACAACACATTATGAACACCACTCTGAAGTCACCTCTAACGTCCTGGGAGCTGTGGTTGGGTCCTACTGTGGATTTGACAAGCCGTCTATAGGAATCCATTCCAACTTTGATAAGAGACTTATCTAGAGTTTTGCTCAAAATTCTGTGTAAGTGTTGCTTCCAAAGACTTGCACCCTGTGTGTCTTTGAATCTGGGTTTCTGGAATCAAGTGAATTTGGACCATTGCTGGGAGTCAGGACTGGGGACTCACAACTCATGATGATGTTACTCCTGAGTGATGCTGGAAACCATCTTTCTTGAAAAACTCTGCCTCAGCTATGGTTCCGTGAGCTTCTCTTGAATAAATGCCCTTTAATTTGGGGGGCTTGGGGAACCCATGACATTGTCCGATTATCACTAACTGCAACTTCTTCTAAAGGTAGTTTACAGACTAAAGATGACAGGAAGATGTCAATATTATTCACCAGCACATGACATAAACAACAGATTCTTATCACTTGCTTTTAAACCAAAGAGATTCAACCTACATTGCCTCCTCTATATCTGAAAATAACACCCATCAATTTTTCTTGTCTCAATGTCATTACCCCTTTGGGATTTATGCAATATTTCTAACTTTTAGTAGGAGAGAATGAGGATAAGTAATGGAAATAAATATATAAAATTATGTATAATCATTATTTTTATGATGAAATAGTATCATGTGACTATTATTTTATGAAATATGTCCAAATGATTAAGTAGATAATTAAGTCTCAAATGTAACCTGAATCAACATACATCATCAACATAAAAACATAATGCTCACAGTTGCTGTTGGTTGTCAGCAGTCAGGCTAACAGGCTGGGCTGATGCTCTGCTAATTGTCCAACTTTGTGTGGTCCAGAGCAGCCCCAGGGCCTTGCCTCCTCTGCTCAGTTCTGAAGAAGTTTTCTAAGCCAAAGTCAGTGTTCTAGGAAAATATTCGCTACAACAAACAATTCTGTTAAATTCTAAATCTTGAACATTTTTGAAAGCCAAGTTGAATCATGAATCCTCTTGTTTTTGAGCTTGTGAGGAAATGTCTGCACTCGCATCAGAGGTTTTGAAAATGTCTATCATATAGAAGATGAAAAGTAGCTTTTATGATGCTTGGCCAAGAGTATGTGAGATAAATGCTGAAATAGAGGGGAAGTTCAAAGGTAATGAAAGAGTAAGCATGAAAGCTGGTAGAGCTTGGGAGTAAGAAACAGAAAATGAACATTTGCAAAGTACCTGCTGCTTTTCAGACATTGCACTCAGCCATTTACCGTGACCCAACAACACGGTAGGGTCGGGGACCTTGGAGAAACACGGTCTTAAACGTTGAGTAGATGGTGTATGCCTTTCAATTCAAAGCAGGTTTCTGTTCTGTGGTGTACTACATTGTACTATTCATCAACTCAACAAATGTTTTTTGGTCATCTATCACAAGCATGTAGGAAGAAGCCCCCACCCTTTTGGACTTCAGTTCTAATTTTAGAAAAATGCTACAAATAAACCAATTAGTATAAAAATAAGGTTACAAGTAATGGGAAAGTGCCATGAAGAAATAAGAAAAGTTGGAAAAAGACTAGAGTGTGATTGGGGGTGAAGTGGTATTTTAGCATCTGGTCAGGGAAAGTCTCCCTGATGATGTGATATTTGAGCGAATATTAAGGAAAGTAAGAATTAGCCATGTGGTGACCTAGGGATGTGTGTTTTAGATGGAAGTCAGCAACTATAAAGGCCCTGAGGTGGGAATGGGCTAAATGTGTTCAAGATTAAAGGGATCAAAGTGTGTGTTTTAGACAAATGTGTATTTTAGACAGATGATGTGTGTTTTAGACAGATGTGTGTTTTAGGCAGATGTGTGCTTTAGACAGAGGTGTGTTTTAGACAGATGTGTGCTTTAGACAGACGATGTGTGCTTTAGACAGATGTGTGCTTTAGACAGATGTGTGCTTTAGACAGACATGTGCTTTAGGCAGACGTGTGTTTTAGGCAGACGTGTGCTTTAGACAGACGTGTGTTTTAGACAGACGTGTGTTTTAGACAGAGGTGTGCTTTAGACAGAGGTGTGTTTCAGACAGATGTGTGCTTTAGACAGATGTGTGCTTTAGACAGAGGTGTGCTTTAGACAGATGTGTGCTTTAGACAGAGGTGTGCTTTAGACAGATGTGTGCTTTAGACAGACGTGTGCTTTAGACAGATGATGTGTGTTTTAGACAGATGTGTGTTTTAGACAGATGTGTGCTTTAGACAGATGTGTGCTTTAGGCAGATGTGTGTTTTAGGCAGATGTGTGCTTTAGACAGATGTGTGCTTTAGACAGATGTGTGCTTTAGACAGATGATGTGTGCTTTAGACAGATGATGTGTTTTAGACAGGAGTGACAGCAAGGGCAAAGGCCCAGAGCTGGAAATGGGTAACCTGGTTTAGATCAAAGGGATCAAGGAGAAAAAGGTGAGCACTGAAGTCACAGACCTGCAAAGCTAACCGGTCTTGCATTATGTTCTAAGTTTGGGGCTTAAGTAGGAAGTGATAATGTTCTGATACACATCTTTAAAGGACTACCCTTCTTAGAAAGGGTCTGCAAGTTTGGATTAGGAGCGATTTGGTGAAAGTGGAAATTGCTTGTCATACCCAGCTTGTATTTTAAAGCAGTTGATCAGTCTTGTTGATGTCCTAGATATATGGTGGAAGAAAATTAAAGGAATCAGTTTTTATCACAAAAAAAACTGACTGAGTGAGAATGCCACTTATAGAGATGAGAAAAACTGAGGCTTAAGGGGACAGGGAATCAAGAGTTCTGTTCTAGATGAGTTATAACTAGAGCTCAGGACTGAGAGAGATAAATATGGATGTCATTAGCATATACATGGTTTATTCAAAATAAAACTATGTGACTGAATGAGAAAATTTAGAAGGTAACTATAGATGGAATAGTGAAAAGAAAGACAAGCACTGCACCCTACAGAAATATAGCTTTAAACAACCAAAAAAGGAAAAGTGGAGGAAACAACAAAGGAGATTGGGAAAGCCATGGAGAGGAGGACAGGAAAGAAAACGAAGTGTCTTGTAATTCAAGGGAAGGATGAATTCATAAGAAGGGAAGAATTGATTCCTGATTTCCTTATTACAATAAGGCAGCAAGTTCAAATACAGCGAGGCTGAGAATCAAACACTGGGACTTGGCAAGATAGAGGTTCTTAATGACTGAAGAGGGAGGCTCCAGAAGGTTGTTGGGAAGGAGTCTGATTGGGATAGGCCCAGAAAGCATTTTGGATTTTTTTGGGAAAAATTTTCCTATAAAAGGGAGCAGAAGAATGGAGGACTGTAATGAAAGGGAAAAGATGCTTTAATTTGTTTAAGTCTGGAGACATTATAGCATCCTGGCATTCCAGAGTGCTTAGACCATATCCAGGAAAGAAGCATGATTTAGGAGAGATCCAAGGTAATCAATGGGGAAAAATTATCCCACTAGATGACGGGGGATGAGATAGATGGTGTATATCTAGGGGAGCTGTCTTCAGTAGAAACAGAAGCAGCACATCAATAGAAAGGCAGGTAGTTGAGAGTTGGTTTATTTTATTTTATTATTTTTAAGGGGGTAGTATATTTTTGGATTCCTTCTATCCTCTCAGTTAAGTCAGAAATGAGATTATGAAATGTGAGTGAAACCACTCCTAACAACTTTATAAAATTAATCAAGGAGGAAGGGAAGGAGAGAAATGAAAGTAAGCAGAGCTTGCAGCACACTCAGCATTAATCATTAGGCCAGCTTGCTCTCTGACATGCTTCCTCATAGGTATTTTGTGCCTATTATCCTAGAGTCCTGTAGACCCTAGACAACAGTTCCCCTTAACTCTTCTATAGATAACAACGTGAACATTATGAAATGTTAAGTTTTTCATTTGAGATATTCTCTCAGGTCACACATACCAGTGAAACTACTGATGTCAACTGGTCTGAAGGACCCCATGAGAAGCTGAATCACCAAAGAATGCAGTCTCCATATCATGATGATTTCATCCCCCTTCCCCTGACCAATGACCCAATTTTCTAATGCCCCATAATACTCCAGCCCAAAACTCCTCAGGGAGATGCATTGAGGGTCCTTCCCATTTCCTGTCTTGGCTGCCTTGCAATCATTACAATTTTTCTCTGCTGCAAAACCTGCTGTCTCAGTGTATTGTTATGTTACTGAACATATAAGTTATGGAACCAGCTATTGTAGGCCGCAAACTTAAGTACTTTGAGTAGAGTTGGTGGTTGCTGAATGGTTCACAAGATTAAAGGTGTAAAACAGTAATCTCTGAAACTGTTTTTGCTAATTATATGAAGATAAATAAAGACATATTTACACTTTATAAATAAAGATTGTAATATAAGAAACAATAGGCACATGCACACATACCCTTTACTTATTAAAATTAATAAGTTAATTATTAATATTGATTCTTTAATTGTTAAAAATTATAAACAATATATAGTAACATTTATAAAATGTTGAATATGTTCATTACATTTACTTATTTTTAAATTAACATTACCTCTGTGTATCCTAAAACTTAAATTTAAGTATCATAGATACATGGTTTATTACAAACTCAACATATTTCAATGAACTCTAATTATTATTTTCTACTTAATTTTTATTATTTTGTTTTTGTTCTCAAGAAATTTTCTTTTTTCCTTTTTTTAACTGTTATTTAAGTTCGGGGTACATGTGCCGGTTTGTTATTTGGGTAAACTTGTGTCATTGGGGTTTGTTGTACAGATTATTTTATCACCCAGGTGTTAAACCTAGTACTCAGTTATTTTTCCTGATGTTCTCACACCTCCCAATCTCTACCATCCAGAAGGCCCCATTGTGTGTTGTTACTTCTATACAGGGTATATGTGTGTGTGTGTGTGTGTTTGTGTGTACGTGAGTGTGTGTGTGGTGGAGGGGAGGGGTGGGTATCCTAATATCATTTTAGAATTCTATCATTACCACAGAGTTATCTTGGGCAGTGGGTGTCTGTGGTAATGATAGAATTCTAAAATGATATTAGGATACCCACCTCTCCCCTCCACCAGACACACACACACACACCCCCTATGTAATCCCATGCTTTTAAGTGAGAATGGGGACTATTAATATAATGAAATATTACTCCTATAATTGAGTTAGCCTGCAAGGCAAAGTTGAAGGGATTTTGCAGAAGTCTTTCAAATCTCCAATAAATTGACTTTAAGATAATCAAAATGGGATTATCCTGACAGGACTGATCTAATCTAGTGAGTTATTTAAAATAGGTCAGAGAGATTCGAAGTAGCGGAGACACTCCAGATTAGAGACATAGAGAGGAAAAAGGATTTGTTTAGAGCAGGAAATATGAGGACTTTGAGAAATGAGTAGACATATACGGTACTTTGCTGATAACACACCCTAATTTCCTGAGAGAATGCTTTAAGGAGAAACAATTAAATAAAATAGCCACACAAGGGATGGAAATTGTGAGTCCCTAAAAGAAACATAATACAACATTTGAGGACTGTGATAATGAATTTAAAATAAAAGCAATCAGTTTTGTTGAGTAATGGTTTTAAAGAATGTTTTACTGTTGGGGTGTGGTTATGGAGAAGGTAGGGATTTAGATAGATCTAGTGCTGGAGTTTCGCCAACAAGTCAGATGCAGGAGAAAGAGACAAGCAAACAGGGTATAAATGTAAGGGATTAATTACAAATGCTATGGAATCTAAACTGTGTATGATATAAACCAGAATTAAAGTTGATGAACAGTGGGAAAGAAATAGTGGAATCAATGAAATTAAGGTTTCAGTTAGTTCACCCCTCACTGCGACCATTTCCTCAGACTGTTGTTCACAAATTCTATAGATGCAAAAATGCAAAGATTAGTGTGTGAAAGTAAAATACGGACAGGTGACATTTGTGAATGAAAAAGGGTACTGAAATTTGGAAATTGCCTATTTTTGTAAGAACCAAACAATTCAGATTTGTCTAATTAGTTTGAAAAAATAAAATTGTTGGAATACAACATTTTACTTCAGTTAGAAGAAATATAAACTTCTACCCAAAGAAATATATAGAAATAAAAAATCGAGTCCTTTTTCTAAGGAGTTGTATATAGGTAAATATCTGTATCTATATCTCCATGTATCTCTGTCATATACATAGATATAGATAATCCTACTTGTTTAATGTATAAAATGTTATGGTATAATAGTCTAGTAATTTCTATTTTACATACATTAATTTATGTATTTTCATATAAAAGGTAGCTCATCACAAGTATCAAGAAAAAGTGGAGAAGAGTTAATTTACTGAAGTCATGATTACCATCAGACCTGCCTCCTCCCAAGCTGTTGCATATCTGGAAAGTATGTCAGTGGAGGTTCAGTTTACCGTATTTGTACCTGATGACACATTTCAGTTCACAGTATGGATTAAATACGGGTGGGGCTGTGTTTCTTTCATGCCTTTATTTCTAAATTAGTCATTTATTAAAACTTATTTTATGAAGATTTATCAGAGCTTAGAAATTGCTATTTCTATCTCACAGAATAGAAAAAATAAGTAAGATTCCAAGGTTAGAAGGTCTTTTTTGCCTACTGCATTGGGAGAACCAGTTTTCATCAACTCTCCAAATAAAAACCTTGTGATTTCAAAGCCCTTTTTTTTCTCATCTTTACAAGTTACAAAATCAAAGTACCTCAAATCATCTACCACAGGAATTGCATGACTGCTTTGATTTTAAAAATAAATGAAGAAATTCTTGAATAAAAGTGTACAGTAGACAATGCTTTTTTCTTTTTTTTTTTTTTAAGCCAGAGCTGTATGACAAGGTCATTTTCACCAAGTCAAAATGCACTAAAATTACTACTTTTGAAAGCCAGTTTGTAGCTGCAGATAATGGTCATCTCAACAAGGAAAGTGATGGACAGTGAGAGTTTCTTGAAAGCCATAGAACTTTTTTTAGGAAAAAGAACGTACATTCAATATTACGTGTCTAATTTCAGGAAAGCCCCAGGACCCAGCTGAAGTTCATCCATATTCCACAAGTTAAAACCCTGACAATGAAAACATGACTACTCTTCAGTTTGGGGTAGCTGAACTGTGAAGTAAATTAACTGCAAATATGACAATAAACAAGACCACCTATGGAATTGTTCATTATCTTTTGCATAATCTAAGAATCTCCAACATGCACATGAATGTTAAAAGTCCAATTGTGTCTAAAACCTATAATTAATTCACATAGGGATGTATAAATCCATCTGAGTGAAATGGCTTACCTTGGTTTCTTTTTATATATCTAATTTAAATGAGCTCAAGGGCTTAGTGATAAGTATAGATCTATTTTTTTGTACTTTTCAGAGACAAGTTCTTTTAAAACCAGATGAATTCTTCCCTCTTGCTATAATGTATTCACAAATGAAGGTTCATGAAATTCATAAATAGCTAAAATACTTCAAATATTGAGGCCTATCATTTTTTTCTCAAGATCTTTAACACATTCCTCTGTCTACTTTCTATTAATTAGATAATTAGGAATGCCTTTGAAAGTCCAGAACAGTTTTGTTTGTGTGTGTGTGCATGAGTGTATTAGTGTTAATAATTGCTTTGACTTCTCCACCCCTTGTGATGACTAATTTTATGTGTCAAATTAGCTGGGCCACAATGTGCCCAAATATTTGGTTAAACATCATTCTGGGGTATCTGTGGGGGTGTTTCTGGCTGAGATTAACATTTGAATCAGTAGACTGGGTGAAGCTGATTGTCCTCCACAATGGAAGGGGGACCTCATCCAATCGGTTAAAGGCCTGAATAGGAAAAAAAAAAAAAAAAAGGCAGAATAAGAGAGAATTTTGTCGCTGATTGACTGAGCTGAGACACTGTTCTCCTGCCTCACAGTGGAACTAACGCCACACAATCTCCTGGCCCCGAGGCCTTCAAACTCAGATGGGAACAGTACCATCAACTCTCCTAGGTCTCCAGGTTGTCGACTGAGGATCTTGGGACTTAGCCTCGATAACTGTGTGACCCAATCCTTTAAAATGTATTGATAATCCATGTCTTGATCTACCAATCTATCTATATTATTGGTTCTGTTTCTCTGAAGAGTCTTGACTGATACAGATTTGGGGAGTGGTTTTAGAAAAACGGGTTTTAAGGCTGAGGTTTTTGAATTGGCTTTGGGGTTTCATAAATTGATTAGATTTACAGACACTAGTGACCCTTTTTCTGTTAGTAGAGAGAGTATTGCTAGTTCATGGCATGATCTACCAATAGACATAGGCAAAATATCTTTATTGGATACTCCTTATCAAGGAACTGGGTGGTTGTGTATATAATTCTTGTAAAAATATTTATGGAAAACTAATAAATATAATAAGGTTGGCTGATTGTTCCTAATGTCACTGGACAAACTGGTGACAGACAAGGATGGGGCTAGGGATTTAAATTCCCAGCTAAGTCAGGCATGGTAGCTCATACCTGTAATCCCAACACTTTTGGAGGCAGAGGAGAGAGGACTCCTTGAGGGAGGGATTTCGTGACCAGCCTGAGCAACCTATTGAGACTCTGTCTCTACAAATAATAATAATAATAATAAATAGCTGAATATAGTGGTGCATGCATATAGTCCCAGCTACTTGAGAGGCTGAGTTGGGAAAATCACTTGGGTCAGGGAGTTTGAGGATGCTGTGAGCTAAGATTGTGCCATTGAACTCCAGCCTGGGTGACAGGGTAAGATCCTGTCTCAAATACATACATACATACATACATACATACATACATACATACATATATACATACATACATACATACATACATTCCCATCCAGAGCATAAATGACGTGAAAATTTATTTCTTAACTCAACCACTATTTATTTTTATTTTTGTGGGTACATAGTAAGTGTGTATGTTTATGGGGCATGCGAGATGTTTTGATACAGGCCTGCAATGTGAAATAAACACATCACATGGAGAATAGGTATTCATCCCTCAAGCATCTATTCTTTCTGTTACAAACAATCCAATTACACTCTTTAAGTTATTTTAAAATGTACAATTGAGTTATTACTGACTATAGTCACCCTATTGTGCTATCAAATAGTAGGTCTTATTCATTCTTTCTAATTTTTGTGCCCATTAACCATCCCCACTAGCCCCCCATTACCCTTCCCAGCCTCTGGTAACCATCCTTCTACTCTCTATGTCCATACGTTTAATTTTTTTGATTTTGAGATCCCACAAATAACTGAGGACATCTGATGTCTGTCTTTCTGTGCCTGGCTTTTTTCACTTGACATAATGATCTCCAGTTCCATCCATGCTGTTGCAAATGACTGGATCTCATTCTTTTTTGTGGCTGAATACTACTCCATTGTGTATATGTACTACATTTTCTTTATCCATTCATCCATTGATGGTCATTTAGGTTCAAATTTTAGCTACTGTAAACAGTGCTGCAACAAACGTAGGAGTGCAGATATCTCTTTGATAAACTGATTTCCTTTCTTTTGGGTGTGTACCCAGCAGCAGGATTGCTGGATCATATGATAGCTCAGTTTTCAGTATTTTTGAGGAACCTCCAAACTGTTCTCCATAGTGTCAACCACTATTTATTTATTGCATAAGTGTACCTGAAACAACTGATTTTATTCTTGTGTCTTAAGTGTTAGGAACGCTATCACATGCCACTTGACAACCATTCAATAGGATCAGACATTCTATAACTTATTTTTTATTATCCCTTTCCTGAACATTTTACTGGATCCGTTTGTTATTCCATTTGTATCTTATATGTCTGACCCCCTCAGCCACTAAACTATTGACACTCTTCCTATTTAGGTATTATTTTAATGCTTAAAACTGTTGACCTTCTTAGTCATTCATTTAACTAATATGCATTAGTGCCTACTATGGAATAGTTTACACTTTTAGGGTCTGGGGATAAAAAAGTTGGCAAAATTAACAATGCCTGTGCCCTCAGTTTACATTCTAGCAGAACTTACATTTTAACAAGCATAATTAACATTGACCTCTTTGATTTAGTTGTTTCTAACATATTTTAGGAAAAAAAATAGATTAGATGAAGCCACATTCCCCCTATGCCCAACCCAACCAATCTTCAAATATTTATTTAGTCACAGTGGATCTCTAGACTGGGACTCAGGCCCTCATTTAGCCCTAAATATTTAGCACATACTATTGTTTATCACATGAAGCCTAAATAATTATCCTAAATTCTAAAGTTGGAAGTAACTGGATACAACTTAACTTGCTTTCCAAATTATTTTCCACTAATTATTTTTCCTACCTTGTGTTTTTACTCAATGTTACTAAATGTTCTTTGCTAGGTTTTTTAAATTATGCGTCTTTATTACTTTTTAAATTTTTCATTAAAAAATTATATTCAGTGGTTACCTGTGCAGGTATGTTGCATGGGTATATTGTGTGATGCTGAGGTTTGAGCCAAGTTTTTTTTCTCACACATTTCCCTGTGATTAGAATGTCTTTCCTTCCTAACTTTGGCTGTCAGTATTGTACCCATTTTTTAAGATTCAAATTGGCTATCGCGTCTTCCATGAATCATTTCATGTTCAGCAAAGCCAGAAAGAATGTCATTTTTAATGTCTGATATATCAGACATTAAATATATATATATATATATATATATAGAGAGAGAGAGAGAGAGAGAGAGAGAGAGAGCATGGTAGCTCATACCTATAAACCCAGGCACATATATAATATATATATATATGTATGTAAAAAGACTTGTGTGTGTATATATATATATATGCCTTTGTGTGTGTGTACAATTTTCTAAGTTATATGCCTCATCAACTTTCCAAGTTAAATCTGAGTGTTTACCATATTTTTGGTAACAGTCATGTCTCTCCCATTAGAATATAATAGTCATTATTAATCATTGTTTCTCTTTCAGTACATCTCATATAGTCCTTGAAAAAAAAACATACAATATAGATGTGATATTATAATAAAAAATATTAATTCATTGACTTGCCTCTTCCTCTCTTACCCCTCAAAGGATAATGGGCATCTAGAAGCATTGAAACATAATAGGAGAAACAATAAAATTGGGAATTCATAAATCAAAGTATTCTCCCTAAGATTGCCACTAATTAGCCTTATAACTTTGGACATACTTTTTAACATGCAGAATTAAGGAAGAAGATATCCTATTTAATAGGGAACACTCTGAAAAGAGGCACAGGTAATTACTACTGACAAGATATATATAATGAGGAGGTTTGGCAGACAGACTATAAGTGATAAGATTTCAGCCTTGACCTTACCACGGAAGTTACTAGTGTATCCTTAGCAATTTCACTGTTTTGACCCTACATGCACTTCAGTACAATGAAGATAATAACAAGATAGCGTGAGGATTAAATCAGTTAATAAAAATAAGGCAAATGAAATAGTGCTTGGCTCAGATCACCCCAGCTATTATTATCCTTAAGCCTTATTTATTCATTTTTACCCACAAAACTGAAAACATGTAGTTGATTTTAGACAATATTATTTATAAGGCTCCTGTACTTGAATGAATGATATAAAAATGAGATCAGGTTACTCCAAATATTTTATATTCAAGTTAGTCCTAATTGGTCTATGTAAAAGCTCTTCAGCTTTCATGTAGGTTCTTCAAATTGAGCGACATTCTGAAGCTTAGTTTTACTTGATTAATGAATGCTAGCTCATAGAGTCAAAAGTGAGCGACAATCTGAAGCTTACTTTTACTTGGTTAATGGATGCTAGCTCATAGAGTCAAAAGCTGCCTAGTTAAAGGCACAAACATGGCCCATATATATTACTATTTGTGGTAAAACCAAAATGATGCAGTAAGTTGGCTATTTATGCCAATTTCATTTATCAAATAGATTAGAATGAAGTTTGATAAGACAGGTATATGGCATTTTGCTCCTTAATAACTACGAAGAAGAATCAGTGATGGTAGTTTTATGATAAGCTCTTAAGACTTTGATACACATCTAGCTGATGCTTGGAAGAATATGGCCATTCCCATTAGTTCTAATATGAGATTGGAAACGAAACTTCGCAATGTTTTACCTGACATTTTTCATGTTAAATGTAAAAGAGAGGTAAGAAATAATATTGGTTCCTCGATGCAGACAATGCTTCAGGGGCTCTTTATATTTTTATAACTATATATTTCAAGGTGTATTCTAAAGGTTTTATAACTGCTTTTTACTTCACAGGAGCTTGATGCTGGAAGGGACCCACAGAGGTCGTCACCCTGCCTTAAGGCAGAGTATACCTAAACCCTCCTAGAGGATGAAGATGAATTTAAGAACTCTCTCCACTCCACTGCAGGACCTCCTCACCCTACCCACCAAGCTCTGCAAGGTTAAGATACAAAGATAAATTTAAATGCGGAAAACAGTCCTCCCTAGAAAAGCTTGGTTTCAATATTTCACTGCCTGCTTTTAATCATCATCAGTAGATTCAGAGATTCGGTTCTTATTCTCCTTTTTTATTCATAGTTATCCAAATTGTTTAAATATTTGTACATTTGTGTTAGTTGGTATCTGAGCAGTGTTGTCCTCAAATTTTATCCCTTTGAGAAAAAAGGAAATTGTTGCTTAGCAATAAGGAAAGACAAAGGCTTACAAATACAAAGCATATTATAGTCAAGCATAAGAAGTCATACTAAATGATGATATCTAAAGGAATGCCTGATTGTGGCAACTCAATGAGAAAAGAACTGTTTCCTATTAGCTTTAACAGCAGGGTTTGTTATCATTCAAGTACACACTCTAATACATTTAGTGTTTTGTGCTACATTTAACAAGATTAAGTGAACACACACTGTTTCAACTCAAATCTTTATTGGAAATCAGAGGCAAGCCTCATTTCTTGCCAAAACATTCTCTTGTGGCTCATTCTTGGAGCAAATTCCATAGAAGTAAATCTGTTTACCCAGGCATACCATTGATCAGTTAAAGGATTTTCCCTTCAGGTAACTCTTTACTGAACTTTGAAAACATTACCTAAAAATTCTAAAAAATTGAAATGTCTGCAAATGCTATTAAAGATTATAATTTGTAATAAAACATAAATGGCATTGTGAACACAGTAAACTATTAAAAGGAAATTTGAAGGATGAGCTGTCAAAGTTCTTACATGATTTCACTGCAACACTACAAATAATTAGATTCTGTGGACAAGTAGTAGATACTATATAGCATATCCAAAAATCAAAATATCTCATTGTCCCATATCTTAATTATTCTCTCTTGATTGAAAAAATTGAACTGCATAATGTCAGCTTCAAGGAACACTTTAAAACAGGTGCTTAGTTCTTAACTTTCAGAAAATCTTATTGAAAATGCTAACGTGCCATTCTGTTCCATACATCAAGTTCCCTTTTATAGTACAATGCATTTCTAGTTTCTTCCATTTCATATATTACAAGGTATTTCTCTTTGCATTTATATGGTGAGCAAAAAGCATGTGCATTTAGAATCTGTATCAATACAATATAGATTTATATTTAATATTTTTATATTTTATTCTTCTAGCTCAAATTAACCAGACATTTGTAGCTTGTTTTTTTTATTTTTCACATTTAAGAGTAACCAAATATGACCATATGAAGCGTGACATAAAAGTGCTTTTCTCTATTACTATTTGTCTCATAGGTAGCTTAAAAATCCACAGTGATTTGGGCATCACATTTTTATGGTTTTCGGCATTTTTATTTGATTATAGTTTTCTTTAAAAGACTAAAAACGTTTCTATCTTTTTATCAGTCATCAAGAGCCAAGGACATGATGACAAAGTCACGGTTATGCTTTCGTGGTAGGTAGAATAATTGTCCCCACGATGTCTAAGTACCAATCTCCTGACTTGTGAATATATTACCTTATGCGGCAAAGGATATTTTGCAGATGTAATTAAGAATACTGACCTTGAGATGGGGAGATTATCCTGGATTTCCCAAATAGGTTCAATCTAATTACACAAACCCCTAAAACTGGAGAACACTTTGTGGGTTTGGTTAGAAAAATATATATATATAAAACAGAAGAATTAGAGAGATACAATATTAAAAGCACTTGACTTGCAATTGTTGGCTTTGAAGATGGAGGTAGGGGACATTGAGTCAACGAATGAGGCAGCCTCTTGGAACTGAGGAAAGAATAATAAAGATTCTGTCCTGTATTCTCCAGAAAGAAGAGCAACTCTGCCAACACTTTGATCTTAAAAACCTTTACCATTTTAGGAAAAAAAAAAAAAAAAGTGCAGTTCATTGTCAGCACTCATTTAATTTTACATAAACATGACTCTTTGAGGCTGAAGCAAATCTAATTTTCAATGTAAAATTAAAGTATAAAAACTGTTCTTGGAGTTATTTCTAAACAGAACATCAGAATCGTCTGAATTATTACAATCGTCTATTTCGGAAAAATTAGATTCATCAAATGAATCTTTGGTCCACAACTGTATGAGAACAATGTTAACGTCAGGCACAGAAATGGTACATTTTCTAGGATTGGACATTTTTGGCAACCAAGAATTACTACATTCTGTAAATGGAAATACCACTACTAAAACCAGAATGCTATAAATAAAATGCTGTCTTTTGTTTCCAAAGTCGATACACTGGGGTGATACAAAAATATTAATAAAAGTGAGATATTTCCTGGCAAAGTTATCTCAGGGTAAATGGACAGTAGCCATAAGTCCTGCCAGCAAGTACTCTCGGGTCAAAAGAATATAAGGTTTAACCCAGTGAGACCCATGTTAGAGTTCTGACCTCCAGAACTGTGTATTAATTCATGTATAAGCCACTGAGTTTGTGGTATTTTTTTTCTTGCAGCAATAGAAAACTAACACAAAATCTGAAAGTTTTGCATTTTCCCTTTAATTGTTAAAGATACTCCACCTCCTCCCCATGATAATCCACTTAACATGTTTTCTATAGACTTGATTTTCCCCCCTACATTCCAGACTTTGGAAGCTCTTATGAAACTGACTTCTATACATGATCATTTTTGTGAAGGTGACTGGAAAGTTAGAATATGATTTGTGGCTTCTTTTTTGCGCAGTTATAAGATTTCTGCATTTATTTTGACACTAAATTCACTCTTTGATTTAGCTGTTGTTTTTACAACCTCCTTTTCCCCTTGTTCTTTTTTTTCTCAACCACTTATATTAGTGGTCTATATTTTATTAAATATTTTGAAGTTGCCATGAATCCTTCACAGGCTATAAATAAGTGCAATTTATATATATTTATTTACGAATGGATACACTTGCAAGCAATATATGTAGATAGACAGGCACCCTGCTCTGCACTCCTATAATATACCCCACTCTGTCGGCAACATTTTAGACATTTTTCTTTCCTTATCACACTTCCAAGCTTTCCCCAAGTCAACAAAATCCAAAAGAAGTGAGAAGGAAGGGTTGTTTGTCCATTTTTCAATCATTATCAAGTTTTTTTCCCCATTCATTTTTGTTACCAACAGCAATTTCTGAACACTGTTCATTTTAAGTCATTTTTTGTCAATAAAAATTGTTTAGACAGAAGCATGATTCTAAATGACAGGAGGGAGCTTTATCAGAATTCCAAAAAGGCAGAAACAAGATTGAATTTTTTCTTACAGCACTGTCAGCTTCAAAGATTGAGAAGCTAGTATTTGAATGCTATGTAAGCCATCGGCGAGTATTATGCCAGTAATACCTTCCAAAAATGCTGCCAAGAGAGATTAAACCCAATGGATACACAAGAGCACTAAAACTCAGAACAATTAAATTTATTTTCAAGCTGTCTATGATGTCAGATGACGAAGTGGAAACTTGTTTGTTCCATTACAGTGATTTTTAAAAGTGAATTGTTTCAATACCAAACAAAAAGTCAGATACCTATTTTAAGCTTTATGTTACAGATTTTTTTTTGGTAAATAATATTGCCTTGTAGTAAAATAAACATTTGTAAGTGTAACGCAAGTTTGTAATACTCGTGGAGTAATATTTCCTCTTCAGCATATGCAAAATTCATCTCTGGAATTTGTCATATGATAAATGTATTTTTTGTTGTTCAAAAGAAAAAATTGTAAAGTGCTATTTAGATGTCCTTACAAAATGGGAATTGTGCATAGTTGCTCTGAAAAAGGAAATCTGAAGTCATGAGACCTGAGTTCTATTCTTGGCTCAGCTACTGACAAGATGTTAACTTTCCAAGTTAGAAAATATTTTGGATCACAGACCTGTTTTCTGAAAATAATAGAACAGTCGCGACTTCCTCATGGGCTGATTCCTCTAGGGTAATTGTGATACATTGAACATGTTTGTGTCCCAGCCCATAACAACTTTCCCTTCATTGAACAAAATTATATGTTGAGTGGATTAAGGAATTACCAAAAGATCTTCATAAAGCATCTTGTGAAATTAACAAATTATACAAAAGTAGCACCCAAGTTCTACCTACATAAATATCATCCTCAACCATTAAAGAGAATGGTAAAGCAAGAGAGGGCATTGCATAGTGGCCTTGGATAAGTTACTGATCTGTTTTCGGCCTAGGTTTCCGCATATGTCAATCAATACCTTGACGGGTGTATTAAAAGGCTCATTATTCCCTAAATTTCACAACCTCTTTGTGCTCAGGGAGCACAAAGCTGGATCAGATTCCCCTGCCCCTCTTGTGTGACCCGTCATGTGACAGCGTTCTGGCCAATGAGATGCAAGGGGGACTGAAGTGTATCCCAGAATCTTGCCCCACCCACTCCTTCTTGCTCTCTGCCCCTTCCTACCAACTGCAGGGGAACTCCAAGGAAGACCTCAAAAGCTAGTTCAGAGGTGGCAGAGCCACTGGCCCCATAAGGTCCTAAATGACTGTGAGTAAAGCCTTCCTGTTACTGGCATTGCTGAAAATCATTGTGTGGTCAACAATCAAATAAGTACCTTCATATTGTTGAAACATATGCTTGGGTCAAGTTGGTACCATGGCTTAGTCTACCCTACTTATTTTTTTTGTGAGGTTTAGAGACCATATAGGTGCTTCTCAAAAATAAATAGGTTTTATTGTACTCATTTTATTAGTTTTCTGCTGAATAAATTACCACAAACTTAGCAGCTTAAAATAAAAGATATTTATTATCTCACGGATTCCATGGGTCAGGAATCCAGACATGTCTTAGCTAGGTCCTTTCATAAGGGGTCACAAGGCTGCACACTATGTGTCAGCTAGGGCTGGGGTCTCCTATGAAGCTTATGATTTTTTCCAAGCTCAGGCCATTCCATACAGGTGAAAACCTCAAGGCTGCTTTTTTATTCAGCAGGAGAGGGATTCTCTGATCTCCAGATCTTCTTTTAAAGGGTTTTCCTGATAAGGTCAACCTATCCAAGATAACCTCTGATTAGTAACCTTAATACATCTGCAAAATCCCCTCCCTTTTGCCACAGAACATAACATAATCACAGGGGCGTTGGTCAGAAACACTCCTAAGTCCACTTACTCTCAAGATGAGAGTACATGACAAGCAGGTGACTTGCTGAGGGTCATCACTGGGTGTGTCTGCCCCAGTTTTCTGTATTTATGGTGGATATCTGAGAGACAGAGAAAAAAAGTATCTTCACTTGGGAATTTGAAATGAAGAAAAGAGAGTGCCATGAGAAATTCCTAGTGTCTTTTAGCAATTTAATTAAGTTACATCAGAAATATAAGGCTATGTAAACCAGCTCTGAAACAGTTGAAGTCTGAAAATTTTTGAAAGTTGCAACAACTTAAACTAAAACAGAAAAAGTACACAAATCCCATAAACTATGTACTATGAAATGACAAGCCTAAGAATAAAGGACAGTGAAATAAATGTCATTCGTATTTTGTTTCATTTGTATTTTCTATTGTGATGGCTAACATTGAGTGTCAACTTGATTGGACTGAAGGATGCAAAGTATTGTTCCTGGGTGTCTCTGTGAGGGCGTGTTGTCAAAGGAGATTAACATTGGAGTCAGTGACTGGGAAAGGCAGATCCACCCTGGATCTGGGTGGGCACCGCCTGATCAGCTGCCAGTGCAGCTAGAATAAAAGCAGACAGAAGAAGGTGGAAGGACTAGACTGGCTGAGTCTTCTGGCCTCCGTCTTTCTCCCATGCTGGGTGCTTCCTGCCTTCGAATATCAGACTCCAACTCGAAGTTCTTCAGCTTTTGGACTCTTGGACTTACACCAGTGACTTGCCAGAGGCTCTCGGGTCTTCAGCCACACACTGAAGGCTGCACTGTCGGCTTCCCTACTTTTGTGGTTTGGGACTCAGACTGGCTTCCTGGCTCCTCAGCTTGCAGACGGCCTGTTGTGGGACTTCACTTTGTGATGATGTGAGTCAATTCTCCCAGTAAACTTCATATATTCATCTATTCTATTAGTTCTGTCCCTCCAGAGACTAATAGACTAATACATTTATTAGTCTTTAGAGACTAATACATTTAGTATTATTTTTCTAGAGAAAATATATATTTGAGTGTGAAAGTAAAGGGTAAATTTGATTGTTTTTTTTTTTCATAATCCTTTGAGTATCTTTTGGGAAGAACACAATCCAAACAAATGGAATCTTATCTAGAATTTGGTTGTATAATTTCCTTCTTATATTTTCTAAACTACTGGCCTTTCCAACATTAATTTTATACCCTGGGCTAGGAAGTTTAACTAGGTCATATTTTGCTGTTTTAGAGAGGTGCCTGTTTGTTAATTTATATAACTTAGTTTTATTTTACAAACACTGAAGAGGTTACCTTTACTATGTTCCCAGTATTATTTAAATATATTCGACAAATATAGAAAAATGAACTCATTTCCCAAATGGGGCTTTATGAGTCAAGACTGTTTGCAGCCCCACTTTATAGATGAGGGAACAGAGGCCAAGACAGTCCGAGCGTCACAGCCAGACTGTCTCCAGCATCCATGATTTGAAGCCATTCACTTTGTGCTTTTTTCCCGTGGTTCACTGGCTTCCGCTACTGTGTGTGACTTATCTCTGCTACTGCTCTTTTTCTAACCTTGTCTCTTCTTACTCACATAGAAGAAAAAGAGCACAAAGTCATATTTTCTATAATTTCCAGGAAATCTTTTGTGGCTTCTCATTTTACATAAGAGAACTGACATTCCTCTCACTAAATATTGGAAATGTAAATGTGTTACATGTTTTAGAAGAAGGCCTAAAGCCAGGGATCCGATTCCCCAAACACTATATACTAAAATTACTGCATAATAATAGAGAATTTGAGGTGTTTAGAAAACAGTTAGCATAGCAGGACTTAACTGCTACCTTCAGAAAGGCCTGCTTGCAAGGTTAGTCCTCGGTGGCATCTGGGAACTTAAGTTTTGTGAGTGTTCCTGTCATTGCCTAATTGATGAATGTGATTTACGGTGCCTAAGCCATTTGGACCAACATGTGTTTATGCTGAACATCTGCTTCCCCCCACCCCCCCCCAAGAGTCTGGAATTTGGGCAGGTGTTAGGCAGAGGGTGCCTATATGACTAGGCCCAGTGAAAACCTTGGGCGCTAAATCTCTTCAGTTTCTGCACATTGGGGTAAAGAGCTGCCCTGTAGCACGTCTCTCCTGTTGCCACAATTTGATCCTAGAAGAATGAAACGCATTCTGTGTAACTCCAATGGGAAAGAACTTTCAAAAACTTGTCTTGGGGTTTTGCCCCATGTGCCTCTTCCCTGTGAGGATTTTGTTTTGTATCCTTTTGCTGCAATAAATCTTAGCCATGACTATGATGATACACTGAGTCCTGCAATTCTTCCTGGTGAGTCACTGAACTTTGGGCTCGTCTTGGGGATCCTCCACACAGAAGGCTATAGGAGTTTGCACAAGGATCAAAATTGTCATAATTGCTATTATTTCATTATTTTTAGCTTTGCTAGTAATATTTGGTTGTGTCACCATGATTTAGTTTTCCTAATTTGAGTTACTCTAATCAACAAGAACATTTTATTTGATAGATGATTGTGAAATAAACAGTTAATCATTACAACTTAGAGAACTTTGTGCTTATAATCCACACATTGGGAATAATATGATCTTACTCCAATCATGCTTGGAAGAATGCTAAATGCTCACTTGTTTTTATATCAAAACTGTTATAAAATCAAAGAAAACGTATCAGTAGTCATCCTCTGTTTGTGTTGGAGTGTTTAGTAACACCAATAAAATCCCATCCGCTCTTCTTGTATTCTCTTCCAGACTGAACTCTCAGAAATCTCAGCTGCTGACAGGTCTCAGTTGATTCCTGCCCAAGGAACAAACCTTGCCAAAGGGAATTAACTACTCCGGCACCGCCTACTGTGGTTCAGCCTCTTGCTCTGTGAGATCCTGCTTGACTCCTTTCCTTATGGGCATCGTCTCAGTTCACTCATCAATAACTTCTTGTGAGCAAACCTCAATCTCACATTATTTTTTCAAGAAACTTGACCTAAGGAAGAGTCGTTAACATGTAAAGCGTCCATTAAGTTTCTAAAGGAAACAGCCTATCTAGCCTGCCACAGTGCCTTTCTGATTATAAAACAAGTTATAAATTAGGATTAATAAGCTGAGGTTTGATCTTCGTTTCATCAATTCCACTAGAATGAATGGAGACTATGCTGCTATGTAATTGCATATAGCAGGTGAAGTTTTCAATTTCAAGCAGTTATAATTCAAGCACTTATGTAAAAGGAACAGTGAAAACTACTTTTTAAATTTTAGCACAAAAGGTGTAACATACTATACAAATTAATTCTATCAGTCTTTATAAATGTAACAATTGTGGTCCAGAAAATTTCTATCAATTACTAAGATAAGTTTCTCATTTGAAAGATTGTGAATCTCTTCTTCTCAGGGTTATTTAATCACAAGTATTTTTGGAGTGCTTTTCATACATCCATCACTGAATGTGCTGGGGGCAATGAGGGAAACATTTAATATAGGATGTCTTCACAAAGAGCTTGAAATCAGAATGGGTTTAAAGATGTATATTCATCATTAATATTGAAAAATAGAGCTGTATTCAACAGTGTGATTTACTAATTGCCAGATACTTACTGTTGGTTGCTTAAATCTTTCTGCGTACAGAATGCTAATTTTTTTAGAACATGAATTGTTATTAATTCCCACCAACGACAATAATTCTCTTCCTATTGAATGATAGTTGATTTTTTCAGGTTCTTTTCTTATTAGGAATGGCTATGTGGCCTGCTTATGGTTAATAAGATGTAAGAAGATATCAGTGGGGGTTGGTAGTGCTACCTCTTTGTTAATCTTCCTTCCCTAAATACAGATATGATAATATGATATCTGGCATGGCATCAGTGATATGTGTGTGAGTGTGTGCGTGCATGTATATACAAAGTTCTGTAAATTTACATAAATGATATAATATCTTAGGGACTATACAACTTCTTTCTCTTTTCACTCAACAATGTTTTTACATTTCTCAGTGTTTTTTATGGAGAAATATTTCCCTGTTAACTGAAAACTATGCCATCATATGAAATTATAGCAGCATAAACAAGAGCATTGTATTAATTGTTTTACCATTACAAATAAAGCTGCAAAAATATCCCAAACTGATGTTGCAATAAATATCCAAATGCAACTCTTGCTCTCTTGGGTAAAAGTTTCTAGAATGGGATTTCTGGTGGAAAATTTGCATATTTTTTTCTAGATACTGACAATTTACTCTGCAGAGCTTACAAGAAAAAGCATATATACCACCCGGTATACATGAAAATTCCCATCCCTCCATGTCCTTTTCAAAATTGATAAGATCCAACTTTTATTTTTTAATCTGGAGGGTGAAGATGGTAATTCACTATCTTAAATACGTTCCCCAATGACTAGCAGTTGAAAACCTTCTCATATATTTTTATTAACTTTCTTTTAGTTTATGCTATTTTTATACCTCAGATCCATCAGGTGATTCAGCATAAGAGAAAACTTTCAACTAAAATATATCAAGATGATCTAGAGTTATAGGCATAAGATACGAAAATATCCTGGAGCTAGGATGGGAATCGAGATGTAACTCCCTGACAATTGATGTCAAGCAGAAGTGAATCAATATTCTAGAAAAACTCCAAGCATGTGAGGAATTGCCTCAGTCATCAAGATTACTGACTCTAGAGGCACATCTCCTAATGTTTTAGGTTGCTCTTCTCTGCTCTCATGAAAGAAGTATGTTTTTTGCACATAAACCCTTTCATTTATGTAACTTAGAAGAGTCACAATGCCTTAGTGGGGATGTTGAATCATTTTTCAAATGGGAATAATAAGAGCTCTCTTTTCTATACTTAGTTTAGTCCTAAGTGTAGAGTTACATACGGGAAAACAGCCATTGCGTTCTAAAGCACTATACGATAAAAGGCATTATCCTTATTAACTAGGGTTATTGGAGTTAAATTCTAGGAGATTGTATAGTGCATTTCAATTGGCCTCCAACTTTAAAGACCCATTTGAATATAAAAAGTGAACATATTTATTTTGAGTATGACTACCAAAGCAAAATCCATCTTGCAATTCTTCTATATAAAATGAAAGTTTAATATCCTTAGAGTGCATGTCACCTCATTGACTACTGTACGGCAGCAAATTGTTTGCTTTTTACTTTAGTGCTGTAACACTAGAGAATATTTTTCACATCACTCGAACGGAGGCTTTGGTCATCAATAGATCCAAGTGTGACCTACATCACCCTCGCCAAAGTCACAGAACTTGCAGTTATGGAAATCACAGTTCCAAACTTTAGTGAGAAAAATGTCCCCAGATCTTGAGTTTCTTTTTTTTTTTAAACGACAAACTCCTTTACTTTGTTCTGTGTTTATTCATAGAGTATAACCTCACAGCAAAGGATTTATCCATATCTGTAAATTCCCTAAAGTCCAGAAGACCAGTAGCTACAAAAAAAATGATTATTCACAAGTTACTGCTCTACACGCAAACTCAGGAGTCACAAGTATAATTCTCACTCCTCCTTTTATTGTGAAGAAAAGGATAAAAATGATTTCCAAGGAGCACCATACATCTACGTTTGAAGCATTAAATGAATGTTATTAAATGCTTTTAAAAAATACAGTATAATAGCAACTATTGAAAAAAGCAGCAGTTTATATTCTTTGACTAACCGTCAATGACTGAGGAAGTTTTTGCTGGGATTACCCAGCCAAAGGAGCCATATGTAAATTTCTAAGATGAATAAAAGTCTCTTCCAGAGAGTTCATATAAACACACACACACACACACACACACACACACACACACACACACTCATATCATATCTTTGGGGATAACCTATCCTTCAGGGAAAGAATGTGCCTGTTAATCAACTTTTTTTAGATACAGTGACTAGTTATTAAACATCTTATCTTTTCTGCGAGGCAAGATCATTTCCTAAAAGGTTTCCCCAAAGTAGCTTTCAAATCAGCAAACAGTTACTATAAATTAATATAATTCCATTGGTCTGAGAGGGAAGAATTATGTGCTCCTCCTCAAAAAACTAGAAACTGAGCTGCCCTTTGTTTAAGATCGTTCACTTCATACCCTCTTTTTCGTAAGAGAAACTTGAAGAGCTCCTTGCTGTAAAGGCCACATTTTCTATGAAGCATAACTAATCAACTACAGGGCCCGTAACTGTGTAAATGGTGCTCATTTCAGTGTTGCTGCTTTACATGATCCTTAGAAGAACATTCTTCAGGTGGGGCGCAGTGGCTCACGCCTGTAATCCCAACAGTTTGGGAGGCCGAGGTGGGCGGATCACGAGGTCAGGTGTTCAAGACCAGCTTGGCCAATGTAATGAAACCTCGTCTCTACTAAAAATGCAAAAATTAGCTGGGCATGGTGGTGGGAGCCTGTAGTCCCAGCTACTCGGAGGCTGAGGCAGGAGAATCGCTTGAACCCACGAGGTGGAGCTTTCAGTGAGCGGAGATCGCGCCACTGCACTCCAGCCTGGGTGACAGAGTGGGACTTCATCTCAACAACAAAAAAAATGTCTTCAAGAACATACAGTTCTTTAAAGTGATTATTTTACCTTTTGTATTTTTCAAAGTATTCAGGCATTTTGCTTCATAGATATTTTGTAAAACAGGTTTCTTATTGACGTAATAAAGTAATTATGCCTATAAGAAGTCATAGCCTATAAGTGTTATAACCTATAAGAAGTTGTGTTATCACCTGTAAGTGTAGAATTCACTCTTTGATAAATGAGATAATTCACAGATTGGTTGTTTGTTGTTGATTGCAATTTACTATCTTGATAGTATATGTGTATATATATATATATATATATATATATATATATTTTCAAACCATATAGAGAAAGCATACAGTTTTTGGTTGTAAGATAATTAATATCCATTTGTTTTCTACATAAACGTGTCCAACTATATCACAGATATAAAATTGTTCAAAATATTTTATATTTTAGAAAATTATATAAGTTAGATAATAGTTATATTCTATCCTAGAGTCTATTTGCTTTCAGTGATCCCATTTGGTGACAAATTATAACAAAAAAATTTAGACTTATATTAAGAAACACTTATCCTACAAAATGAGCTATGATTATTAACATGGTAGCTCTCAAACAATGAAAAGGAACACAACTTTGTGAAAAGTTAGAGTGCAAATTTTCCAGCTTCTAGAAGTGGTCTCCCAAATCACCACTGGTGGAGTTGTATCTGGTATTGTGGTTGATGTAAATTGGTTAATCCAAAACTTCCCAAAGGCTTACAGACTGTCCCACGAGGAAATATGAAATCTTAGTAATGGATCATCTTTAAGGAAAAGCTTTGCTTCAGAAATTCCTGAGCATCTAAGAACTCTCATGATAACTAATAGTATTTGATGATAGAATTTGACAACAAAGTCTCCTATATCTTACCCTTAATAATACACCAAGCATTACCTGGAGGTAAATATGGAAAGGACATGTGTTTGGCCATCTCACAACAAGATATTAAGCAGAAACTCAGTCTCAAACAAATCTTGTAGTTTTTTCAAATTAATGAAATCATATTAATAGAAATTAGTATGCTTCAACCATTCCAGGTACTAAACTTAAACACATGTTATTTTATAACTGTAAATACAAGGCAGGTATTAATGCTTAATAATAATGAATATCCAATAGTAGATCTAAATTTAGGGATTATTTGCACATGATACTGTATTCCCTCAAATGTAAGGAGAATGTAGTTTCTAATTCCATAGACTATAGGAATTGTATTTTTATTTCTATATTTCTCATATAAACTGGGTTTAATAGGAGTCATGAAGGCGATGCCTCAAATAAATATGTTGATAAATTTTAAATCTTTTCTTGCTATAAGGAACATGTTTTGAAGAAAAGCTCTTACACTAATTACAACGTCATGTTTCTTGACATTAACGCAGGTGGTTTTTTTAAACAAAGAAAAAATACATTATTGTAAAGGTATACTTCATTAAGAAGTAATTGAATACTTTTCTTTCACTAAATAAGCTTTATGCTAACAGGTCCAACAGTGAACATATAAGCTTATACATTTCAGCATAAAATAAGGACTCCTAAGAAGCCATCCAAAATCAAAAGTGGAAAAAATAAAAGCAAAGTGGTCTCTATTGACACTCCTCTCAAATTAATATTTGTTTTAAAGGTAATTGCACTCTACACTTGAAAGCAAAGAGTTTGACCTGATTTACTCCTGCTTCCTTGTTACCAAATACTGACAATGCTATTTTTCCCCTTTAAAATTATTTTGATGCGGGCCGGGTGCAGTGGCTCATGCCTGTAATCCCAGCACTTTGGGAGGATGAGGAGGGTGGATCACCTGAGATCAGAGGTCAGAGACATGCTGAAACCTCGTCTCTATTAGCTGGGCATGGTGGCGTGCGCCTGTCATCCCAGCTATTTGGGAGGCTGAGACAGGAGAATTGCTTGAATCCAGGAAGCGGAGGTTGCAGTGAGCTGAGATCATGCCCGTGCACTCCAGCCTGGGTGACAAAGCAAGACCCCATCTCAAATAATAATAATAAATAAAAAATAAAATTATTTTGATGCTCTAAGACACTGTTATTTGTGATAAACCATTTAGTTTAATTGAATACCTAAGCTTATGAGGGAGAAAAATCAGAAATCTGTTGATGCAATGGAGTATGGGGCCCAGAAAGACATCACAATCTTAACTTTAAAATGTTTCTGTGTTTGCCTCTCAATAGAAGACATATGTGTGGCCAACAAACATTTGAAAAAAAAATGCTCAGCATCACTAATTATCAGAGAAACGCAAATCCAAACCACAATGAGATAATACCACAGACCAGTCAGAATGGCTATTGTTAAAAAGTCAAAAAACAACAGATGCTGGTGAGGCTGCCAAGAAAAGGGAATGCTTATACACTGCTGGTGGGAATGTAAATTGGTCCAATCACTGTGGAAACTAGTCTGAAGATTTCTCAAAGAACTTAAAACAGAGCTACCCTTTGACCCAGCAATCCCATGACTGGTATATACTCAAAGGAAAATAAATCACTCTACCAAAATGACACATGTGCTCATGTGTTCACTGTTGTGCTACCCATAATAGCAAGGACATGGAATCAACCTGGGTGCCCACCAATGGTAGATTGGATAAAGAAATTGTGGTACATACACACCATGGAATATTGCACAGCCATAAAAAAGAATGAAATCATGTCCTTCACAGCAACATGGATAGAGTTGGAGGCCATAATCCTAAACAAATTAATGTAGGAACAGAAAACCAAATACCACATGTTCTCACTTACAGGTGATAGCTAAACACTGAACACACATGAATATAAACACAAGAATAACAGACACTGCAATCTGCTAGAAGGTGGAAGGAGGGGGTGAATGGGTTGAAAAAGGACCTATCAAGTATTATGCTCAGTACCTGGGTGATGGGATCCATACCCCCATCCTCATCATCACAGAATATTCCCATGTAACAAACCTGCATATGCACCCTCTGTATCTGAAAGTTGAAATATTTTTAAAAAATTAAAATAATGTTGCTATGTTTGGATTGGTAAATTTTATTACAAATAGTTACTTCAAAAATTCCTCCTCAGATCAGAAAAAAAATATATGTAATATTAGACATTGGATTATATTTTTGAAACATTTTTCTAGATTAATTTGAGAAGAGTTCATTGTAACTTTATTGAATTACCATGAAGTATCTTATTACAATCTCATTGCAAAGAAGTCCAACTGACACTTATGAACATTAATACTACTTATTAAAGGGCTCACAGAAATGGAGAAAAGAAAATGATGTCGAGAAAAAACATTTTTACATTGTCTCTGGTGCCTCATTGATATTATGTCAACTGGTGAGTGTAAAAATTTATGGTAAGTGTTCTGGTCACTAATTAATGGGTAGGATAAGCTTTGAGCTTGCCCTGATGTATTTATGTCAAGCAATCTCACCATAACAATTGTTCCTAAAAGGAAAGTTTAGGACATATAAGGAGTATAGAGTATTAGATGGAGTCATAATGAGATAAAAAATCCTGGTGAAACTCAATTATGCATTGTAAATGACACTCTAGCTAAAAGATATAAAAATTTCTTGAAATCAGGAAATAATATGGCAGAAACTTTAATTAGACAGAAATAAGCTATTCAAAACCTGAAAAATATTAATTGGATTTCCTGGATATTTTCAAATTTTTTCATTAGGTAATTTTTTGTAATTCAAGAACAGTAACTTTTATATTTAAGCACTCTGATTCTCTTATTCATCTTTCTTGACATCAATACTGGTGTTTTTTTAAAACAAAAGAACTCATTATTTTTAAGATAAACTCTGAATCCTCGTTTTGCAACAGTGGGAACAAAAATACAATATACTAACTAGTGATGAGAGAGTCCAAAACATAGTTTAGGTTTGAGAAGCAGAGGAAACCAGCAAAATAAATAATTAATAAGCGAGTAATATTTCCATAAACCAGTTAACCAGTTTGTTATTTGCAGAAAATCAGCAAAAAAAAAAAAAAAAAAACATCCCATGAAGTCGCTCAACTTATTGGTTAGAAAGAAGTAAGGAAAAATTGAACTTACATACAAGAAACTCGTTAATAGTAGAAAAATTTTAGTCTTGAACATAGCTTTGACTTCTACCTTAACAATAGTTTATTCATGAAAATATTGTTCCTTCAATAATGACTAATAAAAACATTTGAATAGAATATTTAAAATGACTGTTTTCAAAGGAGTAAAAAATAGGGAAAAATACATGGAAAATGCAAAATTCCCCACAGAAAAGATGTGCTGGGGAGCAGATAAATATTGTGACAATATATTTTCACCATGAATTAAAAAGAGTATTTGCTTCAATTAAACAAGAATGCCAGGCAAGAGCTCAGGGAAGATATGGCAAACCAGTTGAGAGAGATTTAAAAACTGAGCTGTGGAAGTTCCATAAAAAATGAAAGAAAACATGAAAACAGTCCAGGCACGGTGGCTCATGCCTGTAATGCCAACACTTTGGGAGGCCGAGGCAGGCAGATCAGGAGGTCAGGAGATCGAGACCATCCTGGCTAACATGGTGAAACCCCGTCTCTACTAAAAATACAAAAAATTAGCCGGGCATGGTGGCAATCCAGGGTTGAAATCAATTTTTGTAGGTAAAGATTAATTTAGATCACAAAACATCAGACAAATTGAAGGGTATTTTTATTGTTACAAATCACATTGCACAAATGAATATATATGTCCATCATGCTACAGCATCAGCAACCATAAAGCAGAGAGAACACATAGGGAGAAACAGATAAATACATTAGTCTTTTTTTCTATGAAAAGTAAAAAGGAAAAAATAAGTAAGGACTTAGAAGACTTAAATAACATAACTAATAAACTTCGAATTATGTGTACTGAAGTCTGTATCTTGAAAGAGAACACAATGTGCTTTCTAGTATCCATGGATTATTTACAAAAATTGGTCATATTTTAGGTCACAAAGAAAAAAATCAGTAAATGCAAAAAATTAAAAAAATGCATCTTTCTAACACTCTGCAAATATCAATAACAACAAATAAAACCATCTGGAAATAAAAAATGAAATCTCTCTCCTTGAGTCATAGAAAAATCCTATTCAAGACTGAAAAATATCAAGAAAAATAAAAATACAGAGAACCCAAAATATTTTTCTAGACACAATCCACAAATCACCTTCTGAGAATATGATCTTGTTTCACTTATTTACATTTGGTTAAATTTGAGGTCCAAGAGCCTAATAGCCACAGAGAAAATAAAGAAAGGAGCTGAATCAACATTCCTGTTGGACTGACTCTAAATTTTTTCTTTCCACATTAGTCATCAATGCGTTTCAGAGCATTAGAGCCATTTTTTGTTCATCTATAAAATGAGGAAGTGGAGTCACAAAACAACAACTAGTGTTTTCGTGTGGCTTACAGTAGGGCATGCAGTGTTTTGCATGTAATTCATGCTTTCCATGCATTCATGTTTAACCTTCATGTCAATTGTATGGGGTAAATACTAGTATCATGACTAATTTAAAAGAAAATACATTGAGGAATAGAGAATTTAAATAATATCTTCATGTTACATAGCTACTAACTAAATAGTCAAGTAAAAATCTGAATTCAGAGAGTCTATTTGGCTGTAGACTTAGGCACATTTTAGAGATGTCTGCCTCAAAGGTCCTCTCTAGCTCTGGAGTTCTGTTAAGACACACACCTCGGTATTCACGGCATGAATGTTTTAAATAATTCATCACAGAGCGAAGTATGGCTTTCACTGAATGATAGGTGGATAAAAAGAATAACTATTCAAATGAGTATTTCTCCAGGGTAAACAAAGAGTAAAATGCCAGCATCCAATCACACAGAACAACATACTCAATTGTTAATGAAACAAAAGAATTGTTTCAGTACTGTAGGCAGCACATGTCCCAAATAAGCTTTTTTAACCAACACAGATGGTGTAGGTTTGATCCAGAACTGTTACATAAACACTTAGCTTATAAACGAAATTGTCCAACCTCAGTGACAAATAGCTGTACATCTGCTTAATAATCATTCCTGTACCAATTTTAGGAGAGAGCACTGTAATTATTTTCCCTGATTACAAAGAATTTGGAAATGAATCACACAGATGCTTTGCTATGTACAGTTAGACAATTATTTTCCTCCCCTTCCTTACTACTCAATATTGTTTCTTTATTATGTTGAACCTAAAAATTGAACTAGGAAAGGTAAATGTTAGCCAATATACCAAAGATAGTAATCTCCCAAATTGCTACTACTGGAAAAATAATTCTATCATATGGAGTCTATTCGATTGATTGTGAAATTGCTGTCCTCATTAAATGGTATGCATGACCTTAGTAGTATAACCACCATTTTCCTCTTTTAGAGACCCAATAATTTCATTGCCTCTCTTTCATCCTTGGAATACAAATCTTGTCTAATAATAAAATGTTCCATCTTATTCTTGGCCCATCTCATCTATTGCTGCTACGCTCCCTTCAATTAGACTCCTCAAAAAAATTTTAATTATTTATTATGTGGCTATCAATCTAGTAGATACTATAGGGGATAAAAATAAGACATAATATTGGACAGTAAGTATTTATATCGCAGGTGCGTATTGTTCTGTATTTGTAGAAGGAACTCATGCAACAATACCTTACGCAGCTTAGGAGAATTGTTATAGAAGTTTTTCAGGGGTTCATATGAACAAGATAATTTGTTTGAGAGATTCAAAGAAGTGTAGAATCTGAGCTTTGTAAATTTTCTTCTGACATTGCTTTTAGAATTGCATTATTGAATAATAGATTCTTAGATGGCCAACAAATATATAAGGAGTACTTTCTATATGACTGATATGTGGCAAGGTCTTTAAGGTAGAGTTGTCCTTGTTATCTTGGAATCTTAGAGATGAAAGAGATATTAAACCACTCACTGATTAAGTATCTCAAATGAGAATTTAAAAGTAGATGAAAGTCTGTATAAAAATACAGTACTGTAGCCCATATAGAAACCAATAGAAGTAACTGAGTTATGTTTATTAAAGAACAGTCATGTGCTTAATATCAGGATAAGCAGATTATATAGTAGAGTAAGTATTACTGAATTCTGCAAACATAAGTTTGAACCTTGCCCTACCACTCACAACCTGTGATCTGACAGCGATAAACATCAACATTAAAAGAAGAAAAGCCTCCAGGTGTGGTGGCTCATGCCTGTAATCCCAGCACTTTGGGAGGCCGAGGTGGGCGGATCACCCGAGGTCAGGAGTTCAACATCAGCCTGGCCAACATGACAAAATTCCGTTTCTACTAAAAATACAAAAATTAGCCAGTCATGGTGATGCATGCCTGGAATCTCAGCTACTCTACTCAGGAGCCAGAAGCAGGAGAATGGCTTGAACCCGGGAGGCAGAGGTTGCGGTAAGCTGAGATCACACCACCGCACTCCAGGCTGGGCAACAGAGCAAGGCTCTGTCAAAAAGAAAGAAGACAGAAAGAAAGAATGAAAGAAAGAGGGAGAGAGATGAAGGAAGGAAGGGAAGGAAGGGAAGGAAGGGAAGGAAGTGGGGAGAGAGAGAGAGAAAGGAAAGCAAGAAAGGTAAGTCATGTGTGGTCAGTCTTTGAAAACTCCTGTTCTAATACTCTACGACTGATGAGACCTACTCAAGATTCTCAGAGTGTATGTGCATAAAATAAAGTAGGTTCCTATTTTGAACGTCGTTTTTTCCTATGATAATATGACATTTCACAAATGTTAAAAGTACAACTTCTTTATTTATTTATTTTTATTCTATATTAAGTTCTAGGGTACATGTGCCCTAGAAGTATAATAAAAGGTACAACTGTTTGTAAGAAAGTTAACCCTAAGCTTGCCTCTGAATTCCTGAGAATATCAAATCAATAATTATATAAAACCATTAATATTTTATTGGACCACTAAATAATTATAATACGTTATTAATTAACATAATTCTGACATGATACCTTCGGGTGAGTAAAAATTTAGGAATAGTCATAATCTTACTGGTATTCTGGCCATAAAGTCAAGAGTTTTTTTTTAACTAAGTGAGCTATGGTAAAAAAAAATTACGAAAGTTATTCACAGTGAACATAGTGTTCTATTGTTTTTGTTTGAATTGAACAGCAAACACACCATTATAAATAGTGCAAAACCAGTTCATTTCACCCATCAAAAATTGATTTGGTGCATGAACGAACAGCAAATTCATCTATTACTTTAGAAAAGCAAAGTTATAAATGCCATTATTCATGAATAAAAACAACTTTCCTACTTTACATAAACAATTTAACACAGCTCATTTCATTCAGGTGTACATGATGAGAAACAATTTATATACAATATTTTTCTCTGTATCTGCTATGTCCTCATATTGCATTCATTTCCCAAGAGTAGTTGTTTAAAGAAAGCAACTGAAGAGCTTTACCTACAGCTAGATGATTTTCTATAAGAAAAACATTGCTAACGTAAAGTTTTGCCCTATATTATGAAAGAGCCAAGAGCCCTCACATTCTTCAACAGCACAGAAACCGGCACAGATTTTAGTTAAATGGTGCCCATTTTGTTAATACCATTACTGATGGCAGTACTAGAAGTGTTCATGATAATAGTAGCACTAATATTTGTACTTGACATCTCTTGAAGGAAATCATAAATTGCTAAGATTAGAAAAGATTCACATCTTTCAGAAACATATACAGTCTATATGTGGAAAAGTTAAGAGAAACAAGCAAAATAACTTCCCAGAAATGAATAAATGGAATATTTGCTTCTTTACTATATTCTTCTTGTGTGCCACATATCTGTCTGGGCCAAGTGTGATCCAATAATAACGGAGGTTCTGCCACAATCCTTGGTGTTTTTACTATGCTTACTCATGTTAACACTTTTGAAGGGAAAGAATTTGAGAATCTCATTTCCATCATATGTTAATCAATCCTCCCTCATTTGGAGAAACAGTACATGACCTTTCCATACTAAGTATCAGAATAATATGAGGATAATTCTTTAGGGAGCTATTTTCAAAGTATGTATATGAATTTGGGTGTTAACAGATAACAGTTGGGCACATGGCTGCAAATTACTGATAAAGTTTGCTGAGCAGTGCTCCAAGTAGTATTTCATTTTGCCTACAGTTAAGACTGACCTTGTCTCTCTGTGTCGCTCTCTCAATTTGTGCCTGGTAGTCAGTAGAAAGTGAAGAATAATGTGGTCAGTTTTCTTACTCATCTATTTTTTTTTTCTCTTTTCAAATTGGTGTCTTTTTTAAATTACACTTTAAGTTCTAGGGTACATGTGCACAACGTGCAGTTTGTTACATACGTATACATGTGCCGTGTTGGTGTGCTGCACCTGTTAACTCGTCACTTGCATTAGGTATATCTCCTAAAGCTATCCCTCCCCCTCCCCACATCCCACTACAGGCCCAGGTGTGTGACGTTCCCCTTCCTGTATCTAGTTTTATAGAAAGCAAAATGTTGCTCTTTCTTGCTGCTTTTTTTCCAGGTGTCAAATAAACCTTCCCTGGCCAGAGAAGATGCCAGTTCTCTCTTTTCCTGTGAAAGTGATTTATCAAATACATTTATGAAACTTATAAAACACATACGATAGCTTTTGTTTAAAATTCATTTGTGTCTTTTATATTCGACATCTGTCTCACCCACTAGAATGTAAGCTTTGGAAGAGCAGGGAACACAGAATTTGATTATATTAAATTCCAAAACTTTGCACAGTATTTATATTGGTTAAATGATGACTATTATGAAACTATAAGAGGAAAACAAAATACATCAATTACAGAATCTAAAATTCTCCACATGAAGTAAGAACTGACGTGATATTGGAACAAAGTGCTTGGCCCTCAGAGGAGTTTACGTAAGCACAGAATATTAATCATTACTGATTGATTTTCATTACATACACAGAGACACTCTTGTTAAACTTGGTGTCTTATAATTTCTGTTGGAAACAGTAACTATAAACAATCTGTTAATCACTGTATAGGTTTTATTTGAGTTGAGTTAAATAGATTCTATATATTCTCAAATAGATTAAGGTCAGACTTAAAAAAGGCCAATTTAATCAGTTCCTTCAGCTTCACTGTTTGTGAAAATAGCCACAATAATGGATGAGAAAATAGTGTGGCAATATTATCACGACAAATGAAGCGATGAACAAGCAGATATTTTCCAGAAAGCATTTCACTCTACATGAAATGTGTTGTGACATCACATCTTACCTGTGGAGCTTCTTTATACGGTTTAGGAATTCATTCCAACAACATTAGCACCTACCTATATTTCTACTCTACATTAGAATTTTTTAAAAAGTGTTTTGGCTAATAGCCAATTATTATTAAACTTTATGATGAAGCTGTATCTGAAAGCAACATTTTAAAGTAATTCATTAGCTCATAATTTTTCATAATCTATTTCTTCAGTTTTTTGAATACTGGGATAAACTGCAGAGGCTTATAGAAGAAATCTACTAGCTAGAGTAATGTCTTGATGGCAAAAACTTAATATTGCAAGAAAAGCTTCTGCTTTTTAAGTTTTTACTCAAGTAAAAAAAATATGCAGCTAAATTAAGGGTGAGGAAAGTGGCTGTGCTCACGTGTGCTCACACAAAGCTTGGTGGAAACTTCTGGCTGACAACAGTATAACACCTGCAAAAGTATTTTAAATAATTCAAGGATATTGCTCAAATGTTGGTAACATCAAATAAATTTAAGATAAAATGCCAACATATTATCTGTGGGTCCTTGACTGTGGTAACGGAAGGATTAATAGCTGAAAGACTGAAACACTGTAGAAACAGTGATGTTTAACATCTCCTACATAGCAAGACTTAAATTCTGTCACCAAAACTAGAGTAAATTTAGCAACTGAAAACATCTAGGTTCTCCTCCTGTCTCTAACCTTCTACATCTACACTAGCAAAATGTGGGCATTAATATCTCTGAAGTGCTTTGCTAATATTCAATGTAATTACATGCAGAAATGTTATAGCAGAGTGACTAGAACAGTTACATATGTTAATTTATTCTATGTCTGACTGAGGATTCCATTAAGGATATCCATAAGGAGAGGGGATGAAAAGAATACTTAATCGAAGCTCAAAAATAACAGCCAACATGCACGTAGTGCTTACATTGCACCTGACACTTTTGTGGTATACATGTAATACAAGATCTACTCATTTAATCACAGACACTCTTTTGAGGCATTACATAATGGAATATAAGCACAGAGAGGTTGACAAACTTGTCCAAGATCATATACTAAATGAGGGGAAGAGTCAAGATTTTAACAAAAGCTGTCAGCTCTAGAGTCCATGCTAGACTACCTCTGTAAAATCTAGACTTGGTTCTAACAATACTAGTATGTTGAACTTTGGTTAAACCCAGCTAATAGTGTTTTAATTTAATTGGGAGAGACATACATGATCTTTAAAATGTCTGCATTAAACTTGGTGAGTTTCCAACAAACATGAAGGCATTTGGGATGGCACAATTTGAAATCTATGTGGCATAGCACATTTGAAATCCAGTGTCAGTGTCCTTGGGGGAACCTCAAAGAGATTGGCTGTCATCATCTGTGGCTGCTGAAATTTAGGTACAGAAAGATGTCCATATGGCTAAATTAAAAGAAAAAAGAGCAGAAGTGTTGAATTTCATTTTGCTACTTCTTATGGCTAATGCTCCAAAGAAACATTGAGAAAACAATTGATGTTTGTTTATTTAATTTTTTAAAAAAATTTCCTAGCAATGCTAGATATACTATTATTAATAATGTTCATGTGCATATTCACTTCGCTAAATACTTTACCTATGTGACTATACTTGTATCTCATAGTAATCATATGGAAGAATCTATTTTTAAATTAGTTTTACATACCAAGCAGCTTGGACTGAGATGAAAGCATGGATTTCCCAACTCACACAGCTAGTAAACAGTAAAGCCTGAATTTGAATCCAAATCTTTACTTACAGATTCTATTTGAGGCACCTCCCATGGTGCTGAGGATGAAAATTTTCACATAATTAAAATGCTAGAAATTATTTAAAATCATAACTCATTGTATTACGCAAAGTGGATCTGATTGGATCATTTCTGCTGTTGTCACATTCATTTTTTGATTCGAATTGGTGCCTATGGTGATGCAAAAAAGGGGAATTTGTTAGAAGTAGAAATGCTGATGTTGGGGGTTTGGGGTTAAATAGACTAAAACTGCCCCACTAATATCAGCTCTGAGAAGGTATCTTAGTTCAAATTTAGTGTTCTTTTCCTGGATCTCACAGTGATTTATGCAAAGTTGAGTTCTGATCATAAGAACATCTGTTAAAGATCTTGTTTGCTGCTATTGCAGGGAATTTCTTTTTTTCAAATGGGACTGTTAAAAACTCTTGAACTATAAATCTGCTTATAAGAACTACTGGCTAATAAAAATAGTATGTACAGATAACATTTAAGATTTCTAATATTACTATTTGTAGTAGCCCATCATTGTACAGTAGAGAAATCCAATTATCAGCTTCTAGTATGATGCTGTTCATAACGCAGGGGCAGAGAGTGTTTCACATGTGGTCAGTGCACACGGGCCATCCAGATTTGCTAATCAGTTCAGGAAAAGCAGTTCCAAAGATGTACACTGATTTCTGCCAGAGGTATGCTGTGTCAGTGTACCAGTTCCACACAAGCATGCTTCACATTGAAAGAATAAGTTGTTTAAAAACCATTGAATGAAATCCCGGAACTATCATAAATTATAACCTCACTTAACAGAGAGTCATCTTAATTAGCCACACGAAAGAAATGCCCATTCAAGAGCAATCTCGCCTTCTGAGTGCCCAGGACAATTTGCATTTAGTATTAGGCTGGTGCAAAAGTAGTTGCACTTCTTATCATTAAAAGTAATACTTCAGTATCTGCAGTAGCACTAACAAATGATCAGTGTTTTGTAAAACCTGATACTGTCGGAGAAATTATTTTTCTGAGTTTTCAATAAACATGTCCTTTACTAATCCTAAACTAATTTGTGAGTTCTCAGGGTAATAAAGTGAAGAGTATGTGGGCTCCAAAATCGGATGTATATGAATCTTAACTTCAGCTTGATCTCTTACTAGGTGGGTGATATTGGCAACATCACATAACCACTTTAATGTTCAATTTCTTCATCTTTAAAGATAATGATAATAATTATATCAGCGCCTTCTCTAAAGTACACGAAATAATGCATATAAATAAATAATGCATATAAATAATATTCTGACATTCTAGCAACCATTAAAATATTAGTGGATGTTGATGTTATTATGAATAATTTTTTTTATTAATATTACTCCTTTATTGAGAGGTTGCAGCTAATGATCACAAGCTTGTGACTCTAGTCTTTCTTGGATAGAATCAATTTATTCCATTAGTGATACCCAAAAAATTAATTTCATGGAAAGCCACGAACACTTAAAGTTTAGATATTCACAAAGTACTTGGGCTCCAAGATAATTTCATCTGTGCTATTGCTTGAATGTGTCTCCCAAAGTTCATGTGTTGGAAACTCAATTCCCAACGCGACTGTGATGAAAGGTGGGACTTTAAGAGGTGATTAGGTCATGAGGTATGTTGTTCCATTTGCTATTGCTATAAAGGAATACCTGAGACTAGATAATTTAAAAGGAAAGGAGCTTTATTTAGTTCATGATTCTTCAGGTTGTACCAGCATGGTACCAGCATCTGCTTGGCTCTGGTGAGGCCTCGGGAAGCTTTTACTTATGGCAGAAGCCAAAGGGGGAGCAGGTGTGTCACACGGCAAGAGAGGGGGAAGAAAGAGAGGCAGAGGTGCCAGTCTTTTTCTAAACAGAGCTCTCACATGAAATAATAGAGTGAGAGCTCACTCCTTACCACAGGGATTGCACCAAGCCATTTGTGAAGGATCCACACTCAAGACCCAAACTCCTCCCACAAGGTCCCACCTCCAACATTGGGGGTTACATTTCAACATGAGGTTTTGGAAGGGAAAACATCCAATCTATACTATGAGGGTTCTGGCCTTATAAGTGGATTAAATCCTTTATTATGAGAGTGGGGCAGCTACCACAGGTAGGAAGGATGAGTTTGGTTCTCTTCATCACTAAAATGATGGAAAATACAATTTTAAACTTCAAGTACTCTGATATTCCTATGACTCAATCTTAACATGTTAATTCCTTTTTAGTTCCACTGTATGACATAATTTTGCAGATGAGATATATGTAATGGGCTGTTACTCAGAGTCTGCTCACACATCTATTGCTAAAAGTCTCTCTGTAAAGTTTCCTGGGTCCTTTTAATGAAAGTGGTAAATGTACATGGATAAAGACCTCTGTCTTCAAGAAAATCTCAGTATAATCAGCTTGATATTTTTTCTCAGTTTAATTTTAAATTAATACTCAGATTTTTATAGTAATTGAACTTATCTACCATTATTTTAGAAATAATTGGGAGGCCCATGTTTAGAATTTAGCTGCTTTGGGCCTCTGTTAATCTTTCCTACAAACTTTTCCTCACATCCATTTTTTAGATATAATGAATAATAATTACACAAGTATTTAATGATTAATGTTGTTTTCATATCAAGAATAAACAAAATTTTTTATTTCTCATCTTCTTATCTCTCATTCTTTAAGTCTATAAATATAGCAACCTGGAAGACGTATGGCACCGAATTTATTTGCAGAAATTACTCCACTAGTGATTAATAAAAGCTAATTGTGTCAACAGATTCATGCTGAACATATATTTACTCAATAGGAAATTTCCTCAATCAATCAATCACTGCCTATTGAAAATTTATTTTTAAAGTATTATATCATTTAGAAAAAGAACTCATTTACATTTTAGAATTTTCAGTGATATTTAATGATTTTGCCTGCTAAATCAAAAATAGAACCATATAAATACTGCTTTATGAAATTATAGCATTTTCATTATAAAATTAGAAAAACATAGATGTGCAAAAATTATAAAATCTCAATCACATATTTTTATTATATTTAAAAATCATTTGAGAATGATCTCTTTTGCTTCTGGGATAAGAATAATCTCAGTTGAATTTTTCTAAGTAAAGGTGGGATCTGACCCCCAAAACATTGTCTACAGTGAAGATTTCTTCTGAAAGACAAATTACACTCTTAATTATAGTAAATTTAAATTTTATATCCACAGTTTCACTATAATTCAACAGATATATTTACCTACAGACAGAAAACAACATGGTAGGTGCTTTCTCACCAAACTAAAAATAAACAGATGAGTAAGCCTAAAAACCCAAGGATAACTGATAATATTATTCAGTTATAGGAGGTTCTACCAGATATAAAAAGAAGGTAGGAGTAGAAAAAATATGCCTAGGTTATTTGTATTTCAATATAAGAACATTATGTGCATTCTGAAATTTTGACAAGATGCCCATGATAATAATAGTACTATGTTTTGCCAAACTCCTAAATGAAATAGAAAAAAAATCACTTTGGAGTTCAAGATATACAATAGTCAAAAAATTTTTTCCAGCCCAATCTATGAAAAAAAAAGGACTCCTAAGAGATAAGAAAATATCTGGAAAAAAGAGGAAATGCAGTTATGTCTGTGGGGCTGTGATGAATATGGAAAGCAAAGGCAAAGAGAGCTAGAAATAATTCAGTTATGGTTGGATAGAAGCAGAGGCCACTGGTGGCTTATTAGCTCAGAGTAAAGTTGAAGAGTGGGATGAGGTTGGGTGGGGTTGGGAGTGTACTCTTCCAAAATGACTCAGGATGTAGATGTGTTCGTTGTAGCTAATTATCTGTGCCCGTTCTGAGAAGTATGCAGATTTAGACATCTTAGGAAGCTCAATAGTCAGTGAGGACCTTCTATTTTTAACAGATCATTTATACATTATTTGATTTGATTAAAGAGAGAGAGAGTTGCTGCCCTCATGCAGCTTTGTAGCTTGTATCCAGCTGGGGAAGGCTCATCTCCCTGCCCTTTTGGGTGGAGGCAGGAAAGATAACAGCAGAGTAGAGTCTCATGGAGGGTCTCTTCAGGACAGCTGTATTTTGAATCATAATGACAGAAGATGACTCAAATCTCCTGTGTTATGAAAACTACTACACAGTTTCAAAAGGGGCTTTTCCTGTGTAATCGTAATGGGCAGAAATAGAAAGCCCACAGATGGAGAAAATTCTGGCTCTGGCTGTCATGAAAACAAGAGTCTCCAGGAGGGTGAGACAATGCCAAGCATCTTCATTTCCTAGGGCTGCCCTCACAAAGTACCACATCCAGGTGGCTTAATATGGGAGAAATTTATTCTCCCATATTTCTGGAGGCCAGAAGCTCAATATCATTGTATCAACAAGGCAATGTTCCAGAGAGAGTCTGAGTAGAAAGAATCCTCCCTTACTCTTCCTAACTTCTGCTGGTAGCCATCAATGCTTGGTGTTTCTTAGCTGGCAGCTGCATCACTCTAATTTCTGCCTCTGTTCTCACATGGTGTCCCCCTGTGTGTCCCTGTGTCTTAACATGGTCCTCTGCCGCCTGTCATGTTCTTCCTATGAATATAACGACACCAGTCATATTGGAATAAGGGTCCCTCCTACTCCAGCATGATCTCATCTGAACTAATTCCATCCACAGGACCATCTTTCCAAATACAGTAACATTTTAAGGTATTGGGGGTCAGGACTTCAACGTATCACTTTGGAAGACAAAATAAAACCATTAACACTAGGCAAGCCAAAATTTTGAAAAAATCAACAGTCTCCTTCTTTAGTTATAGTTTTCAGAGGTAGAGGAACTAGATTAAGATTGAAAAGAGAAAAAAATAAAGTTTTAATGTTTGCTAAAGTAGGGAAGATTGAAGCATAGTATTTTTATGATTAAGAGAACTTTCAAAGTAACAAAGATACCAGTTTTCCAAACTAATTAATTGAACTTTTATTTCATTAATAAATTAAATTTATTCTTCATTTATTAATAAATTTTTTATTTGTCTTAAGCATGTTACATTTTATTAGTACTATAAATGCCTTTTCCAACTATATTTTCAAAGTTTTTTTTACCCTAATCCCACACTGCATAGGGATGTAAAAAGGGCTTTAGACTTTCAAGATTCCATAGGACTTAAATAGATAACCAATAACATTTATTTTATAAATGTTTTAACCTTTAACTCTAAAACATCAGTGCCATTATTTTCCATCTTATATTTAACCTTTCAAATCCATTTTCATACACAGAATTTGCTATTCAAGTTTCATGTCAGGTCAACAAATATGTGCTAAACAATAATTAGGCCTCATGTGATTATTAAGAATATGGATTATAAAGCCAGAATGCATGGCTTCCTACCCTCACTCACTGTTTCCTAGCTTGCTAATAGTGGTTGTGTTACTTAACTTTCTATGCCTCCATTTTCTCATTACTAACAAGGATATAATAATAGTACTTACCTGGTAGGGTTATTCAGAGAATTAAATAGATTAATATACTTAAAACCTTAAGAGGGTTTGCCATCATGCCTACTATGATGAAAGTGTTGTGTATGTATATAAGCTATTATTATCAACCTATAAACTGATACTGAAATACAACACCATACATATCTTTAGGAAGACTTCCCATATATCTAGTTTAAGACAGATGGAATGGGAAGCTTTTATATATATATTCATTCATATATATATATACACATACAAATATATATATAACAATACTACTTAGTCATAAAAAAAACAAAATCATTGTTTTTCAGCAACCTGGATGGAACTGGAGGCTTTCATCTTAAGTGAAATAACTCAGAAACAGAAAGTGAAATACCACTTATTCCCATGAGTAAGTGGGAACTAAACAAAAGGCACACATAGACATATAGAGTAGAATAATAGACACTGTAGACTTCAAAAAATTGAAGGGTGGGAGAGGGATGAGGGATGAAAAATTGTCTACTGGGTACACTGTTTACTATTAGGGTGACTGGTACAATAAAAGCTCAAACTTCACCACTTCGCAATATATCCATGTGACAACACTGTATATGTACCCTCTAAATCCATAAAAATAAAAAAATTCTGAAAAAATAAGTTACTGCACTCTCAATAGAAACATGGGAAGAGCGCCAGAATAAAGAGCCAGTGGAAAAAGAAAGGAAAAACACAGAAAGTAGGAGGCATAGTCAACACATTCTTAGTAAATGATTACATGTGGAGTTAAGGAGGAAAAAGTGATGACTCCAAGGTGTCTGCAGAAGAAGTTCCTTAGGGTGATGCCTGCTTTACCATGCATATTTTATCTCACAAGTCACATATGGTATTATTAGTAGTAGTGGTACCTGACATCTTGTGTTTCTCTGCCCTTCTAAGTCTTCAAACCCATACTGCCATGAATTTAATTCTTTACTTTTTTTAAAAGGTATTATGGCCTCTAATTTTGTTCCTACCAATCAGTCATAGTTTTGTCTGCAAGTCAAAAGAAGCATTATAATGTAACTATGAAAAAAGCATTTTCATCTGGGAAAATGTAATTACAAAACTCATTTATGAAACACTATCCATACGATAGTTTATTATATTATTCACTCTATTGTGCTTGTGAGTGTGACTATGAGTAGTATCAGAGAAACTTCTAGCAATAATTTCAATATTGTAGGTTATTTAAAAACCAGTACCACCACTATGAATGATTTTAGAGAACATTTTCTTCACATTGGATATTACTTACAAAAAAAGATACAGGAAGCACTTGAAAAACTTAGCATATACATGTAGTAAAAAATATCATCGTATTACCCTATATAACTAAAATTAATACATTAACGGTAATTTAATAAAATTACATTTTAATTCAATAATTGATAAATTAATAACCAAAATCAATAAAATAGATATCTGTATGTAACCTCATTAGACTTCTATCCTATTTTAAAATCAAACTAATACTTAATCTAAAAATATAAATAAAAACAAAACTCTAACTCTCTAAGTTAAATTCTATCAACAGAATTTGGTAATACATAGTAATTTGTGTTCAATGAATTACTTATAAAAAACTATTTGTAATTATACTTATTTTTGAATATAGTAATGTCAGATATTATTCTCACATCTTCATTAACTATGAAGAATTGAGGAAAATTTGGGCTACTTTTAGACCTTACATCCCACTTTTAATGGGAAAAGTATCCATAGTATAGATATAATTCAAAACAAAGATGCATAAAAAATTTGACAAAATCTTTATAGAATAAATTCTAGGACCTAAATAAAACAAAAAATAGTTGATATGAATATAAGAGTAACAGTGATGATATTCAATGTAATTTATTGGTGAGATTTGTTGATATGAATATAAGAGTTACAGTGATGATATTCAATGTGATTTATTGGTGAGATTTGTTGATATGAATATAAGTTACAGTGATGATATTCAATGTAATTTATTGGTGAGATTTGAATTCCAACTTTTCTATGCCATGAAATTAGAAATGATACTAAATAAGAACAACTAAACCAATCTTTCATTAAAAACTTTCAGAATTTATAAGATGAGCAAAAAGTTTAAAAATCACTAAAAATCTCAATGTCAAACTATCAGATCCTAAACTCATATAGAGGAAGATGATTAGCACAGCAGTTCCGAACACAACCCAGTAGATGGCAGTAGGCTGTTACAAAGTCAGAAAGATTGCAAAATAAATTATACATTGCTAGTATTACACACGTAGATAGAGCATCTAATAAAAAGAGTATGCTATTCTTTCTAATATAATACAGGTACCACACCCTAAAATGCATTATAATTTATCCTGATTTTGTGGTAGTGACCTATACATTTCTGAACAGTACAAACAGCTAATATGCCTTCACATAAAATGGCAAAAATTATTCATAACTCAATCTCAGTAAAATTCAATTATAATTAAGAAATTTAGAGTTGGTTTAATATGAGTAAAACAAATATTAACTTTGAGTTTCTAATTCATTCATGTGGGAAAAATAAGAAAAATATAAAGAGGAAAGATTTTGGAACAGAAACTGTTAGTGACCAGGTATCATAAAATAGGGATTTCAGATGTGATTTATGCACCTCAACTGTGTAATTTTGAGCATAATTGTGTAATTGTGTCATTGAACATGTCTGTACCTTAATTTCTTTATTTCCACAATAGTAATCACAAGCCTTTTCCAACACAACTCAAACTCTATACATAAAATAAAATAGCGTATGCAAAGGAAGGGAAAAATACTATGCAAATGTAACATTATTTTCAGCAACATGAAGTTAAAAAAAGGAGTTTTAAAAAGAGAATTTGTCCAAAGGCATCATGATTCAGCAAATAAACTGCTGAGGAGAAAAGTCAATGGATTTGGTGCTCTGAGAGTTGTTCTAGAGCATATCTTGAATAACATGCTAAATATATTTTGACCTGGATGAAGTTCGCCTTCCCATTGGCCTTATGGTATGGTCTAGAGGTGACACACACAGGCTCCAAAGTTTGGACACCCAGGGTCATAATTAACTTTCCATTCACTTTACTATGTGACCTTGAGTAAATAACCTAAGTCTCTGTGCCATAGCTTGTTCATATCTGTGATGGAGTAGTAACAATAACTACCTCAACTTGAACAAATACCTGCCAGTTTCTTCCTCTAAAATGGAGGTAACATCTTGTCATTGTATTGTGAGCTTCAAATGAGAATGTTTATGAAAGCTATACAAATGTAATGCAGAAAGCTTTCCACTGACTAATATTTCAGCTTTATTTTTTACTAATTCCATTACCTATTTTGTATTACAATGATGAATATATACAGAGATATATCTACACCCACACGAAGAGGATATCTTACTGGATGATTTTCAGATACCACACTCAAGGATTGCTTTCAAATAGCATCAAGAGTACCCCTTGTGTTAGCAAACAAGGGAAGAATTATGCATGCAGCCTAGCAAGCCCCTGAACATTTTCCCTATTCATCAGCCAGAAAAGGGCTGTGGTATTACTCTTCCATTATAAATAAATCAAATATCATTACAAATAATTAATAACTGTGTTATTGTCCTAATATCCTTTTTCCAAAATGTAAATGCTCTTCTGTTTTCCCCAATTGCTTATGGAATTGTTTGGCTCACCTTGCCTTCTCTCATTCAATTCATAATTTGAAAATGGGTTTTCACGTTTAAAGTATTATTTGAGGCCATGGAAGAGAGTACATTTATCTGGTCTCTGAAGGTACATAGTCCATGGCTCAAAACCCTTCAACGACCCAATAAAACCATGAGTGTCATGAAAATAGTGAGAAAGAGGAGGGCAGCCAAGACGGCCGAATAGCAACAGCTCCAGTCTACAGCTCCCAGTGTGAGCGACGCAGAAGACGGGTGATTTCTGCATTTCCATCTGAGGTACCGGGTTCATCTCACTAGGGAGTGCCAGACAGTGGGCGCAGGACAGTGGGTGCAGCACACCATGTGCAAGCTGAAGCAGGGCAAGGCATCGCCTCACTCAGGAAGCACAAGGGGTCAGAGAGTTACCTTTCCTAGTCAAAGAAAGGGGTGACAGACGGCACCTGGAAAATCGGGTCACTCCCACCCTAATACTGCGCTTTTCCAACGGGCTTAAAAAACAGCGCACCAGGAGATTATATCCCGCACCTGGCTCAGAGGGTCCTACACCCACGGAGTCTCACCGATTGCTAGCACAGCAGTCTGAGATCAAACTGCAAAGTGGCAGCGAGGCTGGGGGAGGGGCGCCCGCCATTGCCCAGGCTGGCTTAGGTAAACAAAGCAACCTGGAATCTCGAACTGGGTGGGGCCCACCACAGCTCAAGGAGGCCTGCCTGCCTCTGTAGGCTCCACCTCTGGGGGCAGGGCACAGACAAACAAAAAGACAGTAGTAACCTCTGCAGATTTAAACGTCCCTGTCTGACAGCTTTGAAGAGAGCATTGGTTCTCCCAGCACACAGCTGGATATCTTAGAACGGGCAGACTGCCTCCTCAAGTGGATCACTAACCCCTGATCCCCAAGCAGCCTAACTGGGAGACACCCCCCAGTAGGGGCAGACTGACACCTCACACGGCTGGGTACTCCTCTGAGACAAAAATTCCAGAGAAATGATCAGACAGCAGCATTCGCGGTTCACAAAAATCTGCTGTTCTGCAGCCACCACTGCTGTTACCCAGGCAAACAGGGTCTGGAGTTGACCTCTAGCAAACTCCAACAGATCTGCAGCTGAGGGTCCTGTCTGGTAGAAGGAAAACTAACAAACAGAAAGGACATCCACACCAAAAACCGATCTGTACATCACCATCATCAAAGACCAAAAGGAGACAAAACCACAAAGATGGGGAAAAAACACAGCAGAAAAACCAGAAACTCTAAAAAGCAGAGCACCTCTCTTCCTCCAAAGGAACACAGTTCCTCAACAGCAACAGAACAAAGCTGGACGGAGAATGACTTTGACGAGTTGAGAGAAGAAGGCTTCAGATGATCAAACTACTCCGAGCTACGGGAGGAAATTCAAACCAACAGCAAAGAAGTTGAAAACTTTGAAAAAAATTTAGATGAATGTATAACTAGAATAACCAATTCAGAGAAGTGCTTAAAGGAGCTGAAGGAGCTGAAAGCCAAGGCTCGAGAACTACGTGAAGAATGCAGAAGCCTCAGGAGCCAATGCAATCAACTGGAAGAAAGGGTATCAGCCCTGGAAGAGGAAATGAATGAAATGAAGCGAGAAGGGAAGTTTAGAGAAAAAAGAATAAAAAGAAATGAACAAAGCCTCCAAGAAATATGGGACTATGTGAAAAGACAAAATCTACGTCTGATTGGTGTACCTGAAAGTGACGGGGAGAATGGAACCAAGATGGAAAACACTCTGCGGCATATTATCCAGGAGAACTTCCCCAATCTAGCAAGGCAGACCAACATTCAGATTCAGGAAATACAGAGAACACCACAAAGATACCCCTCGAGAAGAGCAACTCCAAGACACATAATTGTCAGATTCACCAAAGTTGAAATGAAAGAAAAAATGTTAAGTGCAGCCAGAGAGAAAGGTTGGGTTACCCACAAAGGGAAGCCCATCAGACTAACAGCGGATCTCTCGGCAAAAACTCTACAAGCCAGAAGAGGGTGGGGGCCAATATTCAACATTCTTAAAGAAAAGAATTTTCAACCCAGAATTTCATATCCAGCCAAACTAAGCTTCATAAGTAAAGGATAAATAAAATACTTTACAGACGTGCAAACGCTGAGAGATTTTCTCACCACCAGGCCTGCCTTACAAGAGCTCCTGAAGGAAGCACTAAACATGGAAAGGAACAACCGGTACCAGCCACTGCAAAATCATGCCAAATTGTAAAGACCACTGAGGCTAGGAAGAAACTGCATCAACTAATGAGCAAAATAACTAGCTAACATCATAATGACAGGATCAAATTCACACATAACAATATTAACTTTAAATGTAAATGGACTAAATGCTCCAATTAAAAGACACAGACTGGCAAATTGGATAAAGAGTCAAGACCCATCAGTGTGCTGTATTCAGGAAACCCATCTCACGTGCAGAGACACACATAGGCTCAAAATAAAGGGATAGAGGAAGATCTACCAAGCAAATGGAAAACAAAAAAAGGCAGGGGTTGCAATTCTAGTCTCTGACAAAACAGACTTTAAACAAACAAAGATCAAAAGAGACAAAGAAGGCCATTACATAATGATAAAGGGATCAATTCAACAAGAAGAGCTAACTATCCTAAATATATATGCACCCAATACAGGAGCACCCAGATTCATAAAGCAAGTCCTGAGTGACCTACAAAGAGACTTAGACTCCCACACATTAATAATGGGAGACTTTAACACCCCACTGTCAACATTAGACAGATCAATGAGACGGAAAGTTAACAAGGATACCCAGGAATTGAACTCAGCTCTGCACCAAGCAGACCTAATAGACATCTACAGAACTCTCCACCTCAAATCAACAGAATATACATTTTTTTCAGCACCACACCACACGTACTCCAAAACTGACCACATAGTTGGAAGTAAAGCTCTCCTCATCAAATGTAAAAGAACAGAAATTATAACAAACTGTCTCTCAGACCACAGTGCAATCAAACTAGAACTCAGGATTAAGAAACTCACTCAAAACCACTCAACTACATGGAAACTGAACAACCTGCTCCTGAATGACTACTGGGTACATAATGAAATGAAGGCAGAAATAAAGATGTTCTTTGAAACCAACGAGAACAAAGACACAACATACCAGAATCTCTGGGACACATTCAAAGCAGTGTGGAGAGGGAAATTTATAGCACTAAATGCCCACAAGAGAAAGCAGGAAAGATCCAAAATTCACACACTAACATCACAATTAACAGAATTAGAAAAGCAAGAGCAAACACATTCAAAAGCTAGCAGAAGGCAAGAAATAACCAAAATCAGAGCAGAACTGAAGGAAATAGAGACACAAAAAACCATTCAAAAAATTAATGAATCCAGGAGCTGGTTTTTTGAAAGGATCAACAAAATTGATAGACCACTAGCAAGACTAATAAAGAAGAAAAGAGAGAAGAATCAAATAGATGCAATGAAAAATGATAAAGGGGATATCACCACCGATCCCACAGAAATACAAACTACCATCAGAGAATACTACAAACACCTCTTCCCAAATAAACTAGAAAATCTAGAAGAAATGGATAAATTCCTCGACACATACACCCTCCCAAGACTAAACCAGGAAGAAGTTGAATCTCTGAATAGACCAATAACAGGCTCTGAAATTGTGGCAATAATCAATAGCTTATCAACCAAAAAGAGGCCAGGACCAGATGGATTCACAGCCAAATTCTACCAGAGGTACAAGGAGGAACTGGTACCATTCCTTCTGAAACTATTCCAATCAATAGAAAAAGAGGGAATCCTCCCTAACTCATTTTATGAGGCCAGCATCATCCTGATACCAAAGCCTGGCAGAGACACAACCAAAAAAGAGAATTTTAGACCAATATCCTTGATGAACATTGATGCAAAAATCCTCAATAAAATACTGGCAAACAGAATCCAGCAGCACATCAAAAAGCTTATCCACCATGATTAAGTGGGCTTCATCCCTGGGATGCAAGGCTGGTTCAATATACGCAAATCAATCAATGTAATCCAGCATATAAACAGAACCAAAGACAAAAACCACATGATTATCTCAATAGATGAAGAAAAGGCCTTTGACAAAATTCAACAACCCTTCATGCTAAAAACTCTCAATAAATTAGGTATCGATGGGAAGTATCTCAAAATAATAAGAGCTATCTATGACAAACCCACAGCCAATATCATACTGAATAGGCAAAAACTGGAAGCATTCCCTTTGAAAACTGGCACAAGACAGGGATGCCCTCTCTCACCACTCTTATTCATCATAGTGTTGGAAGTTCTGGCCAGGGCAATTAGGCAGGAGAAGGAAATAAAGAGTATTCAATTAGGAAAAGAGGAAGTCAAATTGTCCCTGTTTGCAGATGACATGATTGTATATCTAGAAAACCCCATTGTCTCAGCCCAAAATCTCCTTAAGCTGATAAGCAACTTCAGCAAAGTCTCAGGATACAAAATCAATGTACAAAAATCAAAAGCATTCTTATACACCAATAACAGACAAACAGAGAGCCAAATCATGAGTGAATTCCCATTCACAATTGCTTCAAAGAGAATAAAATACCTAGGAATCCAATTTACAAGGGATGTGAAGGACCTCTTCAAGGAGAACTACAAACCACTGCTCAAGGAAATAAAAGAGGATACAAAGAAATGGAAGAACATTCCATGCTCATGGGTAGGAAGAATCAATATTGTGCAAATGGCCATACTGCCCAAGGTAATTTATAGATTCAATGCCATCCCCATCAAGCTACCAATGACTTTCTTCACAGAATTGGAAAAAACTACTTTAAAGTTCATATGGAACCAAAAAAGAGCCCGCATTGCCAAGTCAATCCTAAGCCAGAAGAACAAAGCTGGAGGCATCACGCTACCTGACTTCAAACTATACTACAAGGCTACAGGAACCAAAACAGCATGGTACTGGTACCAAAACAGAGATATAGATCAATGGAACAGAACAGAGCCCTCAGAAATAATGCCGCCTATCTAAAACTTTCTAATCTTTGACAAATCTGACAAAAACAAGCAATAGGGAAAGGATTCCCTATTTAATAAATGGTGCTGGGAAAAGTGGCTAGCCATATGTAGAAAGCTGAAACTGGATCCCTTCCTTACACTGTATACAAAAATTAATTCAAGATGGATTAAAGACTTAAACGTTAGACCTAAAACCATAAAAAACCTAGAAGAAAACCTAGGCATTACCATTCAGGACATAGGCATGGGCAAGGACTTCATGACTAAAACACCAAAAGCAATGGCAACAAAAGCCAAAATTGACAAATGGGATCTAATTAAACTAAAGAGCTTCTGCACAGCAAAAGAAACCACCATCAGAGTGAACAGGCAACCTACAAAATGGGAGAAAATTTTCACAACCTACTCATCTGACAAAGGGCTAATATCCAGAATCTACAATGAACTCAAACGAATCTACAAGAAAAAAACAAACAACCCCATCAAAAAATGGGTGAAGGACATGAACAGACACTTCTCAAAAGAAGACATTTATGCAGCCAAAAGACACATGAAAAAATGCTCACCATCACTGGCCATCAGAGAAATGCAAATCAAAACCACAATGAGATACCATCTCACACCAGTTAGAATGGCAATCATTAAAAAGTCAGGAAACAACAGGTGCTGGAGAGGATGTGGAGAAATAGGAACACTTTTACACTGTTGGTGGGATTGTAAACTAGTTCAACCATTGTGGAAATCAGTGTGGCGATTCCTCAGGGATCTAGAACTAGAAATACCATTTGACCCAGCCATCCCATTACTGGGTATATACCCAAAGGACTATAAATCATGCTGCTATAAAGACACATGCACATGTATGTTTATTGCAGCACTATTCACAATAGCAAAGACTTGGAACCAACCCAAATGTCCACCAATGATAGACTAGATTAAGAAAATGTGGCACATATACACCATGGAATACTATGCAGCCATAAAAAATGACAAGTTCATGTCATCATCCAGGGACATGGATGAAATTGGAAACCATCATTCTCAGCAAACTATTGCAAGGACAAAAAACCAAACACCGCATATTCTCACTCCTAGGTGGGAATTGAACAATGAGAACACATGGACACAGGAAGGGGAACATCACACTCTGGGGACTGTTGTGGGGTGGGGGGAGGGGGAAGGGCTAGCATTAGGAGATATACCTAATGCTAAATGACGAGTTAATGGGTGCAGCACACCAGCATGGCACATGTATACATATGTAACAAACCTGCATATTGTGCACATGTACCCTAAAACTCAAAGGTAATAATAATAAAAGAAAAGAAAAGAAAAAAAAGAGGAAAAAAAAGAAGAAAATAGTGGGAAAGAGAAGACGTTCTATTCAAGTCCAAGCAAATATGTAAAGGTTATGTATGTAGTAATGCAAAATTTGGGACTACATATACATGTATATGTTCTTATTTTTCAATTAATGCACAGTGCGTTTATCAACCTATATGTGTATATATGTGTATATATGTTCTGACTTTGAAAGAATGTTCAAATATATAATATCACACAGATTGAGATTATTTTGCTTTTATGTTTGTATAATTGCTTCTGTTGCAGGGAAAAAAACATGCTTCACTCTGGGTTATCCAACTGGAACATACAGCGCAGCCAGACAAAAATAAGCCACATATGACAGAATTTTCTCAGCTGCTCTACATGTTTGCCTTTTCCAACTCTATGTAAAAGAATATCGTCTCTACAAGTCAAACAGGGCCCACTTAGTTCACTAATCCCTAACATAACATTATCTCAAGAGATCATTTAACTTAGACATTTCTAGAAGTGGCACAGAATATTGAACCTCTAACCTGAAATGAAATGGTGTATACCTTACTAGAACTGTAACAGACATAAATTTAATGTAATAACTAAACCCATTGTACAGTGGTATTATGAAACAACTTTTCCTTCCACCCTATTGGAAGCAGGTGATAATCTTTGTTAATTATGAACAAAGGAATTCCCTGGTGTTACCTGTGTCTTTTTTTGGTTGCTGAAAATCCTTTGATCCATATTCCTTCTCCTTATTGGACTCAGCTGCCCTCACAGAGACACATTCTGGTTTGCTCTTACAGGCAATACCATTTTACTTCCCATGGGAAGGTCTGCAAGTGTTCTCTCCTTCTAATGAATGTGTAGGTTACTCTATTTCTACAGTTCAGAACTCATAAGTATATTGTTGCTGCACAATGACTCCTCACCCTGTAAGCCAAGTATCAAGATAACTGTATCTACCTGACTTCTTAGTCAACCTTTCCATTGGTTCTGAATTCAAGCAGGGAAAATGTTTTTATTAAGCTGTATCAAATTCCAACAATGAAGAAATATAAATATATCATCTAGGGATACAGATACATGTAGTAAAAGTATAGATATGCTTGAGAATAATATGCTACAAGCCTCAGGCTAAACAGAAGTCTTACTACAGTTCAACATGTTCCATTTCTTAAGCTGGATATTAGGTACACAAGAATTTGTTACATTATTCTTGAAAATATTTTTGTTATTTTCTTTATAGAAGGTGTGCAATTCTTGCTTAATTCTGTTTCCTCTGCTGTTGGCAGAGCGCTGTCAATTGGGGTAATAGGGGGATTTATATCCAACAAATTTTTATAAAGAACAGAATAGTGGTTTTTTTTAAGTACAGGCTGAAAAAATTGATTTTTCATTGTTTGGCTCCATGAAATTTTTCCCATTAAAAGAAGCACAAGGGTGTTACCTGTGTAACCATTTGAAAGCTGATATTGAGAGCTTATGACCCACCTAAAGGCTAGGTCTCTTGCTTTTCCCTTTACCCTGGCAAACATATAAATAAATCACAGAGAATCAAAGTCATCATTGTCTCCTTCAGTTTGGAAGGTGTTCTTGGGTAACTTATCAGCACTTACTTGGTCCTTGAAAACGATTAATCTCTTTAAATCATTCCCATAGCACAGATTCAAACTGCAGCCAAATGTAAGAAGCTAATTATGGGTAAGATTCAAGTGTCATTCCTTATTAAGTCACTGCTCTAAAACACTTCCTAAGTTTCCTAATCAGAAGACATGAACAATTAACATCTAATTAGCCCTCCATCATACTCACTAGAAATGTTTTAAAAGGAAATTTAAAGATTTCTCTCATAAAGATTTCACTGAAAATGTGTGATAGTGTCCTTTTCCACTTACATATTCATCATTTACTATTTAGTAGCCTACTTGCTAAGATGATATTTTAAGCATGAAAGATGTCGATTGGAATTCATTAGAAATTCCATCATTTTATGGCTATGAATGACATTATTGACAATTAATCCAACCAATTAACTTTCCATAGGAGGAAATTGAGACCAAGGGAGGTTTAACTTGACAAAGCCACAGTTGCTTATTTCAAGGGTATTTGAGGCCAAGTCTCAAGTCTGTATACTATCTACCACCCTCTTCTTTCCTTTATAGTTTTAAAATAACATTTTAATGTCTTCAATCTACTTCCTAAGATCACTGGCTTTGCTATTCTTGGTGTTATGTAAGTAAAACAGCTTTCTGGCTTCAGTACTTTGACTCTAGATCTCTAGCTTATAATTACTAAGTTATTCAGATTTGCTAAAGCTAAAAGGTTTAAATCACTGTATGAAAGATTTAAGTGTTCTTTAAATGTTATCTTTTTAAAATGTGGTGTCTCTAGAAGTTGTATATTTTCTCCAGATTTGTTTTCTAGAAAATAATGAATACACTTGCCTATAAGCTAATGAGACCAGGGTTCAGAAAACACAGTTCTCTGGATGTTGTATATTCCTCTCATGTCTAAGGCCAGTAGAGAAGATACCTGACAGGGAAAGTGAACAACGCACCAAGGGAAGGGGAAAAATGAGAAAAGCCCAACCATCAAGTCCCTCTCAAACCTGAGGTGGTTTTTTATGTTCACTGGGGCTCATATGTCCTGGAAGTCAACTTCGGCATAAGCGCTGCGTCAACAGCAGCAGCCCCACCAGGAGAGTGACAAAATGACTTCGCCCAGCCAGAGCCTGGAATAAAGTGATAATGGACATCAAGAAACCCAGTACAACACCTGCGTAGATTTGATGGGCTGCAAAGGAAACGTGGTTTGAGATTTGTTCACTTCTTTTTAAGTAACCTTTTCAAATGGACCTTTTTCGGGGCCCCTTCTCCTAAGCTTCCCAGCTACCAGTATCCACAGGTGTCTATTGTCCAGTATGTACATGGACAGTCTGTAAACATAATCAGTATAAAAACATAATGATAATGGTCCTCTCCCCTTTCTTTGCCACTGAGCATTATGAAGAATAATTATAATCTCTTAATTAACAAACATTTCACAGTTAAGAGCTGTGCATTGTGAGCAGAGTGTGCATTGCAAACTCCAACTACATGTAACACCTCTGTTTTCTTCAGTTAGAAACCTATTTTGAAACTATACTAAGTACAGAATGTTTCAGAGTAGGTGTCGAGGCAAAGAGAAAAAACAGCTCCTATCTTCTTTTCCTCATTATAATCTAATGATAAACATAGCAAGAAAGCATACAGTTATTTAAAATGTGGCAAGTGCTCTGGTAGGAGGACTCCATTACTCTGCTTCCCAGAAACTATAAATCTTTCATTACCTCGACTTTCTCCTGTACCTGGAAACTTCCCTTCTTTTCTGGATAACTCTCTTGGCTTCTAAACATGGTCAGGTCTGGCTGGGTGCGGTGGCTCACGCCTGTAATCCCAGCACTTTGGGAGGCCGAGGCGGGCGGATCACGAGGTCAGGAGATCGAGACCATCCTGGCTAACACGGTGAAACCCCGTTTCTACTAAAAATACAAAAAAATTATCCAGGCGTGGTGGGCGCCTTTGGTCCCAACTACTCGGGAGGCTGAGGCAGGAGAAGGGTGTGAACCCGGGAGGTGGAGTTTCCAGTGAGCCGAGATCGCACCACCGCACTCCAGCCTGGGCGACAGAGCCAGACTCCGTCTCAAAAAAAAAAAAAAGTCAGGTCTCTTTGTATTAAAACATATTCCTTCATCTCATTTCCCCTTTATAGACAAATTGTAGAGATTTGTCTACACTCTTAATCTCCAAATATTGATGCTCAGTTCATTCATCAACATTGAAAAGCTGGTTTTCTCTCATCCCTTCTACCAAAATAAATGTTACTATCTTCAAAAGTATTCATACTCACTAAATCCAATGCACACTTTTCAATCTGTATCTTTCTTGACCTCTGAGAATTCCTTACTGTAGAACATTTTATCTTGAAACATACTCTTTTCATTACCTCCAAGTGAGTATGATTTTTCTTTTACTACTTTGACTACTCTTAAATAACGTTTTTTGCAGATAATCATTCTCTACCAAGCTGTTAAATACTGATTTTATCAAAGTTCAAGTACAGTTATTACATTTCTCACTATAACCCTGGTATCCAATAGAAGTATAGTCACAAATGTCCTGTGAAATTTTACATGTTCTAGTAGCTACATCAAAAATATAAAAAGAAACTAATAAGATTAATTTTAATAGTCCAGTATATCCAAAATGTTATCCCTCAAAATGCAACCAATATATGTATTACTGAGATGTTTTACATTCTTTGTTTCCACGCAAGTCTTCAAAATCTGATGTGATTTCAGATTCAAACTAGCCACATCTCAAGGGCTTAGTAGCCTCATGTGGTAGTGTTTCCTATATTAAACGATGCAGCTCCAGACTTAAAACAACTACAGTGGGAACACTTGGACACAGGAAGGGGAACATCACACCCCGGGGCCTGTTGTGGGGTGGGGGGAGGGGGAGGGATAGCATTAGGAGATATACCTAATGTAAATGACGAGTTACTGGGTGCAGCACACCAACATGGCACATGTATACATATGTAACTAACCTGCACATTGTGCACATGTACCCTAGAACTTAAAGTATAATAAAAAATAAAAAATAAATAACTACATAATCTCATCTATCCTTATGGCTTCCGTTACCACTTTAAAATCATGACTCCAAAATGTATATCTCCAGCTTAGACCTCTCCTGAGTTCTGAATACTTTATATTTGACAGGTCCTTTTTAGTGCTGCAAATTCGGTGTTTTTATATCTAAAAGTGTGATCGTCCCCTCCCAACTTGAACTTGCTCCATTGTCCCTTCTCATAAAGGTTGGCACTGCTGTCTGTACAGGGTTGCGAGAGGGAAACCTAGTTGTTATCTCGATATTTTTTTTCACAACTATGATGATAATATTGATTAACATTATACCTATATCCAACATAATACTAAAACAATAATAACTCCTTTGAGAAGTCATCTCATCACATCTTTCCTCCATGGTAGCCCAAATTTATATTAACTGTGTGACGATTACCAGCTTTCTGGACAGGACCTGTTTCCCTGTTGCACGTTTTCTTGCCTCTCTGTTCTTTTATACAAAGCACATACCTTGTTTCCTTGGCTGTCTGTTTTTTTTATACACAGCACTCTTTACAATTAAAATGTTTTCAATTATCTTGTTAATTTACTTATTTATTACCAAGTTGTAAATTCAGTGAGCTACGACCATGCCTGCTTTGCTCACAATTGTATCCTATATGCTTAACAGGTACTCAGTGCATCATAGGCACATAATAAATCCATGTTAAATGAGGAGAACTTAACCCAGTATTGAAAAGTCCAGGAAAATCAGAAAATATGGTGTTCCTTACTGAGATAGAGTTACCATAAAGCAATTCGCTCTTATCTTTCTAAGTTACAAGTACGTTTGTCCTTCAATCCAAATACCTCTTCTAGAAAGTTACGCCCTAGAAAGAGTCATATTTGTATAGCATAGTAATGGCTTCAGTGCACATTTTATGCCAGGATCATCTTTTTCCTTTTATATTTTACTTAATCTCCCCCAATAACTATGAAATACATATTATTATCCTTCTTTTACAAATAAACAAAAATTAAGTTCAACTCTATTCAATATGATACTTTTTAAGTAAAATTTACTATCTTTGTATGAACAAAAGGTTTGCAAATGACAGAAACTGGAATGGAAAGATACATACAATATTGCAAGAACATTTAGCTCTAGAGTCTGGAAGTTGCAGAGCGCAGACAAAGAGCAGTTTTCATGTTTAGTTCCACACAGACATTCGTTGGTTGACTCTTTTATGGAAAGAATGTGTGTATTATTTATAAACAGCAAAAGATAATGTTTTTAAATGTGGTGATTCTATTGAGCTTGAAATCAATCACAATATTTTTCTTCCCAACTGGCATCCCTAAATAAATCAAGAAGCACAACACCATCAGTCAGTACCTGGACATTAAAACAAATAAAGCTGAAAGAATTGCCCAAGGATTCATGGGTTCCAAGGAATTGAATGATGAACAATTACAGAAATACGTTCTAGTCGATCTTCTTAATATGGATTCTGGTGGTTAAAAAACACACAGGACTAGGCATGAGGCTATGAGTCCGATGCTGTTTGCAGATCCACGCTATCTGGAACCTCAGAAAACAGAATAAGAATCATCATCTATAATCCTCTCCCTTACCTACAGATGAAAACTACTCTGAGAAGATTGCTGAAAATTTGGCCAATATATCAAGTGGAGAATCCATGGCAACATGACCAAAAGGCTACAGAAGCAAAGTAATTTCTGCACTTGCCATTAGCCAGCCCGAAGAGTCCTAGCACACCTTCATTTCCTCCCTCCCTTCCTTCCTTCTTTCTCTTACGTTTTTGGTAAGCCATATTCCAAAACATTTTAATAAGTGCAATATTTATTTAGAGAAAAAAATCAGAAATTTTGCAGATTTTTAACAATTAAAATGTACTTTTTTGGCACAAGTATAAAATTTACAGGATTCTATAATGTAGAGTTTATGAAAGTTAGGTTTTTTATTGTTAGTCATTTTCTTCAAGTATCCTAATATTTCAATTTCAACATAAAATATCCACTGCTTTTCAGTCAAAACCAGCTAATGGCAATTTGAAACATTTTCTATAATTTAGCTCATTCACATTTTAGAAAATCTCTCAAGAAATATATGCCTTAGAAAAAATGAACCTACAGTGATTTGGTAATTACATTTTTTTTCCAGCACAAAATGCAGATCTACACTTTCACTTAAAACATAATGGGTGTTTAGAAGTCGAGGAGTCCACGGAGACACTGCAAGGACTAAATATATTATCCTTAAATACTAATTCTGTCATTTATGATTCATAGCCAACTCCTTAAGTAAAGTTACAGGTTTTCAAATTATCCCACTGAGAGAGATAGAAGAGGAGAAAAGGAACGGCTAAACTCACATCTGTCTTGGCTGCCAAGGAATTGCAGTAATAACTAACTTTCTCAGTGGCTTGCTAAGAACGCTATTTTCATCTGCGTTTCCTAAAAGAATCTCTTTTGAAGAAAATCCACTTATCATTTTACTTTACTGGATGCTGGATGAAAAACAGATGCCCCCTGTCACCTAGCTATATTGATTACGAGTGAAAATGTGATCATTCTGCATTGACTTGCCCCACAGCACTGATTTCCTTCAAAGCAGCAGAAGGAAATTAATGCTTTCATATCATGCCTAAGAAAAATATGAGATGTTGTTCACTTTGCCCTCTAGACAAAGAGGTATATGCAATAGCTGAAAGGTAATAGCTTTCAGAACACGAACGCAAGACTTTTATTAAAATCACTATTTTATGCACAAAAAATAATGAAGCCATGGCCATGGCACTTAAGACAGCCATTTGTAGTCATTACCTCTTACACCATAATGTTTACCTGTTAGGAGCCATTATTTCTTAAATTAAAACTATGCTTCTGTTTTATTTAGATTATATGTCTTAAATGATAATTTATTTTATATATATCAATCAAACAATATAAAAACTCTAAACTGATGACAGGAATTGTTATTTTTTCATATTTATTTATCTTTTACCAGAAAGACTAATAATCTTAATAGTATAGATCTATATAAGTTGATTTGAATAATGATTTTATTTAGTATATTTCATCAGTAGTTACTATAATACAGACTTGGGCTTAAAACTCATGCAAACACAAAAATTGCAAGCTGTAATATCAAAAATAAAATTTATAACATGTAAAATCTAAAAACATAGTTACAGAGATATTTTGCATTCTGATGAATTTGTATTTTTGAAAATTTACATATCTCACCAATGATGTTTTCTATAGAAATGCACATTCTGTTTCTTAAGAATAGAATTTGAAATTCAGTTCAAATTCCTTACCACAGGAATTAAAGTTCAAATTGGCAAAACAGTTGCTTTAAAATTGCAGATTTTGTTTCTTCTTAACCCTGAATATTTATAAGGAACCAAATGTGATGATATTAACACGTACACCTACATGATGACACTGAAGGAGAGACAGGTATATGAAGAGAGTGAACCACACTCTTAAATATAAAAAGACCCTGAACTGATCCATGAGCTCACTATGACAAAAAAAAAAAAAAGAAAATTTCAAGGGTGTCAAAAAATGCTGTTTTATTTACCAAGAGATGCTTTGATCTTGTGAAACTTTGATTTTATTAATCGTTGTTTTGATTTTCTAAGTGTCCTAGGGGAAATAAAGATAAGTCACGTTTTTCATATTCCTAAACCCAACTTGACCTTTATTCATTCATTTTTTAAGCTACTACTCACCAAGAACTAGAATATATTCTGGAGAAAAAGTGGGGAAGCAAAACAGAATTCCAGCCCTCACAGAGATTACAGTTGCATGGATTTGTGTATGTGTATTCACTGCTTCCTATGTTCTGCACGTGTTTCTCACATATTTTTTAAAATGTCCCTGTCTCAGTGAGATCCTCCCTGACTACCCTGTTAATTTTTGTTTGTTTTAATTTCCACCACTAAACCTCCACTCCTTGACATTTTCTCTTTCTCTTTGCTAATCAGAAAACTTACCACCATCTGCCATGCACAATCTTGCCTGTCACAATACTCATTAGTCTCCTTAGATTTACCTAAACATTCAGAATTCTAAGACTACCACATAACACACTAGGAACTTATTTATGCAGAAGGATATTAAAGAACCACAGCTGGCCAGTAGGGAAGCATCAATAGCTCTTCTCAGCAGGAGCCCCTGCTGCAGTCCCTAGAATGGACCATGTAGCTCTCCAGGAGCAAGTTCAGGTGCTAGGCTATGAGATCTGCACTGGGAATCGGTTGGGGCCATCCTGACAAATAGGCTCATACTGTCATAGAAGCCAGTATTCCTTTTAACAACTCTGTGGCTGCAGCACATAGGGTTCGCACAAAGTACATGCTTCATTAACAAGATTCACCACATTCAGTAAAACCCAAAATGCGGCATTCCCACGACATATTGATAGTCTCTTTACATTTCCTACCAGTCCAGATGCAACTGGGGTCATTTTTTTAAATCATAAATAATGTTGCTGAGTAACGTAGCAGACAATCTATGTTTACCAGGTTTCCAAGAGAACAGAACTAGAGAGTTAGCCAAAAGTCAGATTCTCATGTAGCAAAGACAGAGAGTTTTGTCAGTCACCTGCCCATAGCTAATTTTTCCAATGCATGTTTATCACTAGACTATAAGCATTACAAAGGCAGGGATATGTGTCTGTTTTGTTCATGGTGGATGTTCATTACCTCGGCTCTACAAGATTGTGGTTACATAGTTACAATGTTGTATAAATGATTATGTTTCAGTTTACTTTTCTATGAAATGAAGATAATAGCAACACCTATCCTGCTGGGTTGTAGTAAGGACTAAATGAGACAATACTGGTAAAATCAAGTGTTTACCAGTATTGGTAAAACCAAGTGTTTTGCATGATGCCTAGCATATTGTCAATATTCAGTAAATGCTTAATGTTGTTATTTGTATTATTAATTATCGTAATCTATAGAAATTCAAAGAGATAAATTCTAAAACAAATCAATAAATGACCTAACCACAAATACATAAAGAAATAAACACTCAAATGCATTGGGTTCTATTGTTGAATCATGCTGAAAATCCTTCTCTGTGTTACTTACCTTTGAATTGGAGGTAATTTAAACAAGAAAATGTGATCTTCTTCTGGGATAACAGCACAATTTCTCCATAAAATGTATCTCTTCTGGGGAGATTTCTTTTAAAGATTAGTTTAACTTCTCTTATTTTTAAAGTGCTTTTCTTCTGAATATTCTTGTTACTCAAGTTATGATGTGGGCTATTTTATTATCTCAAAGTTATTTATTAGTCATTCAGCATGAAAATGTAGATCAGAAGGCTCTTCTTAAAATGTAATTGATCATAAAGGTGGCCCAAGTAAACTCGAGGTCTGTGATGGAAGACGGCCCAGAATCACAGGACTCTCAGAACATTAGAACTGCCTATGACATGCACTGCACACATGAGGAGATTATTGCTTACAAGGCCTGTCAATATGGGTTCTTTTTATCTCCTTAGAGATAAAGGTTATTTTGTTATGGTATACCTTATGAGAATATTCTTTAATACCTTTTAAAATTTCACTTAAGTACAGCACTTGATATTTGTTCAGCTCAGTGTTTGGTAAATTATTTTCTAGAAAATTATTAATGTCATCAATATCTTCAAATGTATTAGCTTAGTATTATGTATTTTTTCACATTTATGTCTTCACAATTTCTATTTCTAATTTTGCTTTGTTTGTGAATTAGATTTCCATGTTATATTTACCAGATGATTATCTTGTGTGTGTGTGTGTCAAGCATACTATGTGTCTTGTATGTAATTCATAGTATATGTGCCATACATTGACAATATCATAGATAGCACTACAGTATTTTCTATGTGGTGTAGATTCTTATACTTATGAGGCTGACCAAGTCTATAAAAGAGACTTTTATTCTAAAAGTTGATAACACAGCAGTAGTATAAAATGTCACACATTTTCCTGTAAACTATCACTATCATTGACTCTACCATTTTTTCTATAAGGTGGCTTATTTCTCTGATATAAACATTTATAGATATGAAAAGTAATATTTATGGCTCATCCCTCTTTAACTGAAATAAGGAAACCATTTAGATATGAAGCTCAACTGCAAATTTTAGGATCTTAACTGAAAACAAACTCCATTTGAGTTCTTAAAAGGAATGAGGTTGGAGAATATTGATCTGTAAAAAAAAAAATCATTCCAAGCAATTCATATAAATACACATAACTATAAAATGATAACACATATGAGAATATATTATGCATAATATATACGTATAAATATATTATTTTATATTATAATATCTTGCACATAATATATTATAAACTGTATTATTTTTCAAGCAGGCCTGTGTGACTGCTAGTAAATACTTGATCTTCCATATGCATTTTTGACAGAAAGAAAATTTTATGAATAAACAATGCCAAAATCTCTTCTTGTGTGGCAAAGATGATCTATTTTAGCATGCTATGTTAATGTCTACTTGTTATGGAAAAGAAAGAACACCCACTATACGGGGGAGGCAAGGACAAGATTGAACAAATGAGGAAGCAAGCTGATGGTGTTAATGTCAGGGACTTTCCACATATTAAATTTTGTCATGGGTAAAATGTGTATCATTCACATAAAGACAATAGAAACACAATGATGATTATACCAGAAGACAAATATAAAGACTAGAAAATTCAAATCAACTTCCTTTGTTGAAACCAAAATTTACATCTCAAAAGTATCCCAAAACAGACATAATCAAACACGTTTTACTCAACAGAAAAGGGAGAATAAGTTTTCTACATTTGGGCTATGATGTAAAATACCTTCATAAGTGGCTTGCTAAATAAAAAGTGATTTGACGAAGATGTTTTTATGAATGCAAAGTGAATGTCTTCAGTGATTTCTGTCAGGAAAATACTTGAAACTGTTCTTTTGTCAAGGTTGACTGAGTCACTGAATATGTTTGCATTTTTCTACTGATTATCAAAATAGTCATAGAAATCTTAATATCAGGTCCTTAGAAAACAGCTTCACAGATTAAATATGACCTGGCAACAATTCTTAAACAAAGGATGTGTCAGTGAGATAAAATTTTACAAAGTATGTAGCTGAAGAGGCTGGATCTACTAAGAGCAAAGAGAATGATCCTAACAGAAACAAGTTCAGAATTTATGAGTCTTGCTAGAATATCTGTTAACTGTGGGTACCCAGAGAGTAACAATGACCCAGTTCCTAGTAGAGAAGAGATGGATGTATTGAGAGGAAACAAATCACAGATTCTTAATTCTTTAACTTAGGGGATAGAAGTTATGCCATTAGCCATTACTGTTAATTTGAAACAATAGATCACACAGCTATTAAAGAGAAAATGACATATCAGACTCCTTGATGATTGGTTAGCTATTTAGAATCAAGAACAGACATATAAAGGAAGCATTGGATTTTTTATTTGATCACCTCCAGGGTCAAGCTAGCAATAAGATGAATTAATAGATAATCAAGTAAATTTTAACAATTTCAAATATATGTGTATTTTTTAAATTAATAAACTTGACTTTTTAGAGGTGTTAGGCTTACAACCTAATTGAGTGGTAAGTACAAAAAGCCCTCATAAACTTTTTGTCCCCACACATGTGCAACGTCCCACACTATCAACATCCCACATCAGGTACATTTGTCAGAGGTGATGAACTTATATTGACACATTGTTATCACTCAAAGTCCATAGTTTGTGTTACAGTTCACTCTAGAGGCTGTACATTCTATAGGTTTTGAGAAATGTATAATGTCATATATTCACCATTAGTGTATCATATAGAATAATTTCACTATCCTAAAAATCCTCTGTGCTCTGCCTAATCATCTCTCCCTATCCCATAATCTCTGGTAACTACTGATCTTTTTTACTATCTCTATAATTTTGCTTTATCCAGAAGATCATATAGTTGGAATTATACAGTATGCAGCCTTTTCATATTGGCTTATTTCACCTACTGTATTGAAGCTTTTTCCATGTTTTTCATAGCTTGATATTTTATTTCTTTTCAAAATATTGAGTAATATTCCATTGCCTGGAAGTACCACACTTTATTTACACACTCAACTACCGAAGGAAATCTTAGTTGCTTCCAAATTTTGGCAATTATGAATGAAGCTGCCATAAACATTCATGTGCAGGTTTTTGTTCCAACATAAGTTTTCAGTTTATTTGGGTGGATATCTGAGAATGAAATTTCTAGATTATATGGTAAGAACCGGTTAGTTTTGTAAGAAACTGCAAAACGGTCTTCCAAAGTGGCCGTACCACTTTGTAGCCCCCAGCAGCAATGAATGAAAGGTCCTGTTGCTCCACATCCTCCTCAGCATTTGGTGGTGTCAGTGATTTGGATTTTGGCCATTCTAGCAGTGATTTCTCATTATTGTTTCAATTTGCAATTCCGTAATTATATATGTTGAATATATTTTCATATGCTTATTTTATGTTCCTTCTTTATATCTTCTTTAGTGAGGTGTCGGTTCATGCCTTTTGCTCATTTTTTAATTGAGTTATTTATTGTTGAGTTTTAAGAGTTCTTTGTGTATTTTAGATAGGAGTCCTGTATCAAATGTGTCTTTTGCAAATATTCATTCTCAGTCAGCAGCTTATCTTCTCCTCTTCATAGATCATGCCTTTGAAGCTGTTTCTAAAAAGCCATTGCGATACCCAAAGTCATAGATTTTCTCCTATGTTATCTTCTAGGAGCTTTGTATTTTTGTGTTTTAACATCTAGATTGATAGTCCATTCTGAATTAATCTGTGGGAGAGTTGTAAGGCCTATGTTCAAATTAACTTATTTTTTTTGCATGTGGGTGTCCAGTTGTTCCAGCACCATTTTCTGAAAAGACTGTATTTGCTCCACTGTATTGCCTTCACCCGTTCGTCAAGACCAGTTAACTCCATTTATGTGGGTCTATTTCTGGGCTCTCTATTCTGTTATATTTGTCTATTCTTTCACCAACACCATACTATTTTGATTACAATAGCTTTATAGTAAGTCAAAGTTTGATAGCATCCGTCCTCCAATTTTATTCTTCTTTAATATTAAATTGGTGATTCTGATTCTTTTTCTTCTCTGTATAAACATTAGAATCAGTTTGTTGATATCTATAGAATAACCTGCTAAGATTATTTAGGATTGTTTTGAAACTATAGATCAAGTTTAGGAGAACTGATATCTTGACTACCTTGAGGTTTTTATACAAAAACATGAAATATATCCTCATTTATTTAGTTTTTGTTTTTGTTTTTGTTTTTTTTGACAGGGTCTCACTCTGTTACCCAGGCTGGAGTGCGGTGGCATGATCTCCCGGATCTATTCTCAAGCTATTCTCCTGCCTTAGCCTCCCGAGCAGCTGGGATTACAGGCACTTGCCACTATTCTCAGTAGAGATGGAGTTTCACCATGTTAGCCAGGCTGGTCTCAAACCCCTGACCTCAGGTGATCTGCCCGCCTCAATCTCCCAAAGTGTTGGGACTACAAGCATGAGCCACTGCACCCAGCCTAGTTTTTTGATATCTTTCATGAGAGTTTTGTAGTGTTCCTTACATAGATTTTGTACATATTTTGTTAGATTTATACCTAAGTATATCATTTTGAGGGGTACTAATGTAAATGTTAGTGTGTTTGTAATTTCAAATTGTGCTTGTTCATTGCTAATATGTAGAAAAGCAATTGAGTTTTGTATAGTAACCTTATATTCTGATACCTTTCTATAATCACTAATATTCCAGGAGTTTTTCTGAGAATCTTTTGGATTTTTTTATGTCAACAATCATGTCATCTGCAAGCAAGGAAAATTTTATTTATTCCTTTCCACTCTATATTTTAAAATTTTGTTTTCTTATTTGATTAGCTCAAACTTCCAGTATAATCTTGGAAAGAGTGGTGAATTGAATCTTCTTGCATTGTTCCTGATCTTAATGAGGAAGCTTTGAGATTCTCACTGTTACATATGATATTAGCTGTAGATTTAGAGCTTTTTCCAGATATGCTTTATCAACTTCAGGAAGTTCTCTGTTCCTAGTTTACTGAGAATTTATCGTGAAAGGGTGTTTGATTTTGTCAAATGTTTTTTCTTCATATATTATCATGTAATTTTTCTTCTTCAGCCTGTTGATGTGATGGGTTACATTAATTCATTTTTAAATGTTAACCAGACTTGCATGCCTAGATAAATCTAATTTGGTTGTGGTGTATAATTCTTTTTATACATGTTCAATTTAATTTGCTAATATTTTGTTGAGTATTACTGCAGCTATTTTCCTGAGAGACACTGTTTTGTAGTTTGCTTTTCTTATAATAGCTTTGGGTTTTGTATTAGGGTAAAGCTGGATTCAAATAATGAGTTTGAAAGTATTTCCTTTGTTTTTGTCTCCCAAAATAGACTTTGGAGAATTGGCATAATTTATTTATAAGTGTTTGGTAAAATTCCTCCCTGAACTCATCTGGGTCTGGTGTTTTCTATTTTGGTAACTGATTAACTATTAAGTCAATTTCCTTAATGGATATAAGCCTATTATAATTGTGTTTCTTTTAGTGTAAGATTTGACAGATTGTGTCTTTTAAGGAATTGGTCAATTTTATTTGGATTACCCAATTTGGAAACATAGATTTGTTCATAATATTCTTTAACTATCCTTTTGATGCCCATAAATCTATAGTGATGTCCTCTCTTTCATTTCTGATATCGGTAATTTGTGTGCTCTCTCTCGTTCTCTCTCTCTTCCACTCTGATCTTTTCAAATAACCAGTTTTTTGTTTCATTGATTTTCTCTATTGATATCTGTCTTTAGTTTCATGGATTCCTCCACTAATTTTTATTATTTCTTTTCTCTGCCTACTTTGGATTTAATTTGTTCTATTTTTCTAGTTTCTTAATGTGAAGCTTATATTGTTGTTTGTTCTTTCTTCTTTTCTAACACATGCATTCAATGCTATAAATTTCCCTCATCAATTGCTTTTGTTGCCTCCCACAAATTTTGATAAACTGTATTTTCTTTTAAATTCAGTTCAAAATATATTTTTAATTTCTCTTGAGATATTTTCTTTGACCCATGGGTAATTTAGAAATGTGTTATTTAACCTCCAAGTATTTTGGGATTTTTCCAGCTATCTTTCTGTTATCGACCTAGTGTAATTCCATTATAGTCTGATAGCAGACAATGCATGGTTTCTATTTTTTTTAAATTGTTAAGGTGTGTTTTATTGTTCAGATGTAATCTATCTTGGTGAATGTTCTATGTGAGCTTGGGAAGACTGTGTAATACGCTACTGTCAGATAAAGTAGTCTATAGATGTCAATTACATCCAAATGATTTGGTAATGCCGTACATCTATGTCCTTACCAATTTTCTGCCTGTTGGATTTGTCCATTTATGGTAGCAGGGTATTAATGTCTCTAATTATAAGAGTGGATTTATGTATTTTTCCTTGCAGTCCTATCAGTTTTTGCCTCACATGTTATAACACTCTGATGTTAGGTGCATACACATTAAGGATTTTTATGTGCTCTTGGAGTATTGACCCTTTATCATTATGTAATATTTTTCTTTATCCCTGATAACTTCCTTTGCTCTGAAGTCTGTTCTGTCTGAAATTGATATAGCTACTCCTGCTTTCTTTTGATTAGTGTTAGCATAGTATATCTCTCACCATCCTATTTTTTACTTTAAATCTATGAGTCTTTAGATTTAAAAGACTTTTTATAAATAACATATAATTGCTTATAGTTTCTTGATCCATTCTTACAATCTTTGTCTATAGTGTGTTAATATCATCCATATTAATTACAATTAAAATTACTTGCCCTACAGGTTGCAATATACCTTTACATCTAATCCAAATGCACTTTAAAACAATGCTTTACTGCCTCATGGGTAGTGTGTGAACTTTATAACACAATAATCCTAATTACTCACTCCTGTCTCTTATATCATTACTGTCACTCATTTTATTTACACATAGCCATATATATGAACAGAAGTATAAACTATTATTATTTTGAATAAACTGTTATTAGATAAATTAAAATAACAAAAATAAAAGTTTTCTCTTCACTTATTCCTTTTCTGATACTATTCACTTATTTATGTAGATATGACTTTGTAACCTGTATCATTTTCCTTCTTTCTACATAACTTTTCTTTTTAACATTTCTTGCAAGGCAGGTCTGCTGATAAAACATTCTCTCAATTTATGTTTGACAATGTCTTTCTTTCTCTTTCAGTTTTGGGGGATAATTTTGCAAGGTACAAAATTCTAGCTTGGTGAGTTTTTTATTTCTATCAAGACATTAAATATTTAAACCCATTCTCTTCTTGCTTGCAGAGCTTCTGAAGTCAGATATAATATTTTTCTTTGATCTTTTATAATTAAGATTTTTTAAAATCTGGCATCTTCTTAGATTTTTTCTTTGCCTTTCATTTTCTGAAGTTTGAGTATAATATACCTACGTGCAGATTTTCTGGCATTTATCCTCCTTGGTGTTCTCTGTGCTTTCTGGTTCTGTGGTTTGGTGTCCGTCATTAATTTAGGAGAAATTCTGTTATTATTGCTTCAAATTATGCTTCTTTCTTTCTTCTTCTTGTATTCCCTTTATGCATAGTTTTTAGTTGTTTCACATTTCTTGGATATTATGTTCTGATTTATTTCATCATTTTTCTCTTCTCTTTTCTATTTTGGACATTTCTGTAGTCATATTCTCCAGCTCAGAGAGGCTTTTCTCATACACGTCTAGTCTGTTAAAGAACCCATCAAAGGCAGTCACCATTTCTGTTAGTGTTTTTAAACTCTAACACTTCTTTTTGATTCTTTTTTATAATTTTCATCTGTTTACACTGTCTATGTGTTCTTCCAAGTTGTTTACTTTTTCTATTAAAGCATATTGATCATAGTTACTAAATAAAAAATTTCTTGTCTAATAATTCCAACTTTCTTGCCATATCTGACTCTGATTTTGATGATTGTTCTTTGTTTTCAAATTGTGCTTATTACATTTTAGTATGCCTTGTAATATTTTGTTGAAAGGAAAACATGATGTACTGGGTAAACAGAACTGCAGTAAATGGGCCTTTAATAGATTGGCAAGGTGTTGCAGTAGAGGAAGTTATTAGTATTTTGTTGAGCCTGTGACTTCGGACTATGAACTTCACCTGCTTCTCAGCCCCATCCGCAATCTCTGCCCATTGGGTGACATAGGATGACAAGAAGTGGCTGAAGTTGGGTGATATGGTTTGGCTGTGTCCCCGCCCAAATCTCATATTGAACTGTAGTTCCCATAGTCCCCACATGTCATAGGAGGGACCTAGCGGGAGGTGACTGAATCATGGGGGCAGTTACCTCCATGCCGTTCTCATGGTAGTGGGCAAATTCTCCTGAGATCTGGTGGTTTTATAAGGGGCTTTTCCTCTGCTTCACTCTCACTTCTTGCTGCCACCACGTGAAGAAGGATGTGTTTGCCTCCCCTTCCACCATGATTGTAAGTTTCCTGAGGCTTCTGCAGCCAGGCCATACTGTGAGTCAATTAAACCCCTTCTCTTTAGAAATTACTCAGTCTCAAGTATGTCCTCATAGCTGCATGAGAACAGACTAATACATAGGATATTTTCCTTCCTTCATGTCCATTAGGCTTTGACAATACCCCAGACGGTTAGTCCTTGATAAAATAGTTTCTCTGGAAGACAAGTCTTTAAGAAAAGGATGCCCTTTTGTATTTCAAATTGGTTCATTTGTCCCTCTCCCTGCCAGAAGCTTGAGAGATTTTTATCCAATATTCACTGTGAGGACCTGGCAGAGTTCTTAGAGCTCAAATTCACAAAAGTGTGGGGGCCCTTTGTGACGGGCTCCCTTGGAGTTTTTAATTCTCAGAGTTGTCCACAGTGGGCCTCCAGCAATTCCTCAATTATGGTCAGGTTTCCCTACTCTGGCACTGGTTCCCACAGGTGTTACTGCTGATGGGTTTCTGTGCAAGTAGGTTTTGAATCTCTTTATCTGCCTGTATGTCTCTCCAATTTCAGGGGCAACAGATTGCTCTGTGATCTGACCTCTAGATGGATCTAAAAAGAACTGTTTTTCATTTGATAAGCTTTTAACTTGTTAGAATGAAGTGGTGACTGCTAAGCTCTTTACATGCTGTAATGAAAACTGCAAGTCTAATGTATATTTTTTATTTAAAAAAAATACCTGCTAGATTTACTTCTATTTAAAAGATAAAGATATGCAGTGCTTGTGATTTTTTGTTTACCTTTTGAAAAGTAGAAATAAAAACTGGGAATCCTTGATATCTGATAAAGTAGCTTTTGTAAATCAGGTCAAGGAAAGAACACAAACTTGCATAGCATTTCTATAATACTTCACAAAGGTAAGATAAGAATCAAACATTTGTTAAAGGTGTCTTTGAGAATGAATTGGTCTGTCAGTGATTCTTAAGAACTTTAGAAATCCACTTAATGATATGTTTCTATATACATATACTCAATTTTCCATGCATATATATGTGTATGTGTGTCTGTGTGTGTGTGTGTGTGTGTGTATATATACATAAACTGGCGGGTTTGTGTTACACAAACTCTGAAGCAGATCATGGATAAGCTTTAAGCACAAGAATAGTCAGCATTTCCAAGCACACAGGTGTTACATGAGGTTTCATAAATTTTTTTTAAAAAGCCTAAATATTACCTAAGTAATGTAGTTGGGTACTAATTCAGACACATTCTGAATCTTTATGTGTTTCATTTTATTTTATTAATTTAATTAAGCTAGGTTTCTATATGTTTCACAGAATAAGATGTGGTCCAGGAGTGGATGAGTCCATAGAGAATATCCTAATTGCCTCTTGAGCAGCAAGGACCATTATTAATGTGATTTCATTCTGTAAGGTGGTAATTCTTCTGTCAGTGTATGTAGATAGGAAAGAAATGTAAACCCCATAATTTAAAAATCCATTTACAGACATGAGAAGATGGAGACAGGGCACTAGTATGAGATAGACTTTAGAGGAAACCTCATGCCAGATATTATAATGGAAATCCTAATATGTAGCCAAATTCGGGTCAGGACAGGTGGAATAATATTAAGGGATTTAGAATAAGTTAGGATTTAATTCCTGCATCTGTGCCTCAATTAACTGTGTAATTTTGAGTAAATTCCTCATCCTTTCTGTTCCTCAGCTTTCTTATCTGTAAAACAGTAGTAATAACTGCCTCATAGAATTGTGCTGAAAATTAAATGATATAATATAATGACATAATGTTCATAAAATATGTAGCACAATTAATGGCACATGATAAATGACTAATTAGGACTCCGGTGGCTGTGGAGAAGAAAAGACTAAGCAACTCCACCTTAAGTAACAGCCATTTCTTACTTTATTTGACTAAAAATTCTACATGAGTCATATGAAGAGCTTACATAACTATTTTCTTTTTGTTTCTTTGTTTCTCAGATTTGCATTCTTCTACATATTTGGCTTCATACTTATGGTTTGCTTTTATGATTACAACATGGCAGCAGCTGTTTCTCATATTCCCTCACGGAAGAGCACAAAAGTGTCTGCTTTTGTCTAGGATTTCCATTAATTCTTACATATCATTGGTTCTGCATGGATTTTTTTCCCCAACACAATATCCAGCAGTCTCAGTTCCATTAAAAACAATAGACTGAGAGCGGGTAAGCGGCCGTTTCCCAGGTGTAAGTTGGAATAAGCTTACCAATGGATGGGTGGCTTTCCAATGCCTCCCTAATGAGCACGCAGTTGTGGTAACCATCATATTGCCATTATTGTTGAGATTGCCATAATGGAATTTTGGTGACCAATTTAGAGGAGAGAGAAAAGGGTGTGCACCTGAGAAAGTCTGCATGCTATTCAATTTTTTCTGCTTTGTAACATATAGAATAAAAGGAAAGACATTCAAATGGGAAATAAGTACATAGAACAAGCCATAGGAAGTGTAGACTTTTGGGACAGGAGGGAACATTTCAGATGCTGGTTCTATCAGGGAACTGGTGAAAGACAAAAAGTGCTCTATGAATCTAAACTCAGATGTTGACCTACATATTTTTGAAATCTAAAAGCTTAGTAAGTTTCTACACTTAAATTTAAAGTGCAAAAATCACAAACTAATCTAGCAAAATGTGTATTTTTTTTCCTTCCCATGCTGTTGCTAAAAAACGAAAACTTACCTAGTTCTCAGGATGGACAGTGGTCAGTCTCAAAGACTCCCAGTGCCACTTTGGAATAAGAGAATTTTTGTCATCCTTAACTCTCATTTTAAAAATATTATCATTTTATTTCCTCATCTTAATATTTTTCCAAATGCTCTAAACTTTGCAGTGTTTATATTCTTATGCTCAGTATTCATATGACTTTTATACTTGTGTCTTCTACGGCTATCAATTTTTAATGATTTATATATCTCTACCTCAATCTCAGATCTTTCTCTTGGGCCCCAGGCCTGCAATTCCATTCCCTTTTGACCGATAGAGAACGGATGTCCAACACCTCTGATGCCGAATTTATGATCTCCTTCCCAAAGGTGTTCATATTGCATTTCATTTCAGTGAATGTCATCATAATTCATCCCATCTCCCACACTGTGAAGGAAGCACCTCCTCTTTTAATCTTTCCTCCCGCATTGCACATATTCCATCACCAAATACGTTTGGTTGATTTAATTTAGAAAAGCTTCTTAAGTCTGTAGTCTCTACTCTATGCCCGTGGTGATTGCCTTGGTCCGGGTCTTCATCAGCTCACATTTTGAAGAAAATCATTGATTTATTCACAAAATATTTACTGAGTAGCTACTATGTCCCAGGCAATGTTCTGGTCACTGAGCCTATGGCAATCATCTCAAAAGATATAAAAAATGACATCCTAGTAGGATGTAATGATTTTTTTAAAGAAAAAATAGGGAATAAGGAAAGGGAGTAGCAGCAGCTGTTATTTAAAGAAGGTGATTCAAATCAATCTATGTAAAGTGGCAATATTTGAGCAGAGACTTGAAGGAGGTAAAGACAAAAGACTTGTCAGTCCCTCCACTCTTACTGGCCTCTACTAACTTGTCACTCTCTCCTAAACAATCTTTTCCAGGGAACACAGGAGTTATTTTGTATACAGATTAGAGTCAGTTATGTAGCTCTTCTATTTAAGAAACTGTCAGTTTTTTCCCTCTTGTTCCTGCTTCTCATTTCCTACTCTGCATCCTATACTCTCATCATCTACCCTTCCCATTGATCTCTACATATAGCATAACTTTTTATGCCTTTACACACTTAGTTTAAAAAAAAATCTAAAAGGAACTTTCCTCTTCCCAATCCATTAAACTTCTGCTAAACCCTTAAGGACTCATTTTAAATGTCACTTTCTCTGTTGAGTCTTCCCTAATTTCTGGTAGTAACAGTAGTCACCTCATCTCTTATACCTACTTTGTCATGGTATGTAACACAATGGATTGAAATTTCTTACCTTTTACATCAGTCTACCTTTAGGGCAGTGATTGACATTTATTTGGGCATATGGCTCAGTGACTGATGCTTGTAGATAGTAAATATGTTTGTTGAATGCATCAATTAGCTTGGAGTGAAGAAAGGAGATTAATGGTTAGGGGCTCAATTATCTTTGCCAGTCACAAAAATTTGTGACTTGATTCTAATTTCATTAGCAAAATAAAATTATATTTTATGTGCATGTCTACACTTCTGCATTTGAGTATTTTGCTCTTGAGGTTTTCCTTTATCTTTTCTTTCAGTTTTTCTGATATGTGTGTGTGTGTGTGTGTGTGTGTTTGCATGTGCCATTTTGTATTCTATATAAAGGACAATGGGATCTATATAAAGATTGTACAAACTTAAAACCATGATAGTTTAGCATACCTACAGGCCTTTAAAGGACAGGTGTGGTATCCAGCTCGAGAGAAATGAGAACATCTATGAAAAGGGGATCTTAAGCTCCTTATCCAGCAGCCTCAGACATGGGTTGTTTTCTGATGGCAAATTTCTCTGCAGGAGCTGAGTGAAGTGAAACATATCTAAAGTGTTCAATTCATTTCTGCTTCTGTGACATAGGTGAATGTTTCATTCTCATCCAATTCTATGCTAGGTGTTGAAAGATAAGGAAGTATTCAAACAAGTTATTATTTTTATTATCGTTTATTGATTGCTTAACTATGTGAGGCTGAGCTAAACTCATATTATCAAATAGTACTCTTTTCACTATTCCTTTGTTGAGGCATGATTTTCACCATTTACAGAGAAAATCAGTTCAGATAGGTTCAGTTACATGACTATTCATATATCTATTAGGAAGCAGAGCTGGGACAAAATTCAAGTATCTACATCAGTCTACATAAATCTATGTTTTAGAACCATAGATTGTTAATTTCCATGTAGTAAGCATCTAAGTAATGCCTGCTTAAAAATGTAGTTTGTACAAGGAATAGAATATATATATACATATCTATGTATGTATATGTATGTATGTGTATATATATAAAATTTTGTAAAAAAAGTATAAAACTCTAATTTTCAATGATTCTCATGAATTTTCCCTTAAAGTAACTTGAAAGTGATTGCTAATGCCCTGATTTCTTGCCACAAAGCCCTTAGAGAGCTGTCTTTTTAAAAGAGGAACTATAAATTTCATTTGGTTGAATTTTTTTCTGTTAACAAGCCAGTCTCTTTAGCATTAGAGAATATTTTTATAAAGGAATATTAATAGGACAAACAATTGTAAGATTGCATGTCATACTGGCAAAATCAAGGATTAAAAATAGTTTTAAGAATGCTTTAAATATGGTAATTCCAGTACCGCAAAGAAAAAGATGTTCTATTTTCTCTTCTTTGTTTGCATAAAGAGTCATATATCTTACTGCATATCCTTGGCGTATTTAGATCTGTTGTAGATGGTTGGAAAAGAAATTTTAAAAGACAATTTGCCCCTGGAATAAGTGAAAATGATGAAAATAAAGACTGACATCTAATTTTAAAATGCTTTCACTTATAAATGTGACAACTGAGTAGACAGTGAGCAGACATACATGATCAAAAAATTCTTTATAAGCAACTCCTCAGATCAATTTAGTGGTTATTTGATTAAACAAATAGAGTGAATCTGAAACAACAATGGCAGAAATTAGTATCTTTTGCAGAAATGAAAAAGAATGTGTTATACTCCTACCATCAGGCTAAAATACTGTTTTTTACAACATCATCCAGGCTCCAGTTCTTTCCCCCTGAAGTCCTGCACAAGCTGGTCTTTGGAAACAGTAGAAAAAACATGGTTGAATTTCACTTTAGGACTGAATTATAAACGTCTTCGTGGTCTCACTATGTTAAGATATTTGAGAGCAACCAGGACTATTAAGTGCCGAAGCCAAAAATAGAACCGATTTTTCTGGTGGTCATTGTGCACCAAGCCTGGGTCCGATAGCCAGGCAGGGGTGTCTTCGTCAGCATCCTGGCCGAGGCTTATAAGCTCTGATTAGAATTACTGGTCCTCACTAAATCACTGTAGGCCGAGAGCTGGGTCACTATTTGGCTAGATTTAATTTCACCTTCGACATGAGAAATCAGTGTGTCATGTTTCTACACAAAAGGGAAAAGCATTTAAATATTGTATCTATGTGAAGGCCAATTATGTTATCTCGTTCTTATGTATTCCTGCTATAAAATATTTGAGGGCAACAGTCAGGCATATCATTGGTTCTATTTTTCTTCTCTCATTTTCCAGATTACAAGATTTTTAGTAAATCCAATATTTTCGGATTTTGTAGAAATTTCTTTCTTCCTTTCTTCTTTCTTTCTTTTTTCTTGTTGTTGTTGTTGTTGTTAGTCCCTTGTTTGTAATTTCTGCCTACTTAGTCAGACTTTACTTCATTTAAAAACCTAAATTTTACCTAGCACTTTGGGAGGCCAAGGCAGGGCGGATTGCCTGAGCTCAAGAGTTCGAGACCAGCCTGGGCAACACGGTGAAACCCCATCTTTACTAAAATACAAAAGAAATTAGCCGGGTGTGACAGCATGTGCCTATAATCCCAACTACTCGGGAGGCTGAGGTAGGAGAATTGCTTGAGCCCGGGAGGCGAAGGTTGCAGTGAGCTGAGATCGCACCACTGCACTCCAGCTTGGGTGACAGAGCGAGACTCTGTCTCTACAAAAACAAACAAACAAACAAACAAAAAAACTAATAATAATAATAAATAAAAAAATAAATTTTCAATGTTTAATGATACATAATAATTGCACATATTTATGGGAGTACATGTGATATTTTGATACACACATCACATACAATGTTTAATGATCAAATGAGGGTTATTGGGATATTCATCACCTCAAGCATTTATTATTTCATTGTGTTAGGAACATTCCAACTTCACTCTTCTAGTTATTTTGAAATACGCAATAAATTATTGTTACCTATGGTTACCTTATTGTGATAATGAACACTAGATCTTATTACTTTCATCTAACTGTATTTGTACTCATTAACCAACCCCTCTTAATACTTGTTTCTTCACTACCCTTCCCAGTTTATTATAACCATTGTTTTCCTATCTCTATAAGATCAATTTTTTTAGCTCCCACATATGAGTGAAAACATGAGATATTAGTCTTTCTGTGCCTAGCTCATTTCACTTAACATGATGTCTTCCAGTTCCGTCCATGTGCTCAACATCACTAATCATCAGAGAAATGCAAATCAAAATTACAATGAGCTATTATCTCACCCCAATTAAAATGGTGTTATCAAAAAATGAAACAAGCAACAATGAATGTTGATGAGAATGCGGAGAAAGGGGAACACTTGTACACTGTTAGTAGAAATGTAAATTAGTAAAACCATGGAGGTCCCTCAAAAAACTAAAAATTGAAATTATTTTATTATATATTATCTACTCCAATTACATATGGCAAGCTTTCTGTTTTTCTAATTTTTAAAATATTGTGTTACATTAGTTAAGATATTGAACAATTTGATATTGTTCTTTAAAAGCTTTTTACTGAGGCTGTGCATGGTGGCTCACACCTATAATCCCAGCACTTTAGCAGGCCAAGGAAGGAGGATCTCTTGAGTTCAGGAGTTTGAGACCAGCCTGGGCAACATAGGGACACCCTGTCTCTACAAAAGAATGAAAATTAGCTGGGGAAGGTGGTGTGCATCTGTAGTCCTAGCTACTTGGGAAGCTGAGGCAGGAGGATTGCTTGAGCCTAGGAGGTCAAGGCTGCAGTGAACTATGATCACGCTATTGCACTCCAGCCTGGGGATGACAGGACAAGACCCTGTCTTTAAAAATAAATAAATACATACATAAATACATAAATACATAAATAAATAAATCGCTTACTGCTAAATCCAACACTAGGATTGAGTTGTGCAAAAGATGATTCAGATTCAGATTATCCAAATACATCCGAATCTGTTTCTACGAAAAAATGTTATAGGTTAAGTCATGGAACAACTTAAGAATATTAACTCAGAAACATTAACAAAAAATATGACCTACCTCACAACCAATAATAGAAACACAGGTTGTTATGATCCTCTAGCTACCAAACTCTATCATATGAATGTTGCATTGATTTTCCACTCTTTTCTAATTGCCACTAAAGGAAGAATATATTCCAGTATTGTGAAATTTTGAAAAATTAAGCAGTTCTCTGGAAAGAAGAGAGGGAGTGGAAAGCAGGGCTGTTAGCAGTAAATTTGCATTGCAGGTTCATTCTAAGAAATGAGGAAATTATGCTCTTCTGTTTTATTTTGGTGGCAAAAGGGGGAATGGTTATCAATGGAAGCTGGCAACTAGTGTTTGTCTTAGAATTTGAATAGACTCCTTAAATCAATGCTTTGATCTTCCAATTCACTTTGCTGATTATTTCCACTTTGTTCCTACTTTTCCGCTGCAACTCAAAATCTAATGTATTTTAATGTTTAATTATCCATTTTTGTCTTTACATCTAAAGTTTCTTAAAATTTTAATTTTTCATACCCACATGTGTTTCCTCCTTAGCCATTTGTATATTACTTCTTTTTTTAAATAATAGTAGGAAAAATGTTGCTCAAGTCAAGAAGAATCTTTATATTGAAAATTCATTATGATTTTATTATTATTATTATTGTTGTTATTATTATTTTGAGATGGAGTCTCGCTTTGTCACCCAGGTTGGAGTGCAGTGGCACAATCTTGGTTCACTGCAACCTGCATCTCTGGAGTTCAAGCAATTCTCCTGCCTCAGCCTCCCGAATACCTGGGACTACAGGTGCCTACCACCACACACGGCTAATTTTTGTATTTTTAGTAGAGACGGGGTTTCACCATGTTGGCCAGGCTGGTCTCGAACTCCTGACCTCAAATGATCCACCCACCTCAGCCTCCCAAAGTGCTGAGATTACAGGCATGAGCCACCTCACCCAACCTCATTAAGATTTTAAAACATTATCAAATTTATATAAGATTTCCAAATTCCCCAATCCCTAGTTGCATGTTGTTTTGCTTTTCTACACATTACGGGAAACGTTTAAAATATAATCACTCCATTCATGGACTCAGTTAATTATTGAAGTTGCCATTCATACTGCATTTATTGTGTACTATGGAAAATTATGTTTTTGGGGATAATCAACAACAACTAAAATAAAAACAAACAAAATTCACTTTGCACTACCAGGGAGTAAAATGTTGCAGTAGAGAAGTAAAGCCCAAATTAAACAGAAAAATACTGGCCAATACTCCAACTTCTGGATAAATCCAACCTAGACGTCTGAGCTTACATAGAAGACCAAAACAACAGCAATAATTTACCAGGGCTTGTTCGACAGCACAACAGTTGAAGTCACCCAAGTTGTAAAAAGACAAAGTATGGCATCTCTTTAATTAGAGTTTAAACCTGCTCATCTTGATGCAGTAATAAACTGAGCAATGCCAGGTTATATGCTCTTTTGGAAGACAGCAATTCTGTATAACACACGTGGCAGTTTCCAATTCAACCCCTGATTCCTGGCTGCTGCTTCTGAAACACAACGTCTCATTTTAATGAAAAATATATTACTGTGGTAAGATAGGTCGTCAGCTGTTAAGTGTAATGCAATTTCTGTAATAAAATTAATTTTATAGCTTGTATAAAAGACTTTATGCAGGTTAAATACTGTTAATTACTAGCTAAATTTTGTTCCTTAGAATGCATAAATGAAGCACCTCCACCCTCTATAAAAATAATGTCTATAGTATAAAATGTCCATAGGATTCTTTATGATTTCCATTTTTTATATCATGCTAAAATGCCAGCCATAGCCATAGTGAGTTAATAGGGCCTTTCCTTGGTCACTGAAACAGAGGATATATTTGCTGGTGTCTTAAGACTAAAACAGTTGTGCTGGTGAAAGCCCAATGCAATTTTCTTCTGGGTTACTTATTTAGAGATGGCAATTCAGACCAAAAAAAACTCTGATATATGGTTATAGATTTACATAACCTAAGTTAACCATCCAGCAAATGGAGCAATTGATCTCAAAGGGAGGTACAGGAGAGTAAAGGACATTCAAACCCCATCTATAACCAACATTGGAAAAAGATTTCAATGTGAGTACAAGTACAGTCACATAAAAGGATAACATATTATTGGTCAAATGTACATGTGAGCATTAATGCAATAACCTTTTTGCTCTGTGAAAAGTTTTCATTGAGCTATTTGCTAAAAATAATGTCAAGTAATAAAGAATTTGGAATTAGTACAGAATATGGAATTGGACAGCTCTGAATTTGAATCCAATGTTTTTCATCAGTTAGTTACTTAGAGCTAGGAAAGGTTACTTTATCTTCCTATTCGTGTTCTATTATCTGCTCTGTAAGTAAGTACAAGACAATCGCCTCATAGTGTTATTACCATGCTTGAATATAATGATGGATAAAAATTTCCTGGCACTAAGGTGGCCTTTATAGATGTTACTTTTCCTTCTGTTTTGCTCTTTCTATTGACTCATGGGAGCCATTCAGGAAGAGATGTGATCAGATTTTAGATGCTCATGTTTGTTTACATTATTGGGATACTATAGCAAATCACTGATTTGAATGGAGTGATACCTGGTTTAAAAAGGCATTACATTGTGTAAAATGCTACATTTAATTCAATCTAAGAAATTTTAAATTAGTTTTGCAAATAGCACATCTATGCTTTTTGATACTTGTTATATGGAAAACAGGAACCCTAGCAAAAAAAAAAAAAAAATAGGAAAAGTCTTCAGGAGAACATTTTTAAAAATATCCCTCATTTAACTCCAGACAGGAGGCAAAGACAGATGAACAGCGTATAGAAACTCCTAGATGTGGAATGATGTCAGAGATTCTCCACTCTGCATTTTGTCACATTCAGGCTGTAGATATTACCAGTGTACCTTGCTTTCCTGGTAATAAGGACGTAATCTTTCTTCCTCCCCTGGGCACTCTCAGCCTTGGAAGTTACTGGCTAGTGGACAGTGGATACTGGATGAGTCATCACAAGGTGGCCCTGCCACAGAAAGCATGGGTGACACGGCTCCACACAAGCAGAGGACAATTCAAACAGGCTATGAGAAGATCATGCAGGGAAGAAATGTCGTTTCAACAAAGAACTCAGCAGGATAAATACGATCAAGCTCATATCTCACAAATTATCACTTGTGTCTGAATGTCTTCCATTTCTGTTTGTATTCATTCCTAAAGGGTTAGGTCTCATCACCCAAGTATGTTTCTAGTGAATATGGAAAACCCTATTGACACATATTTCTTTCTTTATATACAACTACCATCATTTCATTAACTTTTGCTTAAAGGAACATTTTTTAAAAGTAATCTGACATGTTACTTTACCATTTTTTGATCAATTTATTTTGTGTCTTCTTTACATATACTTTGAAGTCCCATATCTGAAACGGAAATTTCTTTTTTCATTAAAAAACTAGCATATGTGGGCTATCTGCCTTAATATTCATTTTATTGACTATTTTACTATGAACAGTCTTATATTTTACTTTATACTAATTCCTCTAGATTAATGGCAAGTATTTAACCTAACATATTGATCCATCTCACTTAATATTAGTTTAACTTCATTTAACTCCTTCCTTTTTACTTATAATCAACTATTTTTGCTGATGAGAAATTAAGAAAGAAGATATGTTTTGGCACCTCTGTCCATCTCTTTACCCATTTCTTACTCCTCTAAGAAGGGAAGAAATTCTAATGTGATTACACGTTACCAATTAATTGGGCCACATTTACTTGTGGGCCGTCTGGTGGAATATTTTTAAATCATGAGCAAACCATGGTGCTCTTCTTCTCTCTTGCCCCTGCCTTAATGAAGCAAGGCATTTTCCTTGGCTTATTTCCTTTCTCATTGTAGCAGAGTTGAAATGTTGAGACTGGATGTAGCTTCTCCTAACCCCTGCCATATTATCTGATGAAACTGAAGCGTGAAAATGACCTTCATGGACCTGGAGCCTCAGCTTCACATTTCCACACAGGCCCCACAGAGACACCATATTGGAGGGCAAGCTCAACGCAATGCCTTTATTAGAAATGTTTTTAAAAGGGAACCTGTATTCACATTTGTCAGGACACTGCTTATCTCTCTAGTTGAACCTGTATAACTTATTTTATAAGATGGTAAGATAAAAAGACTCTTAATTTTCCATCTACCAGGACTCTTGACATAAATTCAAAGCTCACTTATAACAGCTCTAGCGTCCCAAGTGCCTTTGACTACACTCCAATTTAACTTATTGTTCAGTTTTTATATAACTCTCTTCCTCATATTGTGCTTAATTTTCTTATTATTTAACATTTTAAGAAGAATACTCATTCTGAGCAGTTCACAAATCAGTTAGGCTTAAGTTTTTAAATAAATTAAATGCTTTAAAAATATTAAAGGCACACATATGAAATAATGATACTAGACAATTATGGAGAGCAGCCTCCCCTACAAATTTCAGCCACAATACAAGAGCAGTAAGCCGATCAGTCTACTCACCTTCATTCCAACATTTCAAGTGACTGGGGAAAGAATAGGGACAAAATAAAATAAAACAAAATAAAGGTTGCTTGTGGAACACTGAAAAATTATTATGCGCCAAAGTGTAAGAATGCTTTATATCCACCACATCATTTGTCCTGGGAGGTACTTTCTATTATCGATTTCATTTGACAAATGAGGAAACAGAGGTCTGAATAGGTAGAGAAACAATTGTCAACTTTCTACTTCTTAGTACATCTTTACTGCCTCTGAGGCCTGCCTGCATTCCTGCACTGGGGTTTCAGGAACATTGCTTGAGGCCATTGGCCCTAAGTCTGTCATCTTTTATGTTTCATTTATAAACACCCTCAGCTCTTGATCTGTGAGGGCCTTAATAAATATGATTGTATTAAATTGTTGTGCTTTAAAGAATAATATATGATATTAAGAAATAGTATTTCTGATAACAGCTTAAGCCATAATATGAAGTGTGCTGATACAAGAGGAGTTTGTAGGTCTTAAAAAAACAAAACAAGAAAACTAAGCTTTAATTTAGTACAAGTTTCTGACTTTTCTTCTAAAATTTATCTAGGAGTATATATAAAGAAAAGACCTTATTGAATAAACTGGTAAATGCATCTCTCAAGTTTTATTTTATATTCAACATAATATGAAGTAAAAATAAAATACAACTAAGAAATATAGCATTGGCTACTTTTTGAAACATTTCTCCACAAAATAGGGGGTAAAATACGAAAAAGTTATGACACATGTTTTGAATCTCTATTTCTTTATATCCTAAAGGAAATAAGAATTTTATATGCCTCAAGGAAAAAAAAAATCCAACAGAGATTTTTTTTTTGCGGGGGAAAGAAAGTCTACCATGCAGCCTCAGAGATTAGATTTAAAAGCCAAGGAAAACTTTGTTAGATTGTAGTGTGACAGAGCAAACCAATCTTTAAATCTACCAAAACACTTCCAGAATGTCAGAACACAGTATATGTGAAAAAATAACAAGTGTTTTGAGAAACATCATTTTTTAATGTCCTAAACCACTGACTTACAAAGTATGAAAAGATGTGGTATAACATGGATTTGAGAATATATACTGTAGAACAGCTATTAACAAGCTTTTTTTGGTATTGAAGTATGTTCCACAAAACAGTTTTTACTGTTACGTGAAGAAGAGAGTGAAGCAAAGTAAATTAAACTACCAGAAAGAGGTGTTAGCTTGACATTAAGAATCTACAAATCTACATTTGTTTCCATTCTTAAAAATCAGTTTTCAATTAATAATAATTATATTATAATCATTAAAAAATATATATATTTAAAGCATTTGTTTACTTTCCTTAACTTGTAAATCACTACTGGTGTTTTCCAACTCTCTTAGTGAATTTAAATGACAATATCATTCCTTAATTTTTCTATGACCTGAAAAAGTCAGATTAGAAAATGAGCAAATTGCTCACAATGCTGATAGAAATCAAAGTAAAAGCTTGTATTTAAAGAACATCAGTCTCTCCTAAAACAAGAAATACCTAAAAATACGAATATATCCTAAATGTCGCAAACCACATAAACCGGGTTGAAATAAAAATTTGAATGGGCAATTATGTAACATAAAGCCAGATAACCCAACCAGTTCATAATATTTTATACTTAATATAGGATATTATAAATTAGATAGTTACTGATGAGATAATAGCTTTTATAGTTAACTCTGTAGTAATTAAGTAGGATGGCAAGGCAGCAAAGAGGTCAAATTAATTTCTGAGTTCTTCCATTATCTTTAGAAATGATGGGGAAAATTCTAACTCCAAAAGTGTTTTGTGGGAATCTAAAGAACAGTTTTGACAAAGAGGAGATCTCAAGAAAGCATTTATGATTAAGCAACCTGACATAAACAGTTATCACAAATTATTAGAACCAGTTGATGTTTATCTAAATGGATAAATCATTCATCTGAATAATTACCAACCCAGACAAACTATAGGCCCTGAAATTACAATTATGAAGGAGAACCAATCAAATGTTATGACCAAATTTAAAATTTTAGCAGTGGTAGAAATTATGAATCATAAAATGCTACCTTTGACTCAAGAAATGCAACCCTTGGTTAGACAGCATATTAAAAACTAGATGGCTAATGAGATATTTGCATGGTTTCTTTTTATACTTGTTTTTGTGACATTAAGACTCTCAAAGAATTGCAAATTCAAATAAAGCAATAGCCCTCTTCTCTCTGAGTTTAGCTTAGACTTTCCCTTAGCTAACATGTCTGAACGTGTTCTTTGTTCTTGAGCAAGATTTCACCTTTAAACTTACACAGAAAGAACTTGTCAAGACTTTACTAAATACAGTTTAGGATGTTTCTAATTTTCATTTAAAAAATAGTGTAGGTATTTTTAATGAGATTACATAATTTCTAAGTCAGTTATTTAAGACCCACAATATTACAATAATTTTTTTAAATTATTATTATACTGTAAGTTTTAGGGTACATGTGCACAATGTGCAGGTTAGTTACGTATGTGCCACGCTGGTGTGCTGCACCCATTAACTCGTCATTTAGCATTAGGTATATTCCTAATGCTATCCCTCCCTCCTCCTCCCACCTCACAACAGTCCCCAGAGTGTGATGTTCCCCTTCCTGTGTCCATGTGTTCTCATTATTCAATTCCCATCTATGAGTGAGAACATGCGGTGTTTGGTTTTTTGTCCTGGCGATAGTTTACTGAGAATGATGATTTCCAATTTCATCCATGTCCCTACAAAGGACATGAACTCATCATTTCTTATGGCTGCATAGTGTTCCATGGTGTATATGTGCCACATTTTCTTAATCCAGTCTATCATTGTTGGACATTTGGGTTGGTTCCAAGTCTTTGCTATTGTGAATAGTGCCACAATAAACATACATGTGCATGTGTCTTTATAGCAGCATGATTTATAGTCCTTTGGGTACATACCCAGTAATGGGATGGCTGGGTCAAATGGTATTTCTAGTTCTAGATCCCTGAGGAATCGCCACACTGACTTCCACAATGGTTGAACTAGTTTACAGTCCCACCAACAGCGTAAAAGTGTTCCTGTTTTTCCACATCCTCTCCAGCACCTGTTGTTTCCTGACTTTTTAATGATTGCCATTCTAACCGGTGTGAGATGGTATCTCATTGTGGTTTTGATTTGCATTTCTCTGATGGCCAGCGATGGTGAGCATTTTTTCGTGTGTTTTTTGACTGCATAAATGTCTTCTTTTGAGAAGTGTCTGTTCATGTTCTTCATCCAGTTTTTGATGGGGTTGTTTGTTTTTTTCGTATAAATTTGAGTTCATTGTAGATTCTGGATATTAGCCCTTTGTCAGATGAGTAGGTTGCGAAAATTTTCTCCCATTTTGTAGGTTGCCTGTTCACTCTGACGGTAGTTTCTTTTGCTGTACAGAAGCTCTTTAGTTTAATTAGATCCCATTTGTCAATTTTGGCTTTTGTTGCCATTGCTTTTGGTGTTTTAGACATGAAGTCCTTGCCCATGCCTATGTCCTGAATGGTAATGCCTAGGTTTTCTTCTAGGTTTTTTATGGTTTTAGGTCTAACATTTAAGTCTTTAATCCATCTTGAATTAATTTTTGTATAAGGTATAAGGAAGGGATCCAGTTTCAGCTTTGTACATATGGCTAGCCAGTTTTCCCAGCACCATTTATTAAATAGGGAATCCTTTCCCCATTGCTTGTTTTTCTCAGGTTTGTCAAAGATCAGATAGTTGTAGATATGCGGCATTATTTCTGAGGGCTCTGTTCTGTTCCATTGATCTATATCTCTGTTTTGGTACCGGTACCAGGCTGTTTGGTTACTGTAGCCTTGTAGTACAGTTTGAAGTCAGGTACCATGATGCCTCCAGCTTTGTTCTTTTGGCTTAGGATTGACTTGGCGATGCGGGCTCTTTTTTGGTTCCATATGAACTTTAAAGTAGAATGACTACTGGGTACATAACGAAATGAAGGCAGAAATAAAGATGTTCTTTGAAACCAATGAGAACAAAGACACAACATACCAGAATCTCTGGGACACATTCAAAGCAGTGTGTAGAGGGAAATTTATAGCACTAAATGCCCACAAGAGAAAGCAGGAAAAATCCAAAATTCACACCCTAACATCACAATTAAAAGAACTAGAAAAGCAAGAGCAAACACATTCAAAAGCTAGCAGAAGGCAAGAAATAACTAAAAGCAAAGGAGAACTGAAGGAAATAGAGACACAAAAAAGCCTTCAAAACATTAATGAATTCAGGAGCTGGTTTTTTGAAAGGATCAACAAAATTGATAGACCGCTAGCAAGACTAATAAAGAAGAAAAGAGAGAAGAATCAAATAGATGCAATGAAAAATGATAAAGGGGATATCACCACCAATCCCACAGAAATACAAACTACCATCAGAGAATACTACAAACACCTCTACGCAAATAAACTAGAAAATCTAGAAGAAATGGATAAATGCCTCGACACATACACTCTCCCAAGACTAAACCAGGAAGAAGTTGAATCTCCGAATACATCAATAACAGGCTCTGAAATTGTGGCAATAAGCAACAGCTTACCAACCACAAAGAGTCCAGGACCAGATGTATTCACAGCCGAATTCTACCAGAGGTACAAGGAGGAACTGGTACCATTCCTTCTGAAACTATTCCAATCAATAGAAAAAGAGGGAATCCTCCCTAACTCATTTTATGAAGCCAGCATCATCCTGATACCAAAGCCTGGCAGAGACACAACCAAAAAAGAGAATTTTAGACCAATATCCTTGATGAAGATTGATGCAAAAATCCTCAATAAAATACTGGCAAACCAAATCCAGCACCACACCAAAAAGCTTATCCACCATGATCAAGTGGGCTTCATCCCTGGGATGCAAGGCTGGTTCAATATACGCAAATCAATAAACGTAATCCAGCATATAAACAGAACCAAAGACAAAAACCACATGATTATCTCAATAGATGCAGAAAAGGCCTTTGACAAAATTCAACAATGCTTCATGCTTAAAACTCTCAATAAATTAGGTATTGATAGGATGTATCTCAAAATAAGAGCTATCTATGACAAACCCACAGCCAATATCATACTGAATGGGCAAAAACTGGAAGCATTCCCTTTGAAAACTGGCACAAGACAGGGATGCCCTCTCTCACCACTCCTATTCAACATAGTGTTGGAAGTTCTGGCCGGGGCAATGAGGCAGGAGAAGGAAATAAAGGGTATTCAATTAGGAAAAGAGGAAGTCAAATTGTCCCTGTTTGCAGACGACATGATTGTGTATCTAGGAAACCCCATTGTTTCAGCCCAAAATCTCCTTAAGCTGATAAGCAACTTCAGCAAAATCTCAGGATACAAAATCAATGTGCAAAAATCACAGGCATTCTTATACACCAATAACAGACAAACAGAGAGCCAAATCATGAGTGAACTCCCATTACAATAATTTATTTCTTTCAGGAAAAAGAAAAAAATCTAGCAATAAGTCTGCTGTCTGGCTTCATCAGCTCTAGACGCAAATAGGAAAGTAAGGCAATATTCCATTGAGAGCTGATGGTGGATTATAGCAGTGTAGTGTCAGTGTAAATTACTTCAACAGGTATTCAATTTAAAAGTAGACTTGCAGGATTTCCTGATGGATTGAATCTGGGAAAAATAGAAATAACAGGTAAGGATAACTTCATAGAGTGTGGTTGAAATAATCGAAGAATAAAATTGTCATTTATTGAGCTGGCCAACTTGCAGGAGAACCAGGTTTAGGGAGAAAATCAGAGGGTCAATTTTGCAAACAATAACCTTGAGTTACTTACTAGATTTCAAGAAGTAATATCAACTAGGTGGCTCAATGTACAATTCCAGAGTTTTACAGCACAATGAAGGCTGGGAATTAAAAACTTGAAAATTGGCAGTATACGCATAGGAGTTAAAGCATGACACCATCTGAGATAAAAAGAAAATGCATTTAAATAAAGGAAATAAATGCCAGACTCATCCCTTCTGTGCTGTAATTGAGAATCAGGAAGATGGTGGTCAACAAAGGGACCTAGGAAGCAGCAGCAAATAAGGTAAATAGAATTGACAATATTGTGTCCTGGCATCCAAGTGACAAATATGTTTTAAGGAGAAGTCAAAGATTACCTATGTCAAATTCTGTGAAAAGGACTAAAAGTTGAAGAATATGGAGATCAATGTTGTCCTTGGCAACAACAAATTTTGGAAAGCAGAAAAGGAGAAGGCAGATTGGGGTGGAATCTTTAAAAACCAAGATGAAAGGATTTGGGTACAATGGGTGCATGGAGTTTTGCTCTCAGGATCAGAGAAAGGAGGCAGTATCTTGAGAGAGTTGTAGAATATGGAAAGGTATTTTAAAATAAGAATAATTGTAGCATGTTTGCATATGAAGAATATTATTAATTAGCAAGAGGAAAATTGATGATGCAGAAGAAAGGGAAAAGTTGGGGAATAATGTTCCTGCATTAGTTGAGAGGCGACAGTGTCTGGCACACAGGCAGAAGGCTTAGCATTTCCTACGAACACACTGTGGCCTCTTAGGGCACCTTCTCCATAGCACCCGCAGTGATATTTTCTCGTATTAAGCCAGATCATAAGGCATGGCTGGATAAAAAGTCTTCAGTGGCTTTCCATCTCATTCAAACTAAAAGCCTGAGATGTTACAGAGGCCTACAAGGAACTATGTAATTTGGTTCCATTACACCACTGTCTCCTTCTGGTCTCACTGTCCTTTGGCTGACTACAGCCCAGTCAGACAGAACTCCTTACCCTCCCTCAAACACACCAGACACCGGCAGGCCTCTCGACCTGCAAAGTCTGTGCTCGTAGCAACTAGGCTATTCTGCATGGCTTGTCTTCTCTGTTCCTTTGTGTCTTTGCTCACATTTCACCTGCTTAATGAAGTCTTTCCTGATCTTGTAACCCTCCACCCTCCATGTGTATTTCTTCTCCTTAGCACTTACCAATACATGACATATTAAGAGTTTTAAATATTTTCTTTGATAATTATCTTACCCCTCTAAATAATAGATTTTAAGAGAACACAAATTTTTGCCCATTGTTCACTGGTATATATCCAGCAGCTAAATTACTATCTATCACATATTACATGCTCAGTAAGTTTGCCAGATAAATGAAGAAAATGATATTTTAGGGCTTAACCTCAAATTTTTACTGCTTTGCATAAAAATCCTAAAACAACATTAATGTTTAAACAATATGCAATCACGCATACTAGAGGGTATTGTAGTTTTCAATGAGATTTCTCATATGACAAGACTAGACGGCAAAAATAAATATTGGTAACTACAGCATTGGTGAAAGTTTACAAAAAAAATACATTTCCTACTTCGTAATTGGAAGAAACCAGGCCCTCTTGGAAATGTTTTTGATATGAGACCAAGTACAGATAAATGCTACAGGATAAGAATAATATAAAAAAGACATTATTTTTCTACTTAATTGTATGGAGCCTGATATATTTATGGCTCTTCAGGTAAACAATAGTTTTTTTTTTTTTTTTAAACAATTCCAAGGATCTGGTATACTCTATTGCAAAGTAAAGCAGTGAATTTCAGGAATTCTGTAAACTATTTGACTAAATTTGGTTGCCAATCTCTGCCATGTTTTCCAAACATTTGTTCAAAAAGATTCTTCTTAGTCCCTGTTACTAGTATACACAATAGCTGTTATTTGATGATTATTATGCAGATATTGTCCTCCTTTGATCTTGTTATACAATAATTAATCATACAACAGATGTGAGCTGTGTTGTATTCTTTATTATCCCCATTTTTAACAGAAGGGAACTGGGGTTTAGAAAAATCAGATAACTGGCCTGTGATCACATTTCTGATTTGTGTCAAATCTGGGATTCAAACCAAAAAAGCCGACTCCAGAATTCATAGCCTGAACCACTTTGCTCAGCTATTGCCTTGGGCTTCCCAGGTCAGCCATACAACCTCAGGAACCCTACAGTCATTGAGCTGGAGACTCGTATTTGTCCATGGAAAGTGTCTTTGTTTCGAAAGAGCTAATAAAGAATTCACATTAAAGCAAAAAGACAATTGAAAAGAAATTGCTGCCTTCAAACTCACAGCCAAGAAGATAACAGCTGGATTCCAAAAGATTCTGATGCAATCTAAGCTAACTTGATTGATTATATCTATCAGTTTAATTATCTTTTAATATTTATATAAAATATTATTTCTTAAATTCTTAAAACTTAATAAACATGAAATTTTAAAGAGAACAGAAAAGAACTTATTATAAAGTACCACTAAGATAAATCTCTGAAAACCTAATTTCTAATTTCATTTCTTTGTCAGTCTAACTGATTGCATTCCTTAACATAGGTGAGCCTGTTTTTTCACATATAAAATTGGCAGACTACATCATATTTCTCTATTCCTTTCTTCTCTGTGGATTCTAATATCCTTAAAGTTTTCTCTTAAATTTATTCTTGCTAATTTGAAAAATGTTCAATAAACATCTCAGTTTTTGCGAAGTCTTATTAGTCTTATGTCTATTGTATTGTTAAGAAAATGGTTCATTATAAAAAATATTTGGTTTTGTAATTTAATATTTTGTACAACTAAAGAAGTTAACTTATAGAAAATATTAATTAGCAAATAATTAAATAATTTTGAGTATTCATTTGCATTATCTATTCTAAGTTATAAATTGGTGTAAGACTACAGATTTGATGAAGAGACTGGATGCTGACTAATCATTTTGATGCAAGCTTACAAAGAATAATTTCAACACTCTCCAAAATGGAGTGATTTATTAGCATGTCATGCTATTTATTGTGTGATATGATAAATATAATATGATTCATCATGACATTCTATAAATATTGCAAAGGATTATTAAAGCGATAAAATCCATTGGCAGAAATATAATGAGATCATGTCACATTTGTATAAAAGCTACATGATAAATTGTACTCTCTACAGAGGCTGTTGTAACCTTAGATGGATTTAAAGTGAGAATTCTTGGAACACAAAGCAAAAGAAAACAATCCTAAGTCATACTTAGGGTTCAATTAAGAGCAGCTGTTGAGAGCAGGGAATAATACAGGACTACAGAACGATTATCATCTGCACTGCCATGGGATGGACAATTTTTCAATATAGGGACTATTCTTTAAATAGTTAGTCAAAAATATTTCAGACAAAATTCGGAATAACCACTTCACTGAATCAACATGTCTAAGTAAAACTTCAAATGGCAGCATATATGTGTGTATATATATATATATGCATATATTTAGTTTAAAAATTGGTATGAATATGAAAACTCATATCAGGCTGTATTTTTATGCATTTAAAATTTTACTTTGTCAAATAATTTTTATTTCTTCCCTAACATACATATATGTTAACATACATATATGTTATAAAAATATACCCCTTTGGAGGAAAGGTTATTATAAGGGAAATTTTATTTTCTAAGTAGAGGCTTTTTAGGTTTCTGATGCTTTTACAGACAGAATTTGCCAAAGATTTTGTTTCTTATAGTGCAAAATATGGTTATTAGTGACCAACAATCTTTGGTACCGATTTGGAAGTAATTATTCAACACAACACGATTGTTATGTCTTTACAAACGATTTTTGAATCATATACACAGTTTTTTAAAAGCCGCTTTGTAGTCATCTTCCTTGAGATTGTAAATTGTTCTCACACATTATTTAAAATATCCTGAGAATAAGCACTAATTACTACTTTACAATTAAGCAAAGATAAACATAGTCTATAATTCTAGGACAAGCAACCACAATGATTGTTTAAAGCATTTTTTGGGAGGAAGTCTAGTTAACTCTGACAATGGAGAGATATGGAGCCTGTGTCTATCACTACATTAATGAAATCTTTATGGGCTACAAATTTTTCAGTTTCTTACAACAATTTTTATGCTATTATATTTATTAACCACTTTTGCTTCATTTCTTTCTTAAAGTTGTTTCAACTTATCTGTTTCCTTATATAAGGACTCAATATAATAACAATCTGGAATACAAATTGATTAATGCCTATACATATAATCTTTGTTATACTCCTGTGATAAAGATATAGAAGTCAAGCACAAACAAAGAAAGAAAACAAATCGTACCTTTGTTTTATGGCAGCATGGCACATTTGAAAGCAAATTGGAAAAGATAGCTACTATTAGGCACATATACCTTTTAAAATATTTAGATCTTTCTCTTTTTTATTTTTAAAAGGTTATTTCCAGGAGCATAGATTCGAGCTGCCCTGAACAGACACTTCCTAAAATATCTTAGCTCTATTGTGCTTTTGCATTGTATGTACTCTTTCAGGCCCCCAATTTTTATTTTGCATTAAAAGAAAATCAGTTTAAAATTAAAAGACCTGATTCAGATGTACCTATATTTGCTAAAGGAATACAATTATTAGAAAATCTTTCTTTCTTTTTAAGGATTGTTAGACAACTAATCATATCTTAGTATTCAGATAAATTTCAAATCACCAATAATGTGCCTTTAAATTTGGTCATCAGAGGACCAAACCGTAATTCTCTAATGAGAGTGGAACTACCTAGTAGCTTGGCCCAGAGGATGAGGGTTATGCTAGTTCCCTGGACTGGTTCACTGCTGACTCCTCGAATTCGAAGGCAACCATCTATGATGCGAGAGGCCAGAGGATTTGCAGCCGAGCTTCCTCAGCAAAATACTTTGCCCCTCATCAGCTGTGTAACCTTCATAATACGTGTCAGTTTCCTCTTGCTGCATAACAGATTACAACAAAATTAGAAGCGTAACACAACACACGTGCATTATTTCACATTTTCCATGGGTCAGGAATCTGAGTGTGACTCAACTGGATCCTCTGCTCTGGGTCTCACAAGGCTAAAATCAAGGTGTCAACCAGTCTACAATTCTCACATGAAACTTGGAGGTCTTTTTCCAGTCTCATTCGGATTGATGGCAGAATTCAGCTTCTTGCAGTTAGAGGATGGATGTCCCTGTTTCTCTGCTGGTTGTCAACGGGAGTTGCTTTCAACTCTTGGAGGCCACCTTCAGATCCTAGCCATATGGCCCTCTCAAAACACAGCAGCTTACTTCTCCAAAGCTAGAGGAAACTCTCCCGTCTGCTATAAAGGAGGCTTATGAAACAAGAAATAATCACAAGAGGATCACTCTTGTGGTATAATTTGCTTAGTAATATTCACGTATACCAATTCCACTTAAAGGTAGGGTATTAAACAAAGCACTTGTACACAGGAGACAAAACAGATGTACAGAGATTTTACTCTGCCATAAGTCTGCAGAATGACCTTCGTCAAGTTATAGCTCAGTATATGAATAAGCTTAGCACCTATCTCAAAAGTTTGGTAGAAAGAAAAGTTAACATAGGCTGGGTACAGTGGCTTATGCCTGTAATCCCAGCACTTTGGGAGGTCGAAATGGGAGGATAGCTTGAGGCCAGGAGTTCAAGACAAGCCAGGATCACAGAGTGAGGTCTCATCTCTACAAAAAAAAATCAAATTGGTCATGTGTGGTGGCAACATCCACATGTGTAGTCCCAGCTACCCAGGGGTCTGAGGTGGGAGGATTGCCTGAGCCCAAAGGGAATCAAGGCTGCAGTGAGCCATCGTTGCACCACTGACCTCCAGCCTGGGCAACAAAGTGAGACTCTATCTCAAAAAAAAAAAAACAAAAAAACCAAAAAGGGAGGAGGGCAGCATAAAGAAATTCTTAGAGCAACGCCTCTGCTCTGGACTCAGTGAATGACACCTATTTTTAGACTTCACCCAGTAACTCAAAAGGCCCCATGCCCTCTGCCACATTACATTTTGCTCATGATTAACCATGCAAAACTTTTGCATAGCTGCCAAATATGGTGACTCATTCCCTCTTTAAAGACTGTAGTTAGGGTTACCTTGCATAAACATAGGTTAAGTATTTGAGTATCAGCTGTTTAAATGAGCTGATATGAGACAAAATGTAACCAGGCTTTTAGAATGAATGAATCTCATAAGCTTAATCAAGAACTTACAGTAACTGATTTCTAAATTATGAATAGAAAATCACTTAAATGAACTCTGGTTGTTAAAAATGACATAGACAAATATTAGTATCAGTAGCCATAATTTTCTCCTATATTAACTCCAACATATATGATTTTAACAATTTTGAAATCTCCCCAAATGCTTTCTCTGCTTTCTCACCATCCAAAGTCATGTTAATTGGTGATCTAGAAGGCATTATCTGGGGGAAAAATAAAACAGAGCTATGATTTGCTAGGGTCAAGCAACGATTATGTTCTGACAGCCCTGTAGCTAATATTGTTCATGCTTTTTGATCTGCACTTCTTTGAATACTGTGCCTGTGTCTGGGAAAATTTCACCTTATAAGTTCTTCTCTAAGATGAAAGCACAAACCCAATTTCCCTTGCATCTAGAACACAGGCCTATAACCCTCATATACGCATACGTTGCTAATCCCAAGTAAGAAGAATGCCAGGTAAGATTGAGTATTGACTTCACTTCATATCAATGAAGGAGGGAGAAACTTGGATTTGAAATTTCTCGTTTTATGACTGACGAAACCTCGTACAATGTTTTGCTAATGTTGTAAAACTATAGTGACTCTTACACCTGTAATTGTTTGGGGATAACATTACTGAAGTAGTCGGACAGCATATAACTCTGCTAGGATTTCTGATAAAAAATTATGTTTCAATTGAAATTTGTAAGTTAACTTTTTAAACAAATTACTTTAGATGTGGTTTTGATTTATCTTATTAATATTTAAATTTTACTATTGCACCCAAAAATCAGTTATGCCTTTCAAAGATTGTTTTAAAAGTTGGCTCCATTTTTGTGGTAGGCAGACCTAGGCCATATCCCCCAAGAATGTGCACATTCTAATCTCTGTAAACCTGCGAATGTGTTAGGTTACATGGCACAGGGAAAGTTGAGGTTGCTAGCCAGTTGGCCTCAAAATAGGTAGATTATTTGGAGTCATCCTAGCAAGCCCAATGACATCAGAATGGTCCTTTAAAATGGGAAAGAGAAGCTGAAGAGCTGGAGTCAGAGAGAGATGTGATTATGGAAGAAAGAAACAGAGAGAACAACGTTGCTGGCTTTGAGGATGCAGTGGGACCACAGGCCAAAGAATGCGGGTGGCCCCTACTGGATAGAAAAAGAAAGGAAATGGACCCTCTGAAGCCTCCAGAAAGGAATTCAGTCCTGCTGATACCTTGATTTGAGCCCACTGAGACCCTTGTTGAATTTCTAAGCTACATAATTATAAGATAATGGATTTGTGGGGTTTTAGCCACCAAGCCATTAGAGGTAATCTGTTACAGCAGCTGCATAGAACTAATACAATTAATACGTGTGACTTTACTTTGTCCAGGAGGGAAATTTCTGGTGCTTCCAGCTATATATCAAAAAAGTATTTGGTAAACAGGTTCATCTAGATAAAATATGTTTTTTTCCAAATTTCAACAGAACATGTCTCTACTATCAAACAACTCTGTTAATAACTCCTGGTCAAATACAGAAAATACAGGCAAGCAATATTTTATATCTGTGTCCACCTTTAGTTACAGAGTAAACAATGACTACAGGTTCCCTTAAAAGTAAAAAATACGTCTTACCAAAAAAAGAAAATCCCAATCTGAATAATGAGACCATATTTAAACACAGAGAGCTCAAACAACTCAGCTGAAATGCAATGCATTTCCTAATTATTAACTTGGTTGCTGAGCATGAGATTCAGGATGCAGGTGTTCAAAGGAAGCATGCACTTTACCTGAATTTATTCAGTAAAACAATTCCAGCTTCTAAAATTGGTTTTAGGAATGATAACAACATTTTTCTTAAACTTTGACATAAAATGAACTTGTTGCTGAGAATTTGCACATGTGAATTCACCTTGACATTGATTTTTCACAATCTTTATAAAGAAGAATAACATAAATAAACATGGCATTTTCCAGGTGGCTGCAAGTCATACCAGGGAAAATAAAATCCTCAAATCGAGTGGAGTTTTGCAATAATCGTGTCCTTGGGGTGAAATTGTAGCGAGAACATGCTTCTAGAATGTCTAATATTGAAACACTGACCGCTGTCCAAGGTGGAAGAACATTAAATCAAATTCCACGGTGGGAACAGGGATGATCATGAGATGGCGAAGTCTGAGATTTCTTATTCTCCGTTATTTCTCTGCCCATAACAAATCAGTTTTCCAAGTTAAGAGTCACAGACAAGATCTATTATCTTCCACACAACAGTAAGAAGGAGATGTCTATTCCTGACTTGAAAAATTTCAAGAGTTGTAACATTGGTGTGACACCTTAAGCAAAAATCTTGGACTTATTATTTACAGTTGTAAAGGGACCCAAATTAGCCACAGCAGTCAGATTATATTTATACTTCCCATTGTTAGGGATGAAAATCCTCGGTGACAGTCACCAACCAGAAATCGGTGCCAGCCTTCAAAATGACCAACTTCTGTGGAAGCCAATGTTTTCCTGGAAGACAAAAGATCTGGAGCCAAAATGTCCTATGCTGATTAAAATAATTCACCCTAGTATAATTTTATAAACCTTAGAGAGCTGCAACAACAGATGAGTTTTATTATTTATTAAAAGGTAAGACATTTCTCAAGATTATGGTCACAGATATACTTATTCGTTCCTTCAACACATGTGATTATTAATACAATACCCATATTAGGTTTTTTCTATTTCTGATGTACACAAAAATCAGGTCTCTGTGTGAAAATGCTTTTTAATTTATATATGAATGAACATTCAGCATAGATGTGATTGTTAATAATTTTCCCACAGGTAGTTTTTGGATTATAAGAGCATGGAAATGATTTATAGTTATGGTCAGTGATCATAATCAAATACTCAAATCACATTGTCTTTTTAAAAAAAATTTTTCTAGCCGATTCTGTTGGAAATCACACCAAAGTACCTTGATATGATAATGTCTTAAAAATACATAAAAGAGTTTCTGCTGTTTTGACGTGTGATAGTTCATGTGTAACGTTCATCAACAAGCGGAAATTGTCACTCTGCCTATTTCACCAATTAGGTCGCAATGAGTTTTATAATTACACACTAGGTGCTTCATGCAAAAGGCAATATTACATTTATAATATGAACTTATTAGAACTTTTAAATACATTCAGTAGTAATAACTATAGTATCTGTTTTCCTTTTAAAAATGTTCTTTACAGAAAACCAAACACCACGTGTTCTCACTCCTAAGTGGGAGTTGAACAATTAGAACACATGCACACAGGGAGGGGAACATCACACACCTGGGCCTGTTGGGAGGTGGGGGGGTTATGGGAGGGATAGCATTAGGAGCAATACCTAACGTAGGTAACAGGTTGATGGGCGCAGCAAACCAACATGGCACATGTATACCTACGTAACAAACCTGCACATTCTGCACATGTGTCCCAGAACTGAAAGTATAGTTTAAAAAAAGGGAAAAAAAAAAAGCTCTTTATAATGATTACAATTCTGAACCTTATAACACTATCCTCCTAAAATAACATTATTGGATTTCTTTTTCTACCTCACTCATGTTCCATTTTTAATCATAACCCTTCACAAACACATGGTAAATGCAGTGATTTATTGAACTGGATTTTTAACTACCTATCTACATTTATGCTTTGCTGTTAAATCTGTCATTCCTGACAAACACAGCTAAACAAAAACATTTGTTTATGGCATATTAGGAACAAAAATCAAGAAAAATGATTTAGAACAGGGAATGATCTGATTTTTCAGACAAAAGAAAACTAATTGAATTGTTACTTCAACAAGGAAAGACAAGACAAAGGACATTTGGTGAATATTTGCAAAAAGGAAAAAAAAAACTGGTCTTATTGGTCGGCAGCAGTAATCTAAAGCTCTGTATAATATGGTTCCAGCTCTATAAATCTGTTCTACTCCACAATACTTTCCCGAGAAAGTGATATATTTCTAAAAAAGTTCCATCTACATGTCACCCTGAAAGCTTACTATGTTGAGGATAATTCCGAACACAGAAGTGTGCAGCACAACCCCTTTTTGTGACCCAAAACTGACTTATTTATCAACCATGAACATGTTTATAAAGTAAATATAGAAATATTCTAGCATTTTAAGGAGAATGCTTGTCTCCTTTAAAGTATTTCTAACCTTCTGAAGCTTCTAAATGTTAACATCTCTAAGCATAAGAGGCTTTGTTCCTCCTCAGGTACTGAGGATCATACTTATTGAATTACTGAAGTCACAGACATGTCGTATAAACCCAAGGATGGAGAGTCCAAATGACTTTAAGGAACTCCTGCAATGTCGTAGCCATTGCAGGCTGTGGGTGGCACACATTTGAATAAGCCCACATATGCCTAGTATCAGATTGAAGCACGTATAAATAAAAGGCCCTAGAAAGTGAGAGATGATGGTAACTTAAAATATTACACACAAAGGAAGGGAATCCAGATCCTCATGGTAAAATATTTTAAGATCTCATTTTGTTTCTAACTGGTCTTTAGAAAATTTGGGGAAATCCAAAGTTAAGTAGACAGAATATTCAAGTAAATAACATAGTTTAAATACATACACATGCATACACAACATAATTATTTTTTTAAAAAGCCCATAATTTTTAGCTGTTTTGTTTTGTTTTAATGAGGGATTGAAACTGTGTACTATTAATATATGTCCAAAAATTGCAATTTACTACATCTGACATTACACTTTCCTCTATTACAGGGTAGACTTTAGCAAATCAATTTGCAGATTATAAAGTGCTACCAATCACCACTTCTGAATTCATAATCTACTGATGTATGTTTAAGATTTGTACCTCCTTAAATTACCATAAACATCTGCAACCCTCCCATCATAAATGTTTCTCAGAATGTTACAAGACTCAAATTTAAGTCTATGCTAAGTATTCTGAAGGCAATTGCTTCAGTGTAGTGATACCTGTAAGAACCTTTTTCTTTTCTTTTTTTCTTTTGTAACCTCCTCTATAAACAGGCAACAAAACTTCAGTATTTTAAAAGTGAATGGGTTTTTTTTTTCAATTTTATTTTGGAGCCCCTTTTAGAACATGTAGTTAAAATTAAATAAAACCAACATGATCATGCCTTTTAAAAAAACGCCATTTTTTTTAAGAAAATAACTCGCAATTTAAAGGTTTTATAAGCAAGGCTAGTATTAGAACTATATTCTATGGGCTAATGATTTCTGTTTAAGAATATTTTGTTTCTGTCTGAATACAGTCATCCCTTGGCCCCTGTGGGGCACTGGTTCCAGGACCCTCCTCAGAATCTGCAGATACTCAAGTCCTTTACATAAAATGGTGTAATATGTGTATATAGTCTATGCATAGCCTCCCGTATACTTTAAATTATCTACAGAGTTGGTATAACAATACAATGTGAATGCTATGTAGTTGTTATACTGTATTGTTTTTCATTTGTGTTATTTTTCTTTTTTTGTTTTTCATTTTTTCAAATATTTTCAATCAGCACTTGGTTGAATCCATGGATGCAAAACCAGAGGATGTATTTTTAATCCCCAAAATGTTGAATGAGTCACCAAAACTAGTAAAATTAGTCAATCAAGCTTGTTTTTAAAAGCTGGTGGTCCAGCTGGGTGTGGTGGTGCATGCCTGCAGTCCCAGCTACTTGGGAGGCTGAGGCAGGAGAATCACTTGAACCCGGGAGGCGGAGGTTGCAGTGAGCCGAGATTGTGCCACTGTACTCCAGCCTGGTGACAGAGCGAGACTCCATCTCAAAAAATAAAATAAAATAAAAGCTGGTGGTCAACAGTTGATTAGATTTTTAAAAAATGTATATATATACCATGGAATACCATACAGTCATAAAAATAATAAAATCATGACCTTTGCAGCAATGTGGATGGAGCTGGAGGCTATTATTCTAAGTGAACAAACCCAGAAGCAGGAAATCAAATATTTCACATTCTCACAAGTAGGAGCTAAATAATGGGGGCACATGGACATAAAGATGGAGATAATAGGCACTGAAAACTCCAAAAGGGGGAGGGCGACAGGGGAATGAGGGTTGATAAACTGCCTACTAAGTATAATGTTCACTACTTTTGTTACAGGTGCACTAGAAGCGCATTTCCTACCATCACACATGGAAAAGCCATGTAACAAATAATCTCTGCAACTAAAATTAGAAAATAAGATAAATACAATAAAAAGATGGTGGTGACAATTAATAACGTCTGCCTGATGTGGTTTGGCTTTGTGTCCCCACCCAAATCTCATCTTGAATTGTAGCTCCCATAATCCCCACAGGTTGTGGGAGGGACCCCGTGGGAGATATTGAATCATGGAGGCAGTTATTTTCCATGCTCTTCTCGCGATATTGAGTAAGTCTCATGAGATCTGATGGTTTTATAAAGCACATGCCCTCTTCCCTGCTGCCATGTAAGATGTGACTTTGCTCCTCATTCGCCTTCAGCCATGATTGTGAGGCCTCTCCAGCAATGCAGAACTGTGAGTCAATTAAACTTCTTTCCTTTATAAATGACCCAGTCTCGGGTATGTCTTTATTAGCAGCATGAGGACAGACTAGTAAACTGCCCTTTCAAATTGATAATCAATCAGCTTAAGGATATGTCCAGAGATTCCTCACCTCCCCAAACTTCAGCTTAAGGGTTTAAGGGCTGACACGGGATGTGTCAGTTTATACAAGCTAATGCATAAGCAAGCATACCAAGAGGACAGCTAGAAAATCTCTGCTCTTCTCTCCAACTTTCCCTGATAAAATATGCCAAAAAGGCACTTCAAACTTCCACGTTTAAAATTATTTTTGAAATAATTATTATGGACCTCCACTGATAGGCACATATGACTTAATTTGAATACTATAATACATAATCCAAATCCTGTGGGAATTCCCAGTGTCTATTATCTCTATGTTTATGTCCATGTGTCCCTACTGTTTAGCTCCTACTTATAAGTGACAACATGCAATAGGCATGTAAACAAGAAGGCAGTAAACTTGGAGGGAATAAAACCAGAAGTATTTTTGGCTGGATAGAAAAAAGCCACGATAACAGTGAACAACAGGGGTAGAGTTAACTTTAGTTGACCGTTTCTGCATTTCTGTCTAAACTCACTCTATGACTACTACTTTTAGAAGTTTATTCCTCAAGAGAAGTGACTTGACATGTCAGTAAGTAGATTTTCCAATTATTGGAGGTAGGGCTAGGCAGGAGAGGTTTTTCCATCTGACCTAAAGAACTAAATTCAGATAAAATATTTTATACAAATTACACAATATTGTATACAATGTATACAAACATAAACTAAGACATTTCACCTCACCAAATCAGGATTCATTCATGATAGAGGTTGCCTTATTATTGTAATTACATATAACATTTAAATATTCAAGTAAAAATATAACTATCAATTACAAAAAGGCAGGACTTAAAACATATTTCCATAAAGACATAAAATTTAAATTTCCATATCATATATGTCTGTTAATGTCTTTGGTCAATTTAGTTTCAAATAGATAAATTTCATTGTTAGACAATGGTAATAGGTATATAAAGTACAGATTATTGACTTTATATTTAGTATGCTTACACGATATTTTTGGGAAATAGGCAAATGTTTATTAAACTATAAAAAGCTCTGAAAAGCTATTTTATGAGTAGTGCTGTATCTGCTAGCCCACTTAATCTACATCAACAAGAGTTCATACAAGAAGATATATCATCAGGAAGCCAGGATTTCAATCTGCCTTTTATCACAGTAATATGAAGTCAGTCTCCAAAATAAAAAAGATGGGTGGAAGAAGTTAATGAACCAATTTATCTTAATGTATGGTAAATCTAATGCCAAAAGCAGCACATGATATTTTATTCACTATTTTCCTAGTGCATCCTACATTATAGAAGATAGTTATTTTATAGCATCCGATAACATTTCTTTTGACTTCCATTTATATGAAATAATAGTTTAAATATAAAGAAATGTTTTCATGTAGAATGTATCCAAATGCTACAATATACATACATGTTATTCGCACCATAGTTGTAACAAATCTTTGCTTATTAATGAACTACCTTTAAAGAATAGAACATTGTTTAGGTTTTGAAATGAAAGAAAAAGAACATCTGCAATGCATTTTTAACTCTTTTTACAACTAGAAAATAGTCTCAGACTTTAATTGTTTTATTTAAATTTAACTCTAGAAATAACATTGCACTTCTCAAAGCTCTGTAAGTCTCAGTAACGTTGCATTAGATGTAAAATTTAAAGAACTAAGTCAACAGACTTGGCCCTCAGATATTTTATTTTAAAAACAAAAACTAAATGAATCATGTACTTTAACGTAAAAAGTAAAACTGACCCAGAACAAGTTCAGTGGATTATATCAATGCCAACATCTTTGTTATGATATTGTCCTATAGTTTGGCCAACATTACCACTGGGGGGAAGCTAGGCAAGTTACAATAAAATATCTCTGTATTATTTCTTATAACTGCCTATGAACACATAATTATCTCAGAATTAAAGCTTAATTCATAAAACTAGCTTCTTTCAAATATAAATAACCAAAGGTTATATTTCTTAAGGAAAAAATCCAGACTTGAACACTTTCAACGTTTAGAATTTCCCTAGTCACTTTAACATGTGATATGACCACTTAGCTATTTTGAAGGTGACGACTTTGTGTTCACTTGTCCTAAATACAGAATGAGCTTTACAAAATATCACTTACAAAGAGATTGTTCAGTTTATCACATCAGATTTGAAGATATGAATGTTAGATTATGCAGGGAAAATTTCAATTTGGAACCACAAACAATAATTCCTAAGAAATCTGCTATAAAAAGACATCAACATAGTGAAGGATTACAAAGATATCTGGTTCTTATATTTTGTTTTATAAAGCAGCAAGAATATTTGCCAAAGTCCTTACAGAAACACTGAGAAATTTTACTTTAATCAGAAAATAAGGAGATACCCTAAGCTTTAAAAATGTTTCAAGCAAAATGTGTATCATGCAGTTTTAACAAAAAAAAAATCTCAAGGACAGCATCATGAAATAACTGGGGTATGAAATTCCATAAGCAAACATTACTAATTTAGATTAACCAAGCATTTCTTTGCTAGAAATTAAACCCATTATTTTATTTCACCAATTAACTTTATTATAGAACAGAAATCATCTATGTGCGCATGAGTCAGTCCTAGCATACATATTTGATGCTAGATGATAAATGTTGCAATTTTCAGGGTAAGGTTAGTATTTACATTACTCTATTGTCTCTGAATTTTAAACAGAATTGGCACCTCTTCCTGGAAGACATCCTGTCCTTTCCTATGCCATTTCAAGTGTTGTTAATTTTTCTTACTGCTGTAGTTCCTAACATATCCTATGACATTGTTGTTTACATATAGGTTTTTAACATAGATTGAGAACTTTTAAATTTATGAAGTGTGTGTAAAAGAATGTATGATCATTCATATTCCCATTTCACAAAAAACTAAATCATATTTTGGACGTAAAAATTATTAAAGGAAAGTTTTTCTATAAATATTTTCTTTTAATAGTACTTTTTATCATTGAAATTTAGATCATTCAATTATGGAGATTTCTTCATTGAAGAGAAAATATCTCTTCACAACTGTAAATAAGCTGAGCTTTATCAACTAAATTTATAGGAATACAGGCTTCAGAGGTATATAATTTATCTTACGATAATATTTCCCTTCTAAAATTTGTCATGTTTTGTCACAGGTTTAAAGTGCCAGGCAACTAATGATATGAAAGATAATGTGGTATATGTAGTATAAGTGAACCTGATCTTTTCTCAAATATTTATCATTTTTATTTTATTTTCTTTGCTCTCAAGTAGAGTGGTAACAAATATGTATTATTTGTAAAGTCCTACAAAATTTGCATGAAAATAATTGTTGCATGAACTAGACATGCTTTCTGTGATATTAATCTGCAATATTCTGCAAGCCACAAAAAAAAAATTCACACCCATTACAAGAAGCTTATTTCAGCATTTTACCTGTCAGAAGCCATGATTAATATACTTAAAAGTAATTTTTGCAAACATTGTTATAATATAGTCCATGTGTAATATACATGTGAAAACAAAGTCTGCAAAAAGTAGGATGTTAACCCTTCCTTGATTAGTTCAAATTATTTCATCAGCTGAATTCCTTTGAGATGTGTAAGATAAGGTGGTTCTTTAGTGGAACTTTGGACTGGAACTTATGACTATAGTGACATGAATACATATCAAAGCACTTCATTTTTAAAATATAGAAAACAGACATGAAGAAAATGTATTTTAGAGTTTCAAATAACTGAAACTGTCATTTTCTTCAAATGAGGCACTAAATAAGTGCATAAGTCAATTTTTTTTCAGCCCACGCAATATGGCATATATATAAGAACAAGTAAGTATAACAAACAGTATAAGATTCATCTGGAGAAAAATAATTATATACATGATAAAATACAAAAGAACAGAAGAAAACTCAACCAATGATGTAGGATAAACTCATCACAGGATATCAATATATCACCAAGGTTTGCACATTTAAAATATGGGCAGACAATAAGGAAGAGCTCTTCTGCAGGAATAGTTGCCTTTAATCTTCTATCTTCACTGTTTAATGAAAATGATAGGAATTTTAGTAATTTCAAAAAGCATCACAGCAATATTCAATAGAGAAGACTTCTGTGAATTCCCTTTCACCTGCTGAGCCCTGTTGGAAGGAATCAGCTGTAGGAGGGAAGAAGGCATTTATAAAGGCAAAGAAGATCTGGAAACAGCTCTGGCCATCAGGTATTGAGAGAGAAGAGGGAGAGCACAGCAAGCACACAGCCGTTGCAGAACTCGATGGAGAAATAAACACTGTAAGAGAGGCCGTAGCCACAAGAACCAGCCTGTGGGTGGTATTTATAACCTTAACTGTACCTCCTAGCGGGGTGTATTAGTCAGGGTTCTCTAGAGGGACAGGACTAATAGGATAGATGTATACATGAAAGGGAGTTTATTAGGAGAATTGACTCACATGATCATAAGGTGAAGCCCCCAATACGCCATCTTCAAGCTGAGGACCCAAGAAACCACTCTGAGTCCCCAAACTGCAAAAGTAGGGAAGCCAGCAGTGTCCCCTTCAGTGTGTGGCTGAAGACCCGAGAGCCCCTGGCAAATCACTGGTGTAAGTCCAAGGGTCCAAAAGCTGAAGAACTTAGAGTCCGATGTTCAAGGGCAGAAAGCATCCAGCATGGGAGAAAGATGGAGACCTGAGGACTTAGCCAGTCTAGTCCTTCTGCGTTTTTCTGCCTGCTTTTATCTTAGCCACAATGGCAGCTGATTAGATGGTTCCCACCCAGATCGAGGGTGGGTCTGTGTCTCCTAGTCCACTAACTCAAATGTTAATGTCCTTTGGCAATAACCTCAAAGACACACCCAGGAACAGTTATTTGCATCTTTCAATCCAATCAAGTTGACACTCATTATTAACCATGACACTGGGGAAATAGCAAGCATCAGCTATCAATTACTGTCAGAAAACCAGTCTGTACTCATTTAATCAGAGCTTTGCTATGCTTGGGTTGTATTACAGCACGAAGAAGAGGCCTATCTTTTTATCATTTTTAATACACTGCGGCAGGAGGCAAAAATACAGAAGACTATGAATTGACCTGATTTCCAGAGAGGCACTATGCGCTACCAGGAGTGAAAAACTTGCAGCATGCCACCCAGTGTGCGGGGACACACACATATCTTCCTTGTTTGATGAAAAAGTGGCACAAATTAGAGAATGCTGGACGATAACTTTTATGAACTAAATTGAAAGAAGAATATGTGGAAAGAATTAATTAAGAGGAGGTGCTTCTGTAAAGAGTGTGATATAAATAATTTTACTTAGAAAATATTTAAGGCCTAAATATTTTCTCATTGTTTGTCCTTGTTGGAATATTTAATACATATACACTAAAGGAACGCTTTTGGCCAGGCTCCATGGCTCTCACCTGTAATCCCAGCATTTTGGGAGACTGAGGGAGACCGATCACTTGAGTCCAGGAGTTTGAGATCAGCCTAGGCAATATGGCAAAACTCTGTCTCTACAAAAAAAAAAAAAAAAAAAAAAATATATATATATATATATATATATATATATACCAAAAATTAGCTAGGGGTGGTGGCATGCACCTGTGGTCTCAGCTACTCCAGAGGCTGATGTGAGAGGATTGCTTGAGCCCAAGAGGTCGTGGCTGCAGCAGTGAGCTGTGGTCACACCACTGCACTCCAGCCTGGGCAGCACAGTAAAACCCATCTCAAAAAAACAAAAAATGCTTGTGATAAATGTGAGACACTAAGATTAAACGGAAAAGGGGGCTCCTTACACACACCACCTAGCTACCCTGCTCAAAATAAGACATTGCCAAAACCCTTAGGGTCCCTCATCCTGAGAACTCTCTCCCCCAAAGAGATTACCATTATCCTGTATCTTGTGTGGTTTTTAATTCCTCTTTATTTTTATTAATAGTTGTACTATCATATGTGCCTCTAATATGTTGTTTAGTGTTGCATGCTTTGAGCTTTATTCAAGTATACTCAAGAAGTATGTAACTTTCTGTGGTGTGCTATTTTCATTCAACATTGTGTTCCTTAGATTAATCTTGTTAACATTTACAGTTCCGTTCCCTCATTCACAATGCTGTGTAGTATTCCATTTGTAAACATGCTATGATTTGTTAACTTACTCTCCTGTCAATCTTCAGTGCCCCGTTACCGTAGACATAGCTGCCATGGATGCTCTTGTGTGTCCTGATGCACATGTGTCTGAGCTTCCTTGCTAGCTTTTTAGGGGTCAAATGGATGGATCATAGGTTGTGAGCACCTTAAAATATATTATATAATTCCATATTGTTTTTTCAACTAGTGTAACAATCCATAAACTCATCTGCAGTGCATAAGGGCTGCAATATTCCCATGTTCATATTATCATTCATATGATCAAAAACATTGACTAATCATTTACTGCTTACTATATTAAGTAAAAATATTTGCAGTTTATGTACAAACTCATTTTTTCTGGCTTATCACTATCTGTTTCCTACTCTAAAACATAAACCTGAGTGCCAATCATGATGTGTATCTCCCTGTCATTGCAGGAAAAATTCACAATTTTCAAGTTGCACAAATAAAAGTTTAATTTTAATTTTGTTTATCTAAAATGGTATGATTTCAATCAGAATTGCTCTATCACTAGCAGAAGATAGAGCTTTGCCAAACCCCACTGTGCAAAGGAAGTGTGCATATAGGTTAAGAGATGTGAATGCAACCATTTTCTTTTTTTTTTTTAAGCATAAAAAACCTGCCCACCTACGGGAATGCAAACAATTTACTCCACTTTTCATTCACAAACTGTTGACAATACATTCCATAAAATGTTTTACAATGACTAAATGAGATAATATATGAAAAGCCTCGAATACGATGCTCAGTATCAAGCAGACATTCAATAAAGCTATTGTTATTCAGCAGCAACGCACAGATAAATCACCAACTTTGAGGGCTACTCTAATAACAAACAGGTATAATATAACCTTATTCATTAAAAATATAATTTCTCCAAAGTTGTCACTTCAATAATATTAATATTCCAGGTAAGATAACTTTACTGATATTTTAAAAGCCCAGGAGTTCTTTATTGTAATAAAAATGTAGTAATCTGCAGATTAGATTATTAGATCAGAGACTAACACACTTCTTAGTAGAAATGAACTGGGGTCGAAGAAGGTACATGCTTTCCAGACATACATCATGCACACAGGAATACTGTCTGTGGTCCAGGACTGGATTCAAGGCTAGCCTATTGGAACATCTACGTCTTATTAAATTATGTTTACACTAAGTTAAAAGCATTTTAATATAATTATCGCTGAGGCTTGTCATCACACACAAATCCCAGAAGGATTGTGTTGCATGACAAAGCAGACCAGAGATCCAGATCCTAAGTAGTAAACAAGACTCGTTCTCACCTCCACACAGCGTTGTCAGTCTCCACTGATGGCAATCTCTGTATCACTAACATCTATTAATGTCACACACATGTTGAGTGCAGGCTAGGTCTTTTCATAGAGTGAGACGGACCAAGAGAAATGGAGAATGAATATTAGCTTTAATGAATGGATGCAGAGGATCAAATATTATCCTTAAAAGAATATTTTTGGTTCTTTTCATCTCCTCTCTCCCTATTTAGCTTTATTTTTCATGAGGAATGTTAATGCATTATTAGTCCACAAGTTCAACCTTTGTGCACTGAGAAATAGGATTAGCATGGCTTATGAAATTTATCTGGGGGGAGGTTTCAGCTCTTGAGGAATTATAGGGTGTATTAATTCTTACTTTTTTAGGTTACAGACTGTTCAGCCAGGAATTATGTACTTATAATTAAGTACAGCATTGATAGAGATCCTATGGTTGTTACTTGTATATCACTTCTGTTCCAAATGTATTTAAGTTGCTTGCAAATGCATACAATATAGCAATATAAAATATTTAAAATCTTTAGAAAGAACCTTTAGGAAATACAAAAACAGGGAAGCAAGATGGTGTCAGAAATGTGGTCATGAACAGATGGATACTTTGACGAATCATGCACTGAGTCAGGGCAGAGCACAAATTCGACTTCGAGTTTTCTAATTAACATGCAGAATGGAGAAAATATAACCAGTAACAAGACCATACATGATATATTCTAGTTATTTGGGAGAAACACCAATATGAAATAAGAGAAAATATTTCCTATGGCCCCTCATAAACAGAAGGTTTTATGATGGCTAAAGCAGTTCAGTAAGAAGCGATTGTGTTCAGCCCAGTATGATGTGATCCAGTCAGGCATTTTTTTTTCTTCTTATTTATTTAGAGACGGAGTCTCGCCCTGTCTCCCAGGCTGGAGTGCGGCGGCGCCATCTTGGCTCCCTGCAAGCTCCGCCTCCCGGGTTCCCGCCATTCTCCTGCCTCAGCCTCCCGAGCAGCTGGGACCACAGGCGCCGCCATCACGCCCAGATAATTTTTTGTATTTTTAGTAGAGATTGGGTTTCACCGTGTTAGCCAGGATGGTCTCGATCTCCTGACCTCGTGATCCGCCCGCCTCGGCCTCCCAAAGTGCTGGGATGACAGGCGTGAGCCACCGCGCCCGGCCAGTGAGGTATTTTTGGATGTTTTCACTTCATCTTCAAATAGATTTTAGATTACATGGCAGAATGGATGGCTTCGTTTCCTCCAGGCCATCTTCCATGAATATTATTTATCTTATCCATGTGTCTGAAAACTATGGAGCTGCAGTGAATTTGTGATTATAGTCCCTGACAAGGACCAGGAAAGCTGTAATTCTATGTTTTCATTTACAAACAAAGCTTTACACTCCAAAAGTCAACAAAATTGCATGTAGCACAAACATCCTCCTATGAAAAGCAGGAGCTGGATAAAGATGGGCCTGAACAGCCCACTCAATTTCTGACTTGAAAGGTATACAAGCAGTGCTGGCAGTCAAAGTGAAGAGTTCCTCGGAAAACAATTTTGGGACTACTTTAATGCAAAGAAAAGCAGGAAATAAAGTTCAACAGCTGCATTCCATAAAGCATACTGGCAGTAATTTGTCAAAAATAAACAAATAAAAATAAAATTAAAAATAAAACTCTTCTGGTGAAAAATGGCTCAAGCCTTAGGAAAGAAGAAGGAAGAGAGAAGAAGGGAGAGGACGAAAGAAACCACCACCAGCTACAGAGTGCTTGGTTTTGAGCAACAAAGATTCCAGAAATACTTTCCAAAATAAACCTGTGGCCAAATGTTGAACTTGGAAACAGAAATAGACAACTTGATGCACAAAATAATCAGGTCTAAAATAGTCAAAATGTACAAAAGGATACAGAGCATTTATGGTGTTGACTGAGAAATTAACCATGTACATTTGCTAAAAGTAGAAATCTGGGGACAGAGACTGAAAAATATAATGGTCCCTAAGGCTATTTATTTTGGCATTACTTATTTATAAAGTAAATACATAAAATTGAAAGTCTTTCTCTATAACCTGTGTCTCCAAATCTCCCAGAGTCTTTTATTGTTTCAGATCTGGTCTGGCTTCACTCATTTTTGTTCTCAATCTGCTTGGCTCCTGAGGCCACTGGAGTCTGTGCTCCCAGCTCATGTACGTTCCACAGTGGAATGTGAGAAAGTAGTAAAACACAACAATAAAAATAAATAAAGTTCTATGTTTGAGTCTGAGTGAGAGCAGCTAGAGGTGACTTAGATTAACTGAAAAGGTGTAAAAGAATTTTGCTAAAATCATACCTCAAAGATTGTACAGTATCAATCATGTAATACAGCACTCTGACACACGGGGGCACTATATGGTCAGCTTTCTCAGATGAAAACAAAATGTAAAAGGAGTTTATAAAAACAAGATTTGATGAAAATAAAATTTCATTCTCTCCCAGGTAATAAAATCAAAATTCTGGAACACTTAAAGACCCTGTGTGTGGTTTGTAATAAAATGGAAATAGCTTGACTTGCTCTCACATCCGTTTGACCTGCAACTTGGCCCCTATCAGTTTTTCAAACAGCTTAGGAATTTTTCAAATTAAAGGCCTTTTCACATTCTATTTATCTCTGCCTAGGACACTCTCTGACCTCACTGTAATCTTTTAGGTCCCAGTTGAAATGCAATTTCCTCAGAGACAACTAACCTAGACACCTTACCTAACGCGAGTCTCTCTTACACAACATGCAACTATATGTCAGCCCTCTGTGTATTTTAGTCATGGCACTAATCCCAAAGTATTTTATTTATGCACATTGCACATTCCTATGTGAGTTTTGTCTGTTCCCTTCGATATGCTTTAAGCTCCATGAGGCTAAACACCTGTCAGTTTTGGTCACTGTTTAATCCCCAGAGTCTAGGACAGTGGGGCATAATAGAAACAAAAACTATGTGTTGAATGAATGAATGAATGAACGAATGAATCTCTGTGACTGTGGCGTATTTCTCCCTACAAAGTTTGCCTGAGCCTCACACTCTCACAGACATCTTTACAATAATAACAAAAAATGTAGTGAATGTCACCATGTGTTTTCTGACCAATAAACCTGAAAACTTGTCTGGAGGTTATATGAATTATGGAGAGTTCTCATATACTCTTTATCAACGTTGCTTCTCTTCTATTTAAAAACCTGCCCTTCTTTGGAAAGGGTGAAGTGGGACAAGCTGAAGAACACAGATGTTTGAGGGAAGAATGCTTACATTCACCCACTTCGTGATAACTTGGTTCCAGCTTTGGTCCTTGTTCTCTGACCCCACATCTTCCTTCGCTGCTATTTTCTGTATCTACCCTTGTTAAAACAGAAATACAGAAAAGACGTTACAGAGGAGTTTAACGCTGCCCTTTCTGAGCATGAGAACAATACAATTCTCTTTTCTTTGTCTCCCAACTTTACAGGTACTTACTGTGGCATATAAAATGGTCACTTACAAATTAGCACCAACAAAAGGGTATTAAAAATATTTGTTTATGGGACATTGGGGTGTAAACCACCACCACTCAACATCTTGATGTAACTTTACAAAACAATAGGGAAGGAGATAGAAAAGACAAAATGCATGGGGTGGAGGGGGACCACAGCAGGGCAAAGTGATCCGAAGACAATCTTCATATAGTTCCAAGATGTGGATTCCGAAAGGCCAGAGGCCATTTGCTCGTTGATATTAACTCCATGCTTAGCATGATACTACAATATAATTGTGGATTAAGTAGATAAGTGCTTCTGGAAAGCTTAAACCAAAACTATGGTTGGTCATAAAGAGGTGGCAGTGTTTTTTTGTTTTGGTTTGGTTTGGTTTTTTGGTGGGTTTTTTTTTTTTTTTTTTTTTGGCCTATGAAGAATTGGTTAGGGTGTAAGGTCTGCATTTCAGGCTTCCATCATCAAAGGCTGAAAAATCCAAGCGAGCTGGAGTGAATATTAGGTCTTCCTCAGCCATGGTCTTTACAGAGTAGAGGATCAGACCTCAGCAGGACTAAGGGAAATTTGGTAACCTTGTTACTCATAGGTCAGTAGCTTTGGGGTTGTTCTTTCTCCCTTTTTCAACCTGTAGTCGACTTAGCAAAAAGGCCCAGAACTGGCAAAGGAATAAAGCAGCAAAAAGTGAGGCTCAATAAAAGCTTTAGGCTCAAGAAGACCCCTTAAAAATGAAAAGGGAGAGACTATTCCAGGGGACAGTAGGTGAAAAGAGGAGATAACTAAAAGCACAGTGGCAAAATTTTCTTACACGTAAGGGATGTTTGTTAATGGACAAATATTCATGGCACTATGATCTGTTAGGACAAATGTGGAATCATCTGTATGCTTTAAATACCTTGTGTGTAAGATTTTAACTGTTTATTAGAAGTCAAAGAACCCCATTTAAGATATTTGGATATTCCCTCCCTTTCCTTTCCAAGATTCAGAAACTATTAAGGGTGTAGCAGGACGAGCCGCAGACAAAACCCCTCAGACACCGAGTTGTAGAAGGAAGGGCTTTATTCAGCGGGGAGCATCAGCAAGCTACTGCCTTAAAATCTGAGCTCCCTCAGTGCACAATTTCTGTCCCTTTTAAAGGCTCACAACACTGAAGATTTCACAAGAAAGGGTCATGATTGATTTGTGCAAGCAAGGGGTACATGACAGGGGCTGCATGCACCAGTGGTCAGAGTGAAACAGAACAGAGCACGGAATTTCCCAATGTTCTTCCATACAATGCCTGAAATCTATGGGTAACATCGGGTTCTAAGTCATGAGTTGATTTTTAACTACTAGGTCTAGGCCAGGGAGGCCCAGGCCTGGTTTTGGGTCTGGTTTTGGGCCTGGCACCAGGCTGCCTGTCTTTGATTTCACTTCCTTGTTTTTTTCTTAAAACAGGTACTGAGTATAAAACAACATAAAACAATATGAGAGGGTCTCTCTTCCCTCACGGGTAAAAATAAGATTGCAACAAATCCAAATTTCATGGAAGTCAAATAAAAACACTTAAACATATGTAAATAATTGCATACATAAAATACTGCATTAAAATGCCTCCTAAGTGTCACATAGTCTTTAAACAAATACATTTTCAATGATAGCACAGGTTTTTGGTTCAGTTTCTATTTTAATCTCTGATATTCGCACATACCTGTGCACACCTAGAAACATTTATTACTGTTTCAAAAAGACAACTATTAGCAAAGTTCTTATATACACCTGCACATCATGCATTGAAATCAAGTACTTTATACACTTCATTTCTTCAAAATTATGTTAATGTACTAATCAGGTATTCCATCCTTTCTACAATATGATCTTCCTAGAATAAGCTACCCAACTTTCTCAAAGATGCAAAATGACCATATTTAAAGTTTGGATGAAATTTAATTCATCTTTAATTTGTTTCTGTCACTTTACTATGTTCTGGGGTGTTTTTTCTAATCTCTCTCTCTCGCTCTCCCTCTCTCTTTCACTGTCTGACACACACATACAAACACACACGGCTGGTGCTCTCAGCTCTGAGATTTCTGATGATCAAGATAAACAGGACAACTTAAACTTGAAGTACATTCACATGTCAATGAATGGCAATGTGTTTGTGCCATTACAGACAAAATCACAGCAGTCTTTATTTCCAAAAGCCAAAAATGTAGGGATCAATCAACATAAAATGTCATAAGCAATAATTAAATAAATGCCAATAGAATGACCTTATAATTTTCAAACCCAAGTCAGATAAAGCTATAAGAGATATCCAAATGCCAATACATATGATATTAATATCTGTAAGTGTTTTGTGGTATTAAGCACATGAAAAAATAGAAAATTCTATTAAGTTCAAAGTTCTTTAAAGTTAGATAGAAAAGGCATTCATTGGTATTCTAATGAAGTTTTAAGATTTAGTTGGAAAATACATATATGTTTCTTAAGAGCTAAAATAATGCATTCGACATACAGGCAAAGGACCAATGTAGGTGGGAGGGCAGAGTTCTGTGATTAGACAGGAGAATTAGAAAATCTGTTCCAAGTAACTCCAGGGAATGAGTTGTGTAACTTCCTCCTTGAGGTCTGAGGGTCTCCGACATAAAAGCTGTACGCAAGTTTTTATTAGTAGCTCAGAAAAAAATAGAATCTAAAAAGATCAGTCAAAATCCTGGCAAATATTTCTGGTTATAATAAATCATAATCATGTAGGATGACATTATCTTCCTCAGCAGTAAGATTTAGAATTAAGTATTTGGTGTTGTGAGTATCTTCAGTTACCAGATAGTCATTGCTTTCATAATGTGTACACGTCTCCTTAGCCTCAGCAGGATTTCTGATTAAGCATAGAAATATTTTAAAAATTTGAAATCCTAGTAAAGATAGCTTGGCATTGGAAAGGAACCAATCTGTGTTGGAAGTCTACATACTTGTAATACTTAAGAGAACTTCGCTTATGAGAGAAAGTTTCATTTTGTTTTTTGAGATAGAGTCTCACTCTGTCGCCCAGGCTGGAGAGCAGTGGTGGGATCTCAGCTCACTGCAACCTCCCCCTCCCAGTTCAAGCAATTCTCTTGCCTCAGCCTCCTGAGTAACTGGGGCTACAGATGCACCCCACCACGCCCCACTAATTTTTGTATTTTTAGTAGAGACAATGTTTCTCCACGTTGACCAGGCTGGTCTTGAACTCTTGACCTCAGGTGATCCATCCTCCTTGGCCTCCCAAAGTGCTGGGATTACAGGCATGAGCCCCCATGCCCAGCAGAGAGTGGGTTTTAAAGGTACAATATCAAATGTGCAGTTGAGTACTTGAAACAGATATTTGATTTTAAATTTCTTACTAATATAAACAGTATTGAAACATTTGGCAAAGCTTTTGGATTCACCATATTGATTGTTCTTACAAAAATAAAATTATCAGGGAAATTTTGTTTGTGTATGCAGACACTAAAGAACTTAAGTGAAATAAAATATATTACATTTGGAATTCCTAGTGAATTGGAATCATGATTTCATAATTTCAAACTTAAAATACGTAATTATTTGCTTGATTTAGGCATGGTATTTTAAATTGATATTTTAGTATTTATATATTATTTTGGAACAACTAGATGCATTTTAGGGTCACTATTTTTATTAATTAGATTTATACAAGTTATTTAGATATGCAGAAAAAATTTACTGTCCTAAATTTGAAGCACTCAAAAAATAAGTTATAAAGGTTTATAAATAAATTTAAAAATATTTGAAGATGTTTTACATTTGTAAACAAGATTAAAAAAATTCATAAGCCCTTAAAATAATTGCTACAATGTCCCATTTTAAAAATAAAATAATCTCAGTAATTAAAGAGATCTAGAGAGGAACTAGGCTTATAAATCTGTAAATTGAATAGCAAATGTTAAAAATGAGCTTCAGAAGTTTTCTCTGCACAAAAAAGACAAAAGAAGTCATTAAAAACCTGCATTCATTTTTAATTACAAGTTGGATATTATTTAACAGAGCAATAATATGTCCCCTTTCATGTAATGTCCAGAATTCAAAGGAACCACAGGATGTCATGTCGTTTATTCTCCCAAGTGGAATGCAATCAGTTCTGCAGATAATACTGATTAATTTGAGCCAGACTTCCACCTACATCCCCTATGCAAATAAACTTTACAAAGCCTTTCATTACATTATATACAAATATTTCTTCTCTTCATCAGTCATATACTAATTATAGAGGCTCAACAAGGTAAGTTTAGACTGACAAATATCTATGCTTATTATTATATATTCACAAAGAGCTCCTTCTTCCTTATTAGTCAGATAATGTTCTTTCGTTTTACCCTATAGACAAAGGATGCGATTCATTAGGAAGTATTCCCCAACAGAGAAAATGTTTATGTAAGCTTATTCATGTCTTCTTTTCAAACGCAAGGTAATTTAAATTTTCTTTAAATGGTTTTTTTCTTAAGAGAGTAGAAAAAAAGGAAACAGATGTTTTCATCACAAACACCATTTACCAACCAACCCAAAATGCATGGCCATTTATATTAAACAAGAAAACAAGTAGAATATGTGATTGCCTACATTTATGCCCGTATAAATCCATTGTCATTACTCTCGACTGAACTCCTGATGCTGCCTAAAAAAATGAGACCATGTTTATTTTATCAATTCAACCCATCACCCTTCAAAATGACTATTTTAATCTTTTACCACAAACACAACTCTGTATTTCCCTCTTGTATCCTTACTCTTTGTCTCTTTCTTCCCTGAAACAAACAAAAGCCAAGACAGGAAACCGTACTGCATCCTTCTCTAGTCAACCTAATGCCAGTCTTTACCATGGCCACTTCCCCCACCTGTGGAGGAACATTGCAAAGTCAATGTAATTTCTTCTATCTAAAACAAATTTTACATGTGCTACCATTTTCCTGATTTTGTGTTTCCTTCTAAACTCTTCAGTAAGATTGTCCACATTACCGATCCTAAGTCTCCATCTCTTATTCCTCTACACAGTCCAACTCCATTGCTGCTTGCATGACTTGACCAATTTAGCTGCATTCATTACTGAAACAAAAGAGCTAATCACTGCTTTGTTCCTATTGCAGACATTATTTATTGACTGTGTAAGATTACTAGACACGATCTAGCACACTTTCTTTAAAACACACACACACAGATACACACACACAGACACACACACATACACACACACACATACACACACGCAGTTTTCCGTGTGCTACCAGCTGTGTTCCCAGGGAAGGAGAATGTCAGATGGATACTAACAAGAAGGATGTCTGTTATGGAATTCTCTTGGGATCAACAGCTAGGAAAGTAGAGAGAAGCATGGTAGGACAAGGAGAGAAAGTGGGCTGGATGCAGCTTCAGCCCATGGGGACACTGGTGTTAAAATAACACTTCAGAGTTGTATAAAGGCCAAGTTCTAGTTGGAATGGGTAGACTGTGCCTTCCTATCCCTATATTGATCAGTCATTGGTTGCAGGCAGTTGAGGCCACCCTTAAAGAGGGCTGTAATCACAGCACCCATCATACAATGTAATCTCATTCTGAGGATGTTCCTTACACCTCTATAATTCTTGCTTCTAGATTGTTCATTACCAGATGCTACTTTTCTACTTAATTTTAAAGTGTTGAAGTTCCTCATAATTTCTTTTCCCCACTCTTCTTGCAATAAACACTCAATGCAGTCTCACCTACTCCCGTTCTTTCCTTTAATGATAGACTGAAGTAACCCAAGTTTATATCTGTACTAGATATTTCTTCTAGCTCTAGACATTATATTTGCAAAACCTACTTGTAGAATTCTCCTCATGATCTTACCCCACTTCCTGCTGTTTCCCGAACAATCTTTCTTTTTTCTTGCTCCAGAAACAGAAACTAGAATGATTTCTTCAAAAATACAAATGAGGTCAAGTTACCCTTCCGCTGAAACTTTTCGGTATCTTCCCAGTACCCTTCAGATAAGGTAAGAACATTCTTCGAATGACTCTTTCAAAGCTCTGCACGTTCTGATCTACATTTCTTCCTTAAGTTCCTCTCTAGGTTAATTTTACTTATTCAGACTTCCTCCTTGACGCCTGTCATTCGGCGAATCTTTCTTTATTTTTAAAGTATCAGCTTAAATGGCATTTTTTTAAAAACTCTTATTCATTGTCCAAGGGTAGTTAAGGATTTTGTTCTATAATATCACTCTATCTTTGTGTTTATTCAAATGACAATATTGTTTACTTTATTCTTTTGTTTCATATATTTTTCTCCTATTTGACTGTGAGTTTCAAGTTTCCTGTTTTTAGTCTATCCCCAGTGCCTAGAATAAGGCTTGATACACAGAAAACATTTTATTTATGTACATGCTGAGTAAAGCAGTATGATTGAAGAATGCATAAACAGTGATTGGAAAATGAACATGCGAATCCCAGCACTTTGGGAGTCCGAGGAGGGCAGATCACGAGGTCAGGAGTTCGAGACCAGCCCAGCCAACAAGTGAAACCCCGTCTCTAGTAAAAATACAAAAATTAGCCAGGCATGGTGGTGGGCACCTGTAATCCCAGCTACTTGGGAGGCTGAGGCAGCAGAATCGCTTGAAGCCAGGAGGTGGAGGTTGCAGTGAGCTGAGATCGTGCCACTGCACTCCACCCTGGGCAACAGAGTGATACTCTGCCTTAAAAAAAAAAAGTACATGCATTTTTAATTTAGCATGTGTTTCTACCACTGAACACAGTGTGGGCAACATAGGAATATATATCAGGATGATGCAGATGAGTAAATAATTCTGAATTATTTAATAGTCAGGATTTACAGCTAGGATTATTTTCAAAGGCCTATTGATATACAATGGAGATGGATGAGCATATATTACTTGAGGGCAGAAGAAAATCTCAATGAAAAATAGGGAGTAAAAATCAGAAGACAACAAAGAGGACGGCAAGATAATTGCTTTTCCAAAGTAATATAAATGAACACACTGAAAAACATGCATGGATAAGTTCACTATGGTAAAATGTCCAAATATATACTGGGAAGTAAATGGAAAGGTTTATCTTGACTTCCGAGGTGAATAGAGATCTACAGGGATAAATAATATTTTATAGCTGAGAAAACACATGTGAAAAAGGGGAGAAATGGCTGGGCATGTTGGCTCATGCCTGTAATCCCAGCACTTTGGGAGGCCGAGGCGGGCGGATCACCTGAGGTCGGGAGTTCGAGACCAGCCTCGCCAACATGGAGAAACCCCATCTCCACTAAAAAGACAAAATTAGCTTGGCATGGTGGCGAATGCCTGTAATCCCAGCTACTAGGGAAGCTGAGGCAGTAGAATCGCTTGAACCTGGGAGGCAGAGGTTGTGGTGAGCCAAGATCGCGCCATTGAACTCCAGCCTGCGCAACAAGAGTGAAACTCCATTTCAAAAAAAAGAAAAACAGGAGAAACTTGCCCCAAATCATTTGGTTAAAAAGTAGCATATTTAAAATGTGAACCAGCTGGGTGTGTTGGCTCACACCTGTAATCCCAGCACTTTGGGAGGCCGAGGCAGGAAGATCACCTGAGGTCAGGAGTTTGAGACCAGCCTGGCCAACATGGTGAAACCCCATCTCTACTAAAAATACAAAAATTAACTGGGCGTGGTGGCAGGTGCCTGTAATCCCAGCTACTTGGGAGGCTGAGGCAGGAGAATCACTTGAACCCGGGAGGCGGTGGTTGCAGTGAGCCGAGATCACACCACTGCACTCCAGCCTGGGCGGCAGAGTGAGACCCTGTCTCAAAAAAAAAAAAAAAGTGAACCAATTTCTTTCTAACCTCCAAATGCACAATATTGCATGACACCAACCCTACAGCAAAGAAATGTGTAGAAGTTTATAGAAATGGTTATTAACTGATTTTTTTTCAGCACCAGAATCAACTATCCTGACTCTAGCTTTAGAAATGTAAGTTAAAAAAAGAGGAAAATAACTCTGAAGGAAGTAATTCTTTGAAAGCTGTTAGGACAATACAATGATTTAAGGGTCTTGTGTTTTTCCATGAAAAGGTGGAGCTAAGTCTGTTTTAGAGGGTGAAGGAGACACAGAAGTTAAAATGTGCCAACACCGTGGTCCTTGGAAATAACTTGTAAGATGAAATGAAAATTGCAATCAAGACTGTCACTTTTTGATGAGATTGTTTTCAATCGATAATGAGTGCAGGCCCCCAAATGTGTATGAGAATGATGTGGCATATCAAGGTACATTTCTGCAAAACATACTCCGTGCAATATGGCTTGTGGATTCAACATTCCTTTATATAATTGCAGTCAACTAATGTATGCGTTGGAAAGCAAGTACATCAAACAATATGTCTTAACAGACTTCTGAAAGAAAAATTGGAGTTGCTGGTGGCTCTTAAACAGTCTGCTGGTTCTTTTATGACACAGAGGAGAAAATCTACCCTGGAGAAAATCTAGCCTAGCACATCTTCATACTGACCACATTCACCCTCTAATCATGCTTCCAGTCTCAATTAAAAAAAAAAAAAAAACAGAGAATCATATATAAGTAATCTGTTCTGAATCATACTGGGATAATCCATGCTGAGATAATACTTATGCATCTGTCTTAGAACATGTCTAGAATACTTGTTACTAGGAAGACTCAATATCAAAAGGGATTTTGGCATATGTGCATTAATTCAGCAAGCCTCATTTCTTAAATACCAAACATGTGCCAGACATTGTCCTAGGAAGAGAGGATTTAGAAAAAAAAAAGATATATTTACACGTAGTCCAGCCATAGAAAAAGATAAGTAAGTAATTAAATGCAGGAGTATACTATAGCTTCAAAGATAAAACATATGAAGGTCTAGAAATTAGCACACATGGGATAAAACAGTCACTTCTACATAAGAGGAGGTGATTATAAAGAAGATTCACATAAGATTCAGTATTGAGCTAAGGTTAAAGAGAGAAGCACTGTTCTTGGACCAAGTTTTCTGGGAGGTGGGAGAGTAAAAGAAGTCAGGGACCAAAGGAAGATACAACAGAGAGCACTGAACTAGCAGCCTTGCAGGTCTCTCCCAGACTGTAATCTGAGAAAATTACAGGCAGTTTGATTGGCTGGGGCACAGGCTGTGAGGTGGTGCATGATGAATGACAGCTGGAACCAGGCAAGGCTCATAAATGTCACACTAAGGAATTTTCACTGTTTTCTACCAGCCACTGGAAGAAATTGAAGAGATTAAAGCAAGATAATGGCACATCACAAAAAACATGGATTTGAGGTGATAAGATAAAAAGAAGTTACTGTAGCAGAAGCATTAGGAAGTAGAATTGTATAATTTAACTGCAAAATAAATATTTTTCCTACCCCCACAAAAACATTCCAACACACAGAACTAATGCGGGTTATTAATTATTTCACATTGTTCCCTACTGAAACAACATACTTTCAACTTTGTTCTTTCAGTTCTGAGTGTGCTTATCTGCAAGGATACATAACCTAGTCTCCACATCTTATCACAGAAAACTAGTACAAGTGACTTCTCTATTTCAAACGGGGATAAAAATATAATAGAAATAGATGCATTTAGTCCTTCTGAATTAAGCAGCTAAGCTACTTAAGGAGAAGGAGATTATATCAAAATTTTAAACTTTTAAAACTAATTTAACATTATAACCACAAACGAGCAGATATATATATTTTTTCATTCAGGAAATAATTTAGAGAAAAACTTAAAATCCATGCTCCTGCTTTATTCAAAGCAAAATGATATTGGATGCAGCTGTTCATTTCAAAGGCCACTGCAAATCACCCATGAAAGCAGTGTGCTAGAGTGATGAGAACCACCCACCAGTGATCATGCCCATGCCCCTTTTCTAAGGCGTTTGCACCCTCCTGTGAAGAGGTGAAGTCTATTTCTTTAACTCCTGAATCTAGGTTGCCCATGTGGCTTGCTTTGATCGATGAAATGTCACAGAAGTTATGTTCCAGGACTTTTGAGCTCAGGTATTCAGTTTCTACTTTCCCTTTCAGAACTCAGCTCCACATAAAGAATTCCAGGATCTCCTATTAAGGAGGGTAACCACACAGAGAGACGGGAGGGTGACAGGCCACAGGTAGAAACACAATCTACATGGAAGAGACCCATGGCATTCCAGTCAACAGCAAGTACCCACGCCCCACGTGCGAATGAGGCCAATGGGTTCCACTAGCTCCAGGTGAGCGGTCCCAGCCAAAACCATGTCAATCATGGACGAGTTATCTCTTCTTCATCCCGCCCATATTGCTGTCTCAGGGCATCGTACCCAATAAAATGGCTGTGATTTGAAGTCATTAAGCTTTGGGGTGGTTTATTACATAGCAACATACAAATAATAATGAGTAGTAAAATGCTTATTGCTAACTTTTCAGGGTAAAATTCCAGTGGCAGACCATGATGCCATGTAGAAAATATCTGGCTCAATTCATATAAAAATGGCACAGCGTGTGGGACTCAGAGGAAACACCACAGTAGCAGGCCCTATATGCACAGCAGGACACACAGGAAGCCAGTGTCCAAAGAGCTGAAGGTGACCCTATGGCCTTTTAGTATTCACACTAAGAAGTAAAAGCAATAGCACAGCATATCCTGGTCGGTGATGTGCGTGTGTGTGTGTGTGTGTGTGTGTGTATGTGTCACAGCTACATTAGACCAGTCTACGTGGTAATACTGTCTAAAGAAAGAAATAGAAAATACATAGAAAGCTCCAAACTTGTTTTTCTTTAGAAATTATGTCCCAACCATGATAAAAGTGCCATTTTTCCCCCCTTGAGGAAACAAAGAAAAAACAACAATAACATTTCTCCCCATTTTTTTTTGCTGTTATATCTGTTTTATGATGTTTTAGAAGTACTATTTATTCTTACTTTTAAAACCCGTCAGAATGTGTTTGGGTTTCTCTTATTTCTGTCTTTTTAAAGCTTCAACATAAAAGTTCTTTAGTATATCACACATTGCAATATTAAAAGAAAACACTATCTTGCCTAAATAAGCAGTATCATATAATATCCAATTGAAACTAAGTTCAGTGTGTGTGATATGAATATTGCTTTTTGAAAACTTTCTGGTCTGTTTGGACCACTCGATATGTAATTTTGAAACTAGCATGCCACAGTGTTTAGACAGATTTTACATTAGAAATGTAAGAAGTGCTACTCCTCAGCAAATGTAAAAGAACAGAAATCACAACAAACTATCTCTCAGACCACAGTGCAATCAAATTAGAACTCAGGATTAAGAAACTCATTCAAAACTGCACAACTACATGGAAACTGAACAACCTGCTCCTGAATGACTACTGGAAAAATAACAAAGTGAAGGCAGAAATAAAGATGTTCTTTGAAACCAATGAGAACAAAGATGCAACATGCCAGAATTTCTGGGACACACTTAAAGCAGTGTGTAGAGGGAAATTTATACCACTAAATGCCCACAAGGGAAAGCAGGAAAGATCTAAAATTGACACGCTAACATCACAATTAAAAGAACTAGAGATGCAAGAGCAAACACATTCAAAAGCTAGCAGAAGGCAAGAAATAACTAAGATCAGAGCAGAACTGAAGGAGATAGACACACAAAAAACCCTTCAAAAAAATCAATGAATCCAAGAGCTGGTTTTTTTGAAAGATCAACAAAGTAGATAGACCACTAGCAAGACTAATAAAGAAGAAAAGAGAGAAGAATCAAATAGATGCAATAAAAAATGATAAAGGGGATATCACCACCGATTCCACAGAAATACAAACTACCATCAGATAATACTATAAACACCTCTATGCAAATAAATTAAAAAATCTAGAAGAAATGGATAAATTCCTGGACACATACGCACTCCCATGACTAAACCAGGAAGAAGCTGAATCTCTGAATAGACCAATAACAGGCTCTGAAATTGAGGCAATAATTAATAGCTTACCAACCAAAAAGAGTCCAGGATTCACAGCTTAATTCTACCAGAGGTACAAAGAGGAGCTGGTACCATTCCTTCTGAAACTATTCCAATCAATAGGAAAAAAAGGAATCCTCCCTAACTCATTTTATGAGGCCAGTATCAACCTGATACCAAAGCCTGGCAGAGACACAACAAAAAAAAGAGAATTTTAGACCAATACCCCTGATGAACATCGATGCAAAAATCCTCAATAAAATACTGGCAAACCAAATACAACAGCACATCAAAAAGCTTATCCACCAAGATCGAGTTGGCTTCATCCCTGGGATGCAAGGCTGGTTCAACATATGCAAATCAATAAATGTAATCCATCACATAAACAGAACCAAAGACAAAAACCACACGATTATCTCAATAGATTCAGAAAAGGCCTCTGACAAAATTCAACAGCCCTGCATGCAAAAACTCTCAATAAATTCGGTATTGATGGGATGTATCGCAAAATAATAAGAGCTATTTATGACAAACCCTCAGCCAGTATCTTACTGACTGGGCAAAAACTGTAGGCATTCCCTTTGGAAACTGGCACAAGACACGGATGCCTTCTCTCACCACTCCTATTCAACATAGTGTTGGAAGTTCTGGCCAGGGCAATCAGGCAAGAGAAAGAAATAAAGGGTATTCAATTAGGAAAAGAGGAATTCAAATTGTCCCTGTTTGAATATGACATGATTTATATTTAGAAAACCTGATCATCTCAGCGCCAAATCTCCTTAAGCTGATAAGTAACTTTACCAAAGTTTCAGGATACAAAATCAAAGTGCAAAAATCACAAGCATTCCTATATACCAATAACAGACAAACAGAGAGCCAAATCATGAGTGAACTCCCATTCACAATTGCTACAAAGAGAATAAAATACCTAAGAATCCAATTCACAAGGAATGTGAAGAACCTCTTCAGAGAGAACTGCAAACCACTGCTCAATGAAATAAAAGAGGACACAAACAAATGGAAGAACATTCCATGCTCACAGATAGGAAGAATCAATATTGTGAAAATGGCCATACTCCCCAAGGTAATTTATAGATTCAATGCCATCCCCATCAAGCTACCAATGACTTTCTTCACAGAATTGGAAAAAACTACTTTAAAGTTCATATGGAACCAAAAAAGAGCCCACATCGCCAAGTCAATCCTAAGCAAAAACAACAAAGCTGGAGGCATCACGTTACCTGACTTCAAACTATACTACAAGGCTACAGTAACCAAAACAGCATGGTACTTGTACCAAAACAGATACATAGACCAATGGAACAGAACAGAGGCCTCAGAAATAACATCACACATCTACAACCATCTGATCTTTGACAAACCTGACAAATACAAGAAATGGGGAAAGGATTCCCTATTTAATAAATGGTGCTGGGAAAACTGGCTAGCCGTATGTAGAAAGCTAAAACTGGATCCTTTCCTTACACCTTATACAAAAAATAATTCAAGATGGATTGAAGACTTAAATGTTAGACCTAAAACCATAAAAACCATAGAAGAAAACCTAGGCAATACCATTCACGACATAGGCATGGGCAAGGACTTCATGACTAAAACACCAAAAGCAATGGCAACAAAAGCCAAGATAGATGAATGGGATCTAATTAAACTAAAGAGCTTCTGCACAGCAAAAGAAACCACCATCAGAGTGAACAGGCAACCTACAGAATGGGAGAAAATTTTTGTAATCTACCCATCTGACAAAGGGCTAATTTCCAGAATCTACAAAGACTTTAACAAATTTACAAGAAAAAATCGAACAACCCCATCAAAAAGTGGGCAAAGGATATGAACAGACACTTTTCAAAAGAAGACATTTATTCAGCCAACAGACACATGAAAAAATGCTCATCATCACTGGCCATCAGAGAAATGCAAATCAAAACCATAATGAGATACCATCTCACACCAGTTAGAATGGCAATCATTAAAAAGTCAGGAAACAACAGGTGCTGGAGAGGATGTGGAGAAATAGGAATGCTTTTACACTGTTGGTGGGACTGTAAACTAGTTCAACCATTGTGGAAGTCAGTGTGGTGATTCCTCAAGGATCTAGAACTAGAAATACCATTTGACCCAGCAATTCCATTACTGGGTATATACCCAAAGGATTATAAATCATGCTACTATAAAGACACATGCACACATATGTTTATTGTGGCACTATTCATAATAGCAAAGACTTGGAACCAACCCAAGTGTCCATCAATGATAGACTGGATTAAGAAAATGTGGCACATATACACCATGGAATACTATGCAGCCATAAAAAAGGATGAGTTCATGTCCTTTGTAGGGACATGGATGAAGCTGGAAACCATCATTCTGAGTAAACTATCACAAAGACAGAAAACCAAACACCACATGTTCTCACTCATAGGTGGGAATTGAACAATGAGAACACTTGAACACTGGGTGGGGAGCATCACACACCAGAGCCTGTCATAGGGTGGGAGGAGGGGGGAGGGATAGCATTAGGAGAAATACTTAATGTAAATGACGATGTAATGGGTGCAGCACGCCAATATGGCACATGTATACATATGTAACAAACCTGCACTTTGTGCACATGTACCCTAGAACTTAAAGTATAATAATAATAATAAAGAAATGTAAGAAGTGCTAAATTATAGATTTTCAAATATTTAGGAGACATTAATATAATGCCATGTTTTTTCTGAACACTTATTAAACACAGTTAACAAAAACAAATAGAAATGATAAAGTTTTGTTAATTTTTCATGTTAACTTCCATTTATATTTTAATTAATTTGTGGCTTGAAACCATTGGAAATTTGTTTTTAACAAACAAAACTAAATATATTAGTTCCTTGATAGAATTCTTTTCCTCCAAAGAATATCCCCATACCCCACTTTTAGCTAAACTGTCATAAGAATAATATGTTCTTTTTTTTTCCAGATGCTTCTTGTTCCAGAACTGTATACACAAGTTGGATGACTAAACTGATATTTGCATAAGAAGAAAAGTGGTCTTTAGACAATTTGGCAAATATGCTCATAGCATCATTGCCAGGAACTAGCCCCCAAAATAGGATCTCAGCAGAGTTGGAACACCAGTGATACGGCTTTAATTCCAAGCACACAACCAGAGTTAGAGAACATATTCAAATAACCCAGGCCTTTTTTTATGTAAAAATTTTTAATAATCATGGCATTTTCAATGCAAATTTAAAATCTAGTCAGTAGCTTATGTTATTAAGAGACTTCATGGTTTTGACAGGTAATGATCTTTGGTAGAAAGGTCCTCCTCCTCCTCCTCCTCTTCCTTCTTAGGTCTATTCTTGATTCTGAAATTCACACCACTGGAATTTTATACCACACCATAGTTAAACACATTTTTCTGAATTTTACTATATTGCACTTTCCTGAAGATTTCTTTAATGCATGCCCTAGTTCTTTGGAGATTTTCAATGCCTGTTTAACAGCTTTCCTTATTCATTAGCAACTTCCTTTAGAATCTAACAAGTCTCTTATGATCCTGGAGTTCTGTCAATTGTGGTAATTTTTTAATGTTTTTATCACATCGTTGGGAATATTTCTGTTACTTTTTAAACTCACTTAGAAGCTTAATATAACTACTAAAAAGGTTATATAACTCTTATTAGTGTCTTCATCTTTTGTCATTATGAGTGACCTAACCCCTCCATAGATAATTTGAGCCTACGATTTTTCATGGAAGAGGGCCTAGTTTAGCTTCATGTATTATTATCCTCTCTCATATTTGCTCTATCAGTATATATTTGAATATGGTTTAATTCTATAGCATGTATTTTATTTCTTTCACATGTATTATTGTGCTTATGTTTGGATTTCTTCTCATCTGAGAAAGGATTGATTTTCTCATCTCAGTATATTTTTAATAAAATCATAGCTAAGAAAGAACATTTCATCTGTCTAAAAGCTAACTTCCTTTCTTTTATTTTGTCTTGAAAAATACTACTCCCTGCATATTCTCACTCATAGGTGGGAATGGAACAATGAGAACACATGGACACAGGAAGGGGATCATCACACTCTAGGGACTGTTGTGGAGTGGGGGGAGGGGGGAGGGGGGAGGGGGGAGGGGGGAGGGATGGCATTGGGAGATATACCTAATGCTAGATCACGAGTTAGTGGGTGCAGTGCACCAGCATGGCACATGTATACATATGTAACTAACCTGCACATTGCACACATGTACCCTAAAACCTAAAGTATAATAATAATAAATTAAAAAAAAATACTACACCCACACTTTTTGCCAATAGCCTAAGACATTTAGCCATAGTAATCTATCCTATTGGCTCCTTGGCTTTGATTGATGGACTAACAAAAATAGGTTTCTTGATGTTTCCAGAAAAAGTATCTTACCCTCATCTGTCTAAAGTATTCCTAATATAGGATTGTCAGATTTAGCAAATAAAAATAGAGGATTTCTACTTATATTTCAATTTCATGTAAAAAACAAATAACTCTTTAGTATAAGAACATCTTAAATACTTAGTGGCTTATCTGAAGTTCAAATTTAAATGGGTGTCCTGTAACTTACCAGGCAATCCTGTCCTAATGGAATAATATTTAAGTCTCTCTTTAGCTTTTCCTCCAAATGTTGATTAAAAATTTTCTGAGAAAATCATTAGTTTTATCTCCAGAAGCAAGACACTGTTGTCAGAAAAGGATGGGTTTCATTTTATATTATTTTCATGTACTTGATTATTTATGACATTAGAACTGGGATCTCAGGAGTGGCCTTGCGTAGCAACCAACGGTGGCTGACCATTGGTTGCTCTTTAGGAAAGAGGGTCATAAGCCCCCTTTTCCACACTTCCCTGCCCCTTGAAATTAACTTATTAATTTAAATTAAAAGCATTGCATGCCTACTCTACGATGAATATTGTGATGTCAAGGATCCCAACAAGCAGCAAGCAGCGAGCAGCAAGATTCTGTCCACCAGAAATGTTAAGCCCATAGGGGGCGGGGGACTGGGAGGTACAAGACTATGCTCTTTGTATTGATTTTAGTACCTGAACCTATGTGCTTTAACTGAGTTACACTTACCTATAAACTGATGTTCCCGTCATTGAAAACAGCTTATGCTGTTACAGAATACATTGTGTAAGTCTATGGATTTCTTTACAGTCAAGAAAAGGGTAAATGTGACATGAAGAAAAAAAAATACGCTAACTAAATGAAAATTGGGAGTCATAAAAATATTTTCATAGAACTATAGAAATGATCTAAATCTCTTTTGGTGTTCTTTCTTTGCGTCAGTACTACAAATGTTGGATTGTCCCAGCTCAGTCCTCAGACATCTCTGTAATCAGTATCTTGTCAGAGATCCTTGAGGAGGGGTTCTGGAGAGCCCTGGAAGGATCTTGAGACCTCTCGAGGCAATCCAAAATGTCTTCCCCAAATGACTTGGCCCTTCGTTTCACTCAGATATCTATATAAAGTCTCCCCTTAGACAGATCTTCTCTGACAACCCATTAGAAAATAGCAGCCTCTGTTACTTCATCACCTTCCCTACTTCACATTTTGTATAGTTCTGTTGCAACCTGAAATAAAGTAAGTTAAATCAAAATTTAATAGCACATTTGTTTATATTGGGTTTCCCACACAAGCTCAAAGAATGTAAGAACATGTACTTTTGTTTATTACTTTATCCCCAACACATTCCATAGTACATACCATATTGCATGTCTACAGAAATCATTCATAATTTTTTTGTACAATGAATGTATTTTATCTGATAGTTTTTCTTGGCAGTGAAAATATGCCTTTTCCTTTCAGCTGCTCTTATTGAAGGACATTCCTCTTAAGTGAGTTTCCTCACTCCAGTAATTCAAGAAGAAAAAGTATATATAGAGAAAAAGCATTAATAGTATTTTACAACTTATTCCTAAAAAAGAGTTGATTAAATTTTTATCATTAGTGCAGCAATGAAATTTCTTTTAAACTCTGAAAATGAGGGCACATTCAGTGCCTTATATTTTCAATGCCTTGTGTAGACGAAAAATAGATAAAAACAAGAATCAGTAGGACAGTAATATTGTATAAACCATCTCTAATAGAGTCAAAATAAAACAAATTAATGTTTGAAATTATCACCATTAGGTCAAATCTATGTCTTGAGCTTCAAAATACTTCATTCATTCAATGGTTAATCGGTCACTGACTACTGTAGGCTAGGTACTGGGGAGCCAAAAGAGAAATTAATCATGGTCATCAATTTAAAAACCAAAAACTCTGTCAGCCAAGTGTATGCAACAGTTTTGCAAAATAAACACAGTGAGTTCGGTTTAAGACAAAGAGAAATTTAAGTTTCCAGAATATTGGGGAGAAAATGTCTAATAGAACGGTAAAGTTCATGTAGAAATTCTGGACTGGAAAAATGGATTTGGCCATCATTAGCACACGACTAGATGCCACTGAAGTGGCAGAGATCACTTAGAATAAATGGTAAAAAAAGAGGCCTTACTTCCCTGAGATTCTTGTGACTAGGAGCCAGACATTACAGAGCATGGAAGATATTTTGTAAGGTGGAATTACTGAAGATGGCCTTTTTCTCTGAGATATGCTGACATGCCTAATGTGGGCTTTCTTTACAACAGTGTGATCATTCCAACAACTACTAGTTACATGATGTTTTTAGAGTTTACAAATGTATTACTATAGTGAGTTTTATTGCATTTGAGCCTCATGAGATACTTATGATTATTCCTATTTTATGCAAAACTTCAGAAAGTTTAAATGAAAGGTCACAGATAGATTATTGATATCTAATCCACAGCTCTTGGATGATCTATAGTGTCAATGTTTTCAATAAAGAGAAGGTGATTTTCACCCTGCCCTTCACTTCTAATTTTTCCTAATTGTTCTATATGACTTTACTGAAAGCTTCACTTCAAAATCAATCTCTCCCCTTCTCAAGCTATCTTTCCCAATAAGGATAATTGTTAGGAAGTTCCCATAGCTACCTAACACCCTCTAATTCCCAAGACCTTGTGAATGTTTCTATTAATTTTGAAGACATCCCAGAAATAGAGTTTCAGTTTGATTATAAAGAACAATAACATCTTGGATATGACTATATTTAAATATTTAGAATTATTTAAAATTGATTTTCTGAAAAAATTCTTGGAGGGAAATGAGAACAAGAACTTATTTAAGAAGTAGTATTTTATTTTTTTCTACAGATCGACTTACTAACACTATAGTTCTCCATAGAAAAAAATAAAATTCACATATATAAAAAACTGTAGAGAATATTAATTATGCCAAATAATGAATTCCTTTAAGCATATATATGCACACACATATATATGCATATATATATACACACATATATATGCATATATATATACACACATATATATGCATATATATACACACATATATATGCATATATATATACACACATATATATGCATATATATACACACATATATGCATATATATATACACACACATATATATGCATATATATATATACACACACACGTATACTTTTATGCCTGCCCAGAAAGGTAAGTTTGTCACTGCTTACAGATTGCTGAAAGCAAAATGAAAGAGTTCCATCAAGTGGTCATATCAAGACATAGCAGTTAGTATTTCACCAACACAAAGAGGAAAACAATTTCTCTGAAATCTAGTTCAGACATACATTTCCAACCAAGCTATCAAAATTTTATGCCATGCAACATTAAAAAACACAATTAAATGCATTTTAAACATTATTACTAATTCATTTTTCCAATTCATTTTTAAACTGCAAAGAAAATAGAATCTATGTAATTTTTATTTGTCTTTTTTATATCAAATACTCTTTCCATATAATTTGCAGTTGAAAATGCGTGGTTATAATCTTAATTTGCATGTTACAGTCATCTTTTTAAATTAGCAGGAAAATCACAGGTAATACTAAACTAAGTATTTGTATTGCATCGAAAATTCAGAAACTAACTACTTGCAAATGATCTACACATTTTAAAATAGTACAAAATAAATACAAAGAAAACTCAAGGTTGTTTTAAAAAATAAGTTATAAAACATAAACATGAGTTAGCTTGCTTCTTTTAATAACCTAAATTAAAATTTTTGCCTTGCCAAATTTCATCTCCTTCATAAAGATAGACAAAACAGGCATCTTTCCTTTTAAAGTATAATAGATTTAAGGGGTCATATTCTCATTATTTTGGAAAAACAGTCATGGCTTATTTTAATGTTATAAATGCTACTTCTAAATATATATTACAGATTAAGATTTGTTTCTTGCTTAATAAAGCTGTAGTTCATTTAAGCAACCATTGTTTAATTAAAGAAAACTTTCTGAATATAATATATATATTACTAATGAGATGATGTTAAACAATAGATTTTTATATAAAACCTATGAAATATATATTATCTAGACATAAAATTGGAAGCAATGTATTTAATGATTAAGATCATGGGTTTTGGCATCAGAGATATTTGATTTGAGTCTAATCTCTTCCACCTTTTTCTCTGTAACCTGGAGCAATGACAAGCGTACCTTGTTTTATTGCACTTTTCTTGTAGATATTGTGTTTTTTACAAATTGAAGGTTTGTGGCCAGCCTGCCTTGAGCAATTCTATCCACACCATTTTTTTCCAACGGCATGTGCTCACTTTTGGTTTCTGTGTCATATTCCAGTAATTCTCACAATATTTCAGATTTTTTCATTGTCATTATATTAGTTATGGTTATCTGTGATCAACGATCTTTTATGTCACTATTGTAATTGTTTGTGGGGCACCATACACTCTGCACATATAAGACAGTGAACTTAATTAATATCATGTGTGTTCTCACTTCTTCAGCAACTAGCTGTTTTTCCATCTCTCTTCTTCTCCTCAAGCCTCACTATTCCCTGAGACACAACAATATTAAAATTAGACCAATTAATAACCCTACAATGGCCTGTAAGTGTTCAAGTGAGAAGAAAAGCATCATACATCTCTCACTTTAGGTCAAAAGCTGGAAATGATTAAACTTAAGGAAGAAGTCATGTTGAAGGCTGAGAGAGGATAAAAGCTAGGTCTCTTATAACAAACAGCCAACTTATGAACGCAAAGGAAAAGTTCTTGAAAGTAATTGAAAGTACCACTACAGTGAACAAGTGAACGATAAAGAATGTGAAACAGACTTGTTGCTGATATGAAGAATGTTTTATTAGTCTGGATAGAAAATCAAACCAACTACAACAAGGCCCAAATTATCTTCAATTCTTTTCAGGCTGAGAGAGATGAAGAAGAAAAGTTGGAAGCTAGAAAAGTTGGTTAATAATGTTTAAGGAAAGAAGCCATCTCCAAGATTAAAAAAAGTGCGAGGTGAAGTAGCACATTCTGATGTAGAAGCTTTAGCACATAATCCAGTAAATCTAGCTAAGATAATAGATGAAAGTGGCTACGCTAAACAAGAGATTTTCAGTGTAGATGAAACAGACTTATATTGAAATAAGACGCTGTCTAGGATGTTCATGGCTAAAAAATAAGTCAATGCCTGGCTTTAAAGCTTCAAAGGACAGGGTGACACTCTTGGTAGGGGCTAATGCAGCTGGTAAATTGAAGTTGAAGCCAATATTGACTTACCATTCTGAAAATAGTAAAAAGTATGCTAAATCTACTGTGCCTGTACTCTATAAATGGAGCAAAGTCTGAATGACAGAATATCTGTTAACAGTACGGTCTACTGGATATTTTTATACCACTCTTGAGACCTACTGCTCAGAAAAAAAAGAGTCCTTTCAAAATATTGCTATTCATTGACAATGTACCTGAACACCCAAGAGTTCTGATGGAGATGAACAATGATATTAATGTTTTTATGTTCATTAACACATCCATTCTGTAGCCTCTGAATCAAGCAGTAATTTCCACTTCAAGTTTTATTATATAAGAACTAAATATGGTAAGGTTATTGCTGCCATAATGACTCCTCTGATGAATCTGAGTAAAGTAAATTGAAAATCTTTGGAAAGGATTCACCACTCTAGATGACACTAAGGACATTTGTGATTGTTGGGAGGAGTCCTAAATATCAGCAATAACAGGAGTTTAGAAGAAGTTGAGTCCAACTCTCATAGATGACTTTGAGGGGTTTAACTCTTTAGTGGAAGTAAATGCAGATGTGGTGGAAACAGCAAGACAACTAGAATTAGAAGTGGAGCCTGAAGATGTGACTGAGTTGCTGCAGTTTCATGATACAATTTTAATGCATTAGGAGTTGTTTCTTACAGATGAGCAAAGAAAGTGGTTCCTTGAGATAGAATCTACTCCTGGTGATGATGCTGTGAACATTCTTGAAATAACAACAAAGAATTTAGAATATTACAGAAACTTAGTTGATATAGCAGTGGCAGAATTTGGGTTTGAAAGAAGTTCTACTGTGGGGAAAAAGCTATCAAACAGCATCACATGCTAAAAAAAAAAAAAAAAAAAAAAAAAACTTTCACGAAAGAAAAAGTCAACCAATGTGGCAAACTGCATTGCTGCCTTGTTATAAGAAATTGCCACAGCCACATTAACCTTCAGAAACCACCACCCTGATTGGTCAGCTGCCATCAACATTGGGACCAAACCCTTTACCTGTGAAATATCACAACTTGATGAAGGAACAGATAATCATTAGCGTTTTAGCAATAAAGCATTTTAAAATTAAAGTATGTGCATTGTTTTTTAGACATACTTCTATTGAACACTCAACTGGTTATATTGTAATGTAAACATGACTTTTTTATGCATTGGAAAACCAACAAATTTGTATGACTCACTTTATTGCAATGTTTGCTTTATTGCAGCGGTTTGGAACTGAATCTGCAATATCTCCAAGATATGCCTGTATATCTTCATGTATAATAGGGAAGTAATTCCACTGATACAGGTATGGTAGAGCTTAGATAATGTCTCTTATATCAAGCATCTAGATTAGTAGCCGACTATCATCAAAATGAAAACACGTTTGGGAAATAATATTTCCATTGTTTTATCTTGTTATTGGTAGGTTAGAGTGGTGGTGAACTTTCACCTCAAATTGTTTGATTTAAATAGTTGAAAAAATATAAACAATAACGAGACAAAAGACAAATGTATTGCTTCTATGATAGCAATATGATCATATTTTTTCCAAATGCTCTATGACCTTCCTCCAATCTAGGCAATATTTTGGACTCACATTTCCATTTCTACTAGAAGTCATAGAGAGATTCACACTGTTACCCTTCTTTCTCTCTTTTGGAAATTTGCAGTGATAATAAGCTGATTTAAAGTCCTTACTTAATAGCAAGAACAATTCTTCCTCTCAACATGGTAATAAAATGAACACTGAGGATGAAGAAGGAGAGAGAGAGAATGATAAAGTGCATTCAGTAAAACATAAGTAAAGGATGTGGGTGCAAGGTATATAGGAATTATTAATATTTGTACTCCTCTCACATATTTTGTCATGTTTGAAATAATTCAAAAGTAAGATGTAAGTAAACATAAAAGAAAAACTAAAACTCCCTTTAGGAAACCTAAAAGTGAATAGATTCACACTTTAACAAACTTTTGACGATATGTCAGCAAGATGGAAAACAGCCACAAAAGGAAAGCTGGAGCTACAAGAAGAAATGTTGAGTGAAGAACGTGGAAAGCATGCAGATAAACCACAGAGTCTGTGTGAAATAACAAAAATATTAAATTTGGGAATAAAGAAAGGATACAATTAAAATATGGGACAGTAAGTAAGACTAAATAGCAGGTGATTTGATTTTTATACTTCTAAGTTCCCTATGTTATATAAAGAGGGAATAGAGAAAATGATTGATGTAGACCTTAAGTTAAAAAATATGTTAAAATTTCATTAAAAGAACAAATAGGGAAATAGAATTTAAATACAAACTTAAAGGGTGCAGAAAAAGTGATAAAAAGTAAAAGCGATGAAGCAAAAGAGGAACATACAAAACAAGAAATAAGATAGTAATGAATCCAAATGTAACGGCCATCGTAATAAATGTAAAAAAAATTAACTTTCTAGTTAAAGGTTAAATTCAATAAAAAATAAGATCCAGGATTATACTATCGAGGAATCACACATGAAAATAAAAACATGGGAAAACTTATATACAAAGGATAAAAAATTAGGCAGCTTAAATATTAGTCAAAGGAAAGCTGGTGCGTCTATGTTAATATTATAGAGCAAAGCCTTTAAGGCACAAAGCATCATATAGAATGGAAAACATCATAAAACAATGATAATTATACACTCATTTCAACTTTGATGCCTCTAACAACTTGTCTCAAAACATATAAAGAAGTCAACAAACCCATCATACCAAGGAATACACAGTATTCTCAGATACGCACGGAACTTCAGAGAAAACCAAACCATGTGGGGAGGCCATAATGCAAATATTAGCCAATTCCAAGGAATACACAGTATTCTCAGATACACATGGAAATTCAGAGAAAACCAAACCATGTGGGGAGGCCATAATGCAAATATTAGCCAATTCCAAGGAAAACACAGTATTCTCAGATACACATGGAACTTCAGAGAAAACCGAACCATGTGGGAAGGCCATAATGCAAATATTAGCCAATTCCAAGGAATTATCAGACAGATATATTTCTCTAACCACAACGCAATTAAGTTTGAAGTCAGAAAACAACGATTTTTTAAAAAAAATTTGTAGATTTGGAAATAGGAAAGCATATTTAAAACATACAAGAAAGCAATAAAGTCTGAAAACAGATAGATTCAACAGTTAACTTAAGATATTAGGGAAAAAATAAGAAACCCAAGCAGAAGAAATGCAATTATAAAAACCAACAATAATGAATGAAATAGTAAATAGAGATACAGCAGATTAAAACAAAAAGATTAACAAATCCAAAGGCTAATTCTTATATACTTAATATGTGTGTCTAATCTACTCTCAACATTAAACTATTAATCCTTTCATTCCTAAATATATATCAATAATGATTGTTATATTTTTCTGTTTTTATATTTACACAGACAAATGTGACATTCACCATATTTTACTTAGTGTTTTTTCACTCAATATCATTTTTGAGGCCAATTTTGAGACCGATGTATATAGAGAGATACTTTATTCCTTTTAACTATTGCCCAGTAATATATAGGTTAAATTTTGTCCATCTATCCCCCATTTGCTATCTACTAATAGTATTTCAAAGCATATCCCTGAATTTTCCTATGCATCTCTGTTATACGTTACCCTAAAGAGAAATCACAAGCTTTTTAGAGAAGGGACATACTCAATTTCCCTAAATGTTGGCAAATTAATTATTTAAATGGCATTTATCAGAAAATCTAACAAAAACATTTTTCTTCACATTAAAAAGGAAATCCTTAAATTGCTTCTTAGTTTCTATAAAAATGGAAGAGTGGAGAAGTATTCAGGGCTTTATGTTTTATTCAATTGGATCAATATGCTGTTATAATCCTGTGAATCATCTTTTTAAAAAATTTGTAAAACTTTTGCTCCACATTATTTGAAATTTAGAAACTTGTATTTCTAATTAGATTGCTATGACATTGAGTGTGTGTTTGTGTGTGTGTGTGTGTGTGTGTGTGTGTGATTGGTATGTATGGCCTCCCCACATGGTTCGGTTTTCTCTGAATTTCCATGTGTATCTGAGAATACACATGCCAGATATAAAAATATGACAAAGTGTTTGGACCTTAGCCTTAGAAAACAATATCTCAATAACTGTGAGGTGGCTGAGATGATGTTCAGGTATCATCTCATATTTGCTTACATTTCAAAGTTTATTTCTATGTTGCTAAGTTTATAACTATAACATGGCCATTTCTTGCAGAGGAGAGAGATGCGCTTTAGGTACGCTCATCATAAAACTAGTTTAACAATCAGGACACATTGAAAATAAAATAAGCCTCAAGAATAAAGCAGGACCAATCCTTGAACAACCTATATATTCAATATATACTCCATTGGCTTCAATAGTGAAAATATACTGTGAGCTGTCACAAAGTTGGGAGGCGCCGATCCCCAGCGGGTATTGTGCCTGTCTTTTGCGTAACTAGAGGGATTGTGAGTCCTCTTTGCATACATCACGATTGTTAATAAAGTGACATTTGTCAAAATGAGTAAGCACCTGTTGCCATGGAAGGTGCCATAAGCAAGATTAGAAAACAAATTGTTGTAGTTGGCTGGGAACCAGAAGGAAGATGAAAACCAGAAGAAAAGACATTCTTTCCTTATTTCCTCATGCCCATTTTACAATACATTGCATACAGTTGTTTATGCAGAACACAGGCTGCTTTCTTTTTTTCTGAAACCTCATGTAACTGATGGTGTTTTAAATGAGCTCTAATACAAAGTGCCTCACACACTGCTATCCTATGCCTCATTTAATCCATTATATGGGTTCCCTCTTGAAACATTTAGTCTCCGTTTGTCTATTTTTCCTGGTAAATTATTTTTAGGAATAGAAAAATCATGTCCTGAGAAGCACAGTCTTCTGCCACATATTTAAAATACCTTAGGGGACTCAGGTAACATCGAGATCCTACTAGGTGCAGACGGGTCCCCACCAATATCTTGGCATTTCAATTATTTACTATCTTTCAATATGGCCCACAGCATGAAGATTTTGCATATACCAGTTTGTTTTTTTATTGAAAATTGAAATAATACCAATACTCATAAAAAATAATCCATTCAATTATATTCAATAAACAGTCTTCCTCTTCATGCCAGTAGATATCCATAACTCTTCCCCCAGGTTCCTTATTTAAAATATCTTTACCAAAAAAACCATACAGGCTTCAAATAACTGTCTGATATTGGAGAATGACAATCGTTTTTCTTGTGAATTAGCATCCTAGCTAGGCACTGGTATGAGATATACTGACATAGCTTTCATGCCAAATCTCATTCTTGTATTGTTCATGAACAGATTCATTATTTTAGTATAAAGACTTTAAATATCAAGTTTAGTTGAGCTTTGATAACACACTTCTCCAGAATTTTTTACTGAAGGATAAAGTTGTTCCTCTAAAAAGCACAGCCTGTCCCGAGCAGATGCATGCCATTAAAAAAAAATCCCATAAATGTCTTCTTTTGGTTCTATCACAGCCTAACATATGAATCCATGCTTATTGTGGTAATCATTCAAACTAGTAAAATGGAGTATAATTTTTGTGTTATAATTGCAATGCTGCTTATTTCTAGGTACCCCATATTGGCTATTCTCATGTTTTATGTGAATCACACGGTGTATTTACTAGCTCTGTGATCTTGGAAAAAATCACTAACTGCAAAAAGTTCTCTCATTTTTTCTGCCAATCCCATTCTGTGAAGAGGAAAATATAAGACTATGTGTGCAAAAATTCTAAAACACTGAGAGTCCAAAGAAAATAGAGAATAGATTTTTAAGCTTGAGAACAGAAAGCATTTGTGATTATTAAGAGTGAATTCTTGTGACTTTTACTAAGAATGGCTTGTTTTAGCTGGAAGTTATCTTCTAGATCTTTATTCTCTGATTATATGCAATTTGGAAATGTCCTACATAAAAACTGCTGCCTAACTTGTCACCTGGTTTTCTTCCAATGCACAGAAAGAACTAGAAGCCCTGCAACAAATGGATTGTGTGCGCCATCTTGCCATTTTGTGTCACATACTAAATTTTAAACTAAAAATGCCTTTCTTCTTCCCATACCAGAACATAAGAAATTTGCTATCTTTTCTGGCCTGATGTATAACTTAATTTAGTTGTTAATATAAGTTGTTGATGGCTAAAATTGTGTAAAATGTAGTTATACATAATTTTTAGTTTAAAAGTTTAAAATTCTGTCACTTTATTATGGAGGAATTGCAAATATCTCTAGGGTATAAACTCAGCCTGATTTCTGGATATCTGTTTTTTTCTATTTGCAGCTTCAAATATGTGTGTAACACCATTGCGAACTCTCAATTTTGTTAGGTATCTTTTAAGTATATATGACAAATTAACATATGCATATTTTATATAATTTTTACATATAAGCGCATATGAGTTCCTCTGAACTTTGAGAAACTAAACTTTCCAGAAAGGTATGTTTTTATATGTAGCCATTTGTAATTTGGTAACCACAGAAAATGTAAATCTGAAAATACTATAAAACAGTTAAGGATAAGTATATAGTGTGATTCTTATCCTTATCTAATATAAACTTTTAAAGCCACAGGAAAAGGAGCCGAAGACTGGACTGTAACAGGTTTGGAGGCTACGAATACATAGAATGATACCAATTTATGGAAATACAGATTGATATTAGCTCAAGTTATTGAGGGCCTACTCTTTGCATTTATTTTTTATGTATGTATGTATGTATGTCTTTATTTATTTATATATTTATTTATTTTTAGAGACAGGGTCTCACTCTGTGGTTGGTTCGGACTGGAGTGCAGCAGCGTGATCACAGCTCCCTGCAACCTCAACCTCCCTGGCCTAAGCAATCCTTCTGCCACAGCCTCTCAAGTAGCTGGGACTACACGCACGTGCCACTGCACCCAGCTCACTTTTAAAGCATTTTGTAGAAACTGCTCTTTCCCTGTTGCCCAGGCTGATCTTGAACTCCTGGACTAAAGTGATCGTCCCACCTGGGCCTCCCAAAGTGCTGGGATTACACACATAAGCCACCGTGCCCAGACACCAACTGCCTTTATACGTATTACTTCTGGGATTACACGCATAAGCCACCATGCCCAGTTGCCAATTGCTTTATACATATTACCTCATTTAAATATGCATTTTTCCAATGGAAGGAACTGGAGCTTAAATTCTATACCTCTCAAAATAACACCATGTGGATTTTTAAAAAAATCTTTAAGCATTTATTTACCTACTTATTTATTTGGCTAATGGAAAAAAAAAAGCTTCCAGTCACAAACATCCCCAGTCACAAACATCTTGATCCATGATGATAGAGCAAAATCAAATTGCTAAAAATTAGCCAAATGTATTGCATACAGTAGGTCATCAATACACGCTTACCGAATTAATTAAAATCCAATTTGAAAAGGAAATTGACCCTGTCAAATATTTGTATATTTTATCTCATCAAATTTAGTTGTTCATGAGCCAAAGAAAACATATAAAAAGTGTTTTATTTTGCAGGGACACATGCATAAAATATTGTCTAATTTTAATATACTAAAGGCATAGTTACAGTTTTCCTTTAAATATCATTTTGATCTAAATGATATGGCTTACTATTTTACTCTACAAAAATAGTATACTTTATAATTATAATTGCTGGAACATGCCACTTTCTAGAATTATGGCAAATAATTCATTACACATAAAGGCTTTATTTTAGAATGAATAAATGAATGTTGGCTGTCACCCTAATTTGTGCCTCCCAAAAGATTGGTTTTCTACCTCTAGATACAGATAAAATAAATTTAATCTTTAAGAATTCACATTTCCTGTTTGGCAAGAGTTTGTATTGCTACTAATTAGCTAAAATAGAAATTAAAGAATCTTGGCTACATTGAACAACTGGGCTTTGAATCTGTCTAAAACCGTTTCCTCAGAAGAGAACTGGTGATGTGATTGCATGGAGTCACTGGGCGATATTGCTGAAAGGGAGATGACTGGAAACAATATTGCATCCTTAAAATTTCCATTGAGGAGCACAATGTCTCCATATACACTATTATCAGTTTCCCTTTAGAATTTTCTCTATGTTTGCTTTTAATTATCCCAAATTCATTTATCCCCAATATTTAAGTTCCCCCTCCCTCTTCTCCTATATTTCCCCTTGAACCTATCTTTTATCTTTTCTGTGTCCATTGCAGAGAGATCACTTCGTTGTAACTGAATACAGATCTGAATTCTTACCACTTGCAGAGTCCAATTCACAAGAGTGAGGTCTGGTAGAAAGAAAGCGATTTTACTAACCAAAGCTAGTAAAGGGGATGTGGCCAGATTCCCATCCAAACCAACCACTTCAATGTTGGGGGTGAGGGCAGGGGTTTAAAAGTGGAAAAATTGATAAGGAAGGCATGCAAGAATTGTGCTAAGTACAATGTCGGTGTGTCTTGCTCTGCTGGCTATTTTGGGTCTCAGTCCACCTGAATCACAGGCTGGCAGCATCTCAACAATGGCGGGGTTGTTGACCAGCCAGCCACCTTGAAGTAATCTCGGGAATTTTGCAGCTGAGTCTCCAGGCTTCCTTTGTCAGACTCAAGATTAGCCCCTGCAACTTCTAAGAAGGCACATAGATGATAGCATACAATTAGATAAATGTGAAGCGAGTATACATGGTAGGAAAGGGAGGGATATGGAGTCTATTTTATGGCCAAGAGAAAAGGCTTCTGCAGTTTTCTTCAAGGTTATATCTTGAAACCCAAGATTAAATAAAAATAAAATGCATTTTGAAGTTAAGCTATCTGGTTACTTAATGATTTGTAGCTCTGGGGGTCTTCTCTTTTCTAAATATCCCCAAGCCCTAGGATGTATTTTGGGCAATATTTTGTACTAAATATGTGAGTTCAAAATGAGATATTTGTTTACCTTGTACTTTATGTTGCAAATTTTGTAAAACTGTAATTTTAACAATCTACACATTTATATTTATATGATGGTTTTCTTAATTTCATTTCAACACTTTTTTTCAACAAATGGATTTATACAAAACTGACAATGTGAAGCTTCTTCAGCATCCCCCTTCAACATCTTAATAGGATAAAATTAATCATAATTTTAAACTACATTTCTTAATTTAAAGAAAAAAATTATGTGGACATATTCACATTCAAGGTGAGCATCCAGCAAACAGTAAATCAGGCAGGTGGTTATGTTTAGAAATGGTAGCAAAACATTTACAATTGATGCCATACGGCTTTCAGCCTAGTAGGGCCAACTAGCTGTGTTCAATGACTCTGGGGAAATTAGGCTGTTTGAAGGTCATGAATGCTAATTCTAAACCTCTGGGACAGTGACAGGATCTTGGCAGCAATATGCAGGGAAATCATACCTCCAAATGAGTGGATAAGCCTCCTTCATAAGTGGACCGAGGATTGTGCATGTTGAGCCTGTGCTCTGATTTGGAGACAAAGAACCAGGTATAACCACTATTGCTGCATATACACAGCAGGCAGTAACGTATATTCTGGTCCCGTCATTGTCTCTCTTAAACTGACCAGGAGTCCTTATCATAATTATAAAGTTCAAATCCCCTTCTATTATCTTCCTGTTTGAGCTTACCTGATACCACTGTCCTCTGGACCAAGCCCCAGGCACATTAAGTTTCTAAGTTGACATTTTTATTAAGTTTTAAAGGCATATTTGGAGAATTTTTTAATGCACAAGTATCTACAGATGTCCAACTTAAATAACGCCACTTTTAATATGCTTTCCAGGGTTTCTTGAATGCCATTGAGAAATTACAATACATATAAAGAAAACAGAAAAGAAACAGTAATCACTGAATCACTGATTAGCAAAAAAAAAAAAAAAAAAAAAATAGCAAAAGCTAAAGCTTTTCAGCCATTAAGTTCACCAATTTTCAACAAATAACTCAAGTGAAAAAAATTAATTTATCTAACTGAAAATGGCTAATGCAGAGTCAAAGATTAAAATGTTGGAAACAAATTTTCTTCTTACATGTCAACCTTTAAGGAAAATATTATTGAACTTTTCTGGAACACAAAATCTTTGCAACCAGCATTATTATGTATCTTACCCACTTACATTAAACTAAAACTATATATGCATGAGGGAATGTTTCTTCAAATATTAACCATAAATAGGAATTAGAAAAATGTATAAAATTAGGTTGTATATTTCATTCCTAAGATTTTCTAGACTGGGTTTTCTGAAAGATGCAACACCATTCTCTTGATATTCTACAAATAAAAACATGCTGCCCCAGAGCATTGGATTTAGAACATGCTACCCCAGAATATGGCACCTTGGCATTTGAGAAAATCACAGAGGACAAAGGTCTCTGATCTTCTCTGATCCTTCTTCTCCGAAGCAAGCTGTAAAAGAATCTGATCTTCAGCCAGGTGCGGTGGCTCACGCCTGTGATCCGCCAGCACTTTGGGAGGCTGGGGCAGGTGGATCACGAGGTCAGAAGATCGAGACCATCCTCACTAACACGGTGAAACCCCATCTCTACTAAAAATACAAAAAATTATCCGGGCGTGGTGGTGGCACCTGTGGTCCCAGCTACTTGGGAGGCTGAGGCAGGAGAATGGCGGGAACCCGGGAGGTGGAGCTTGCAGTGAGCTGAGATCGCGCCACCGCACTCCAGCCTGGGCGACAGAGCAAGACTCCATCAAAAAAAAAAAAAAAAACAAGAACGGATAAACAATACAAATGCCTTTAATTCCATTCAGACTTCACAGTTCTCAGAGACACCAAAGAAACTATTTCCAAAAGTTTTTTTGCAGAGATATATTTAAAGGTATAATTATATTTTTAAGAGCTTCCCAGATTGTAACAAATATAAGTAACTTCAACTAGCAAATAAGAAATTCAAAAATGTGGCTAGCTGCTCAGTATTGCTGATTTGATATCACTTGGTATCTTCGAACTGTACCAACATTTAATGAGGATATCATTGAGTGAATCCTGCAACAGAAACATTAACATATGTGCTAAATGAGCTATAATGGATATATACATTTCCAATGTCATTTAGAGCAAATACTTATACTAATCAGGCTGAATTACATGATTCCTATATTGAATCTTTGAACAATTGAGTTACAGTGGCAAATAATAGACAAATAAAGAAATGACATAATTAGATCACAAATTGATTTAGTAGTCTTACTTATATAATTTTTAAGTAGAGCCTGAAGGAAGAGTGCTGATCATGAAATAGTATCCTAAAAGAATGCAGCTATTACTTAATAATACAAGGAAGTCAGAAAACTTGTCAAGGATCATGCAGCATAGTGAATAGTGATGACTTACATATATCAGAATAGATGATTTACATATATCAGAATAGATGATTTACATATATCAGAATAGATGATTTACATATATCAGAATTGATGATTTACATATATCAGAATTGATGATTTACATATATCAGAATAGATATTCATTACTTTTGGAGGGAAAGGTAAATTATTAAGAAATATTTGTAAAGTGTACATTATTAGGGAATAAAGTTATAATCAAGTAATTACAAATCTTATGTATCTTATGATGTAGATATGGAAAGTCCTAAATTAATGGATTTATGAGGATGTCTTAGTCACTAAGGTCTATTATTAGTTAATTCTCACATTGCTAGAAGGAAGTAACCAAGCCTGGGCAATTTATAAATGAAAGAGGTTTAATTGACTCACAGTTCCACATGGCTGGGGAGGCCTCAGGAATCTTACAATCATGGAGGAAGTCACCTCTTCACAGGGCAGCAGGAGAGAGAATGAGTGCCAGGAGGGGAAACGCCAGACGCTTATGAAACCATGAGAGCTCATCAGAACTCACTCACTGTCATGAGAACAGCATGAGGGAAACCACCCACACTATTCAATTACCTCCCACTAGGTCCCTCCCATGACATGTAGAGATTACAGGAATTAAAATTCAAGATGAGATTTAGATGGGCAGACAAACCATATCATTCTGCCCCTGTCTTCTCCAAAATCTGATGTCCTTATGTTTCAAAACAAACCATGCCTTCCCAACAGTCCCCCGAAGTCTTAACTCCTTCCAGAATTAACCTAAAAGTCCAAGTCCAAAGTCTTACCTGAGACAAGGCAATTCCCTTCCACCTAGAAGCTTGTAACATCAAATCAAGTTAGTTGCTTCCATGATACAAAGTGGGTATAAGCATTAGGTAAATGTACCCATTCCAAAAGGGAGAAATTGGCCAAAACAAAAGGGATACAGGCCCATGCGAGTCCAAAATCCAGTGAGGTAGTAATTAAATCTTAAAGCTCCAGAATAATCTCCTTCAACTCCATGTCTCACTTCCAGGACACACTGATGCAAGAAGTGGGCTTCCACAGCCTTGGCAACTCTGCCCATGAGGCTCTTCAGGGTACAACCGCTCTCCCAACTGCTTTCGTGGGCTGGCTGTCAGTGTCTGCAGCTTTTCCTGGTGCACAGCGCAAGCTATTGGTGGATCTACCATTCTGGAGTCTGGAGGATTTTAGACCTCTTCTCACAGCTCCACTAGGGAGTGCACCAGTAGGGACTCTCTGTGGGGGCTCCAACTCCACATTTTCCTTCTGCACATCCCTAGCAGAAGTTCCCCATGAGAGCTCCACCCCTGCAGCAGACTTCTGCCTAGACATTCTGGTGTTTCCATACATCTTCCAAAATCTAGGCAGAGGTTCCCAAAACTCAGTTTTTAACTTCTGTGTATCCACGGGCCCAACATCACATGTAAGTTGCCAAGGCTTGGGGCTTGCACCCTCTGAAGCAATGGCCTGAGCTTTATATTGGCCCGTTTTAGCTACAGCTGGGATGCAGAGCACCAAGCCCTGAGACTGCACACAGCAGCAAGGTCCCGGACCTGGCCCTGGAAACCATTTTTTCCTTCTAGACTTCCAGGCCTGTGATGGGAGGGGCTGCTGTGAAGACCTCTGACACACCCTGGAGACATTTTCCCTACTGTCTTGGTGATTAGCATTTAGCTCCTCATTACTTATGCAAATTTCTGCAGCTGGCTTTAATTTCTCCCCAGAAAATGTTTTTCTTGTCTATCACATTGTCAGGCTGCAAATTTTCCAAACTTTTATGCTTCGTCACCTCTTGAATGCTTAGAAATTTCTTCTGCCAGATACCTGAAATCATCTCTCTCTAGTTCAAAGTTCCATAGATATCTAGGGCAGGGGAAAAATGCTGCCAGTCTCTTTGCTAAAGCTTTCCATTTCCCAACAAGTTCCTCATCTCCATCTGATAGCACCTCAGCCTAGACTTCATTGTCCATATTGCTATCAACATTTTGGACAAAGCCATTCAACAAGTCTCTAGGAAGTTCCAAGCTATCTCATATCTTCCTGTCTTCTGAGCACTCCAAACTGTACCAACTTCTGCCTATTACTCAGTTCCAAAGCTGCTTCCACATTTTCAGGTATCCTTATAGCAGTACACGACTCCTGGTGCCAATTTACTGTATTAGTCCATTTCTACATTGCTATAAGGAAATACCTGACACTGGATAATTTGTAAAGAAAAGATGTTGCATTAACTATACATGGCTGAGGAAGCCTCAGGAAACTTACAATCATGGTGGAAGCCACTTCCTCAAAGGGTGAAGACAGAAAACAAGTGCCAGCAGGGGAAATGCCAAATGCTTATAAAATCATCAGATCTTGTGAGAACTCACTCACTACCATGAGAACAGCATGGTGGAAAACCACCCTCCTGATTCAATTACCTCTCACTGGGTCCCTCCCATGACATGGGATTATGGGAATTAAAATTCAAGTTGACATTTGGGTGGGGCCACAGCCAAACCATATCAATTTTTTTGTGTAAGTGTTGAAAAAGTCTGCAGAGTGATGACAATTTTGAAATTATAAAAATGAAATAAGTCACCTTCAAAGGTGGAGTTTGAATAAATGAAGCAAAAAGCAGCCCATCTCAGGAAAAAGCTGCTCTGATGAAACTCCAGACTAAATTTGGTGTGGACCCCTAAAGTTAATTGGATCACCTTTATGAACATGTAAACTGTATCGTCCCACAGAGCCCTATACTTAGAAAGTTCCTGCATTGGTTTTGTGCTTGGCTGTCCCTTTCTTTATATTCTTAATATTTTTTAAAAGGGCTCTAGATAGTCCCACAGCTGGCCCTGTGCTTTAAAAGGAATAGAATGAAAAAAGCAACCTGTAAATAAAGTAAATAGTTTTGATAAACAAAACTGCATACATGTTCCTAATGTAACTTTGTTGGAGGGGTTGGGACTGGGAGTAGTTTGAGAACAAGAGCAAGAACATATGAGAAAGAGAATAGCTGGTAAATCAACAGGCCTCTGGAAGCCTGTGTGTTTTTGGATATCATGACCACCAGTCATTTCTTCTCATTGTCATGAGGTGGTTCAATGTATTGAGTCAAGAGGTCAGAAATCTGCATTGCCACACCTTCTCTGCCTACCACCACTGCTTAATGACAAGAAACTCTACAGGAAGTGAAAAGGTATAGTTAACAAGCAAGCTGGTACAGTTTCCACCTAAAATTGCAGAATTAAAAAAACTGAAAGGGGCTTAGATAGCTAAGGGACTTAGTCCTAGAAATTAATTAACTGCTGTATTAGTCCATTTTCTTGCTCCTAATAAAGACATACCTGAGACTGGGAAGAAAAAGAGGTTTAATGGACTTACAGGTCCACATGGCTGGGGAGGCCTCACATTCATGGCAGAAGGAAAGCAGGAGTAAGTCACATCTTACAATCATGGCAGCAGGCACAAAGAGAGAGAGGACTTGTGCAGGGAAACTCTTCTTTTTAAAACCATCAGATCTCATGAGACTTATTCACAATTATGAGAACAGCACAAGAAAGATCCACCCCCATGATTCAATTACTTCCCACTGGGCACCCAGCCAAACTATATAATTTCACCCCAGACCCTCCCAAATCTCATGTCCTCACATTTCAAAACCCATCATGCCTTCCCAACAGTCCCCCAAAGTCTTAAGTCATTTCAGCATTAACCCAAAAGTCCACAGTCCAAAGTTTCATCTGAGACAAGGCAGGTCACTTTTGCCTATGAGGTTGTAAAATCAAAATCAAGCTAGTTACTTCCTAGATACAATGGGGTACAGGTATTGTGTAAATACAGCTGTTTCAAATGGGAGAAACTGGCCAAAACAAAGTGGCTAAAGGCTCCATGCAAGTCCAAAATCCAGCAAGGCAGTTAAAATTTAAAGCTCCAAAATGATCTCCTTTGACTTCATGTCTCACATCCATGTCATGCTGATGGAAGAGGTGGATTAGCATGGTCTTGGGCAGCTCTGCCCCTGTGGCTTTGCAGGGTTTAGCCCATTACCCTGGCTGCATTCACAGGCTGGCACTGAGTGCCTGCGGCTTTTCCAGGTGCATGCTGCAAGCTTTCAGTGGATCTACCATTCTGAGTTCTGGAGGATGGTGGCCCTCTTCTCACAGCTCCACTAGGTGGTGTTCCAGTAGGGACTCTCTGTGGGGGCTCCAACTCCACATTTCCCTTCTGGACTTTCCTAGCAGAGATTCTCCCTGAGGGCCCCACCTATGCAGCAAACTTCTGCCTGGGCATACAGATGGTTCCATACATCCTCTGAAATCTAGATGGAGGTTTCCCCACCTCAACTCTTGACTTCTGTGCACCCTCAGGCTCAACACCATGTGGGAGATGCCAAGGCTTGGGGGGCTCTACCCTCAGAAGCAATGGGCCGAGCTATACCTTGGCCTCTGTTAGTCATGGCTGGCATGACTGAGATACAGGGCACCAAGTCCCTAGACTGCACACAGGAGAGGGACCCTGAGCTCCACCCATGAAACCATTTTTTTCTTCTAAACCTCTGGGCCTGTGATGGGAAGGGCTACCACAAAGACCTTTCATATGCCCTAGAGACATTTTCCCCATCGTCTTAGTGATTAACATTCAGCTCCTGGTTTCTTATGCAAATTTCTGCAGCTGGCTTGAATTTCTCCTCAGAATGTGGGATTTTCTTTTCTATCTCATTGACAGGCTGCAAATTTTCCAAACTGTTATGCTCTGTGTCTCTTTTAAAACTGACTTCCTTTAACAGCACCTGTCGCTTCTTGAATACTTTGCTGCTTAGAAATTTCTTCCACCAGATACTCTAAATCATTTCTCTGAAGTTCAAAGTTCCACAAATCTCTAGGACAGGGGCAAAATGTCACCAGTCTCTTTGCTAAAGCATAACAAGAATAACCTTTTTCCGAACAAGTCTAGTTCCTCATCTCCATCTGAGACCTCCCCCACCTGGATATTATTTTCCGTATCATTATCAGCATTTTAGTCAAAGCCATTCAACAAGTCTCTAGGGAGTTCCAAACTTTCCCACATTGTCCTGATTTTTGAGCCCTCCCAACTGTTCCAACCTCTGCTTGTTACCCAATTCCAAAATTGATTCCACATTTTGGGGTATATTTTCAGCAACACTCCACTTTACTGGTACCAATTTACTGTATTAGTTTGCTTTCATGCTGCTCATAAAGACATACCTGAGACTAGGAAGAAAAATATTTTTAATAGACTTACTGTTCCACATGCCTGGGGAGGCCTCACAATCATGGTGGAAGGCAAGGAGGAGAAGATCACTTCTTACATGGATGGCAACAGGCAAAGAGAGAGCTTGTGCAGGGAACTTGTGTTTTATAACCATCAGATCTTGTGAGACTTATTCACTATCACAAGAATAGTGTGGGAAAGACCTGACTCCATAATTCAATTACCTCTCACTGGATTCCTCCCATGACACATGTGAATTGTAGAAGTTACAATTCAAGATGAGATTTGGGTGGTTACACAGCCAAACCATATAAACTGTCATCTTGTATCTTTTCCTTATTATAATCACTGTACTAGTCAGGATTCTTTAGAGAAATTGACCAATAATAAATAGATACATACATACATACACACATAGATAAGGAGATTTATTATAGGACTTCGCTCACAATGCTAGGAAGACCAACCAGTCCCACCATCTGATGTCTGAAAGCTAGGAACCAGGAAAGCAGGTACTATAATTCAGGCTCAGTTTGAAGGTCAAAGAACCAGGAGTGCCAATGTTTAAAGTCATCATGGATGAATGTCCCAGTTAGAGCAAATTCACACTTAGTCTACCTTTTAGTTCTATTTAGGACCTCAGTGGATTAGAAGATGCCTGTTCACATTTATGAGGGCAGATCTTCTTCACTCCGTTTACTGATTCAAGTACTCATCTCTTATGGAAAGACCCTCACAGACACACTCATAAATAGTGTCTTACCAGCATCCTGGGTATTCCTTAGGTCAATAAAGTTAATGCAAAAAATTAAATATTTCATGAAAAAGACAAGGACTAGACAAAGAACAAAAAGATGAATGCATATTTTATTTTTAGCTTAAAGCATAAATACAACTCTTACCTTACCTTCCAATGTTGGTAATTCTAGCTGATTGTTATTCTTAAAGCTCACAATTAAATTACTTATTTCCATTTTAGCAATGGACTACAAAAGGTTAGTCTATCTTTCAGTAATTTTTTAGGAAAAAAATCACCATTTTATTATTGAGCCCTTGGCAAAATTAAATTGAGCATTAATGCACTCCACCTCAATCTATCCTGGAGTAAAATATAAGTCACTTTTAGAGGCCAACTCTATAAATGTCTTTCACAAAAGCCTAGTCACCCCTAAGTTTCCCCTTATTGTTCCAGAGCCAGTCCCCAACAAATGTGTGCACAAAACTCAAAGACAGGTGACCCAAAACAAATTCTTTCCCCTATGAAGTCTAACCTCTATAATTCTGTTAGCCCTTAAGTGCAGTTTTCAGGAAATCAAGTGATTGAGAGATAAACCAAAGTATTAAAAATGTACCTTATAAGCTTGTTTAATTTTTAAAAGGATTTTAATTATAGCTTTTAGAAAAGTTAAAGGTTAGTAATTCTGTAATAAATACAGTTGAGACATACTTTGTACCTTGAGAATGTTAAGTATGTTTCTAGAAACATACTTCATAAGCTTATTTAATTTTTAAAGGGATTTTAGCAATGGTTTTTAGAAAAGTTACAGTTTAGAAATTCTGTAATGAATACAATTGAGATATTTTTTATACCTTGAGAAATCAATTATTAATTTGAAGAAAAAAAAAACACACATGCCAATTAAAAGGAAATTCCTAGCTGTGATCAGTAACAGTGTGGCAGAAACATCGCCAAAAATGAGCCTGCAATCGCTGACATGCAAAACTGCCACCAATCACAGAATGTGTGTTATGCATCCTTAGCACATACTTCTACAACTTCTCATCAGTTCATCTGTTTCTCTGTCCGCAGCCCCTCTGATATCTCTATGAATTTTGTAGGTCAGCTTCAAATTTTATTTTGTATTGACATCATTCTTATATTAACATGGTTCCAGCAAAGCTGAAGTGAGAACAGACAAACGTGTGAAACGAATCTTTTTTTGGTCATCTTCATACTTTTCTTTAACGTGTTCTTTTAAAACCTGCAACTCCTAAGAAGTTATTTACTTCTGTTTTTTTCTTGTTGTAAATTATAAAATAGTTTAATATCCAACAGGTATTATTGGAAAACAGTCATTTTTAAGCTGTGTTTGAGAAGCAAGATCACTTTGTTGGGTTAACCAATTTTAAATGCTCCTAAAACATAGAGCCCCTTTAAGAATATTTGGCCGCACGCAGTGGCTCTTGCCTGTAATCCCAGCACTTTGGGAGGCTGAGGAGGGTGGATCATGATGTCAAGAGTTCGAGACCAGCCTGGCCAACATGGTGAAACCTCGTCTCTAGTAAATGTACAAAAATTATCCAGGCATGGTCGCGCGCTCCTGTAGTCCCAGCTACTCGGGAGGCTGAGGCAGGAGAATTGCTTGAACCTGGGAGGTGGAGGTTGCAGTGAGCCAGATCGCACCATTGCACTCCAGCCTGGTCAACAGAGCAAGACTCCATCTCAAAAACAAACAAACAAAACAACAACAACAACAAAACAAATATTTAATAATGCAATACTTCATGGAAAAATAGAGTAGCGAAAACACATTTTTAAAATTAACATATATATTAATGTGACGTATCTTTATAACACAAATCCAAGAAAAATCAGTCTTACACATTTGATTTATAAAAAATCCAATATAAGATTTTAAATTTATATTAATAGTAATGTTTTATAATATTTAAGTTAAAATAGAACTGACATAATAAATTATATATCATCAGATTTTAATATATAAACATCATACGAAATATATTCTCCACCCACCACAGGATGAAGTTAGAAATCAGTAACAGAGGGAGAATTGGAAAATTTCAATTTTTGAAAATTAAAAACACTCTCTAAACAACTAATGGATCATTACAGAAATACAAAAAGAAATTAGAAAATATTTAGAGATGAATAAAGACAAAAACAAAACAAAAATTATGGGACATAGTAAAATAAGTGCTAAGGAGAAAAGTTATAGTTAAAAAGCTTCCATTTAAACAGAATGCAGATCTTAAATCAAGAACCCATTTGTACAACTTATGGAACTAGAAAAAGAAGAACAAAGAAAACCCAAAACCAGCAGATGTAGAGAATTTAAAATGTAGAGAAAAATCAATGAAACCAAAAGTTGATTCTTCAAAAAAATCAATGTGAAAAACCTTTAGCTAGATTGACTTAAAAAGAATGAAGGCTTAAATCGCAAAAATCACAAATGAAAGTGAGAACATTATTACTTACTCTGTATAAATAAAAAGTATTATAAGAGTACTATGAACAATTATATGTCAAAAATTGAATGAACCAGGTGAAATTGACAAATTCCTAGAAATATGTAACATACAAAGAATAAATCGTGAAAAAATAGAAAATCTGAATAGATCTATAATTAGTTAGGATTATGGATCTGTAATAAAAAATCTAGCAACAAAGAAAATTCCTGGACCTGACAGCTTTACTGCTGAATTATATTAAACATTTAAAGAAGAACTATAATAATGCCAGTCGTTCATAAACATTTCCAAAAACTTAAAGAGGAGGAATACTTCATATGAGGCCAGCATTACCCTACTACCCAAACCAGACAAAGATATTGCAAAAAACAAAAAACAAGAAAACACAAGAGACCAATATCTATTATGAACATCAATGCAAAAATCCTCCACAAAATACTAGCAAACCAAATTCAGCAGCATATTAGAATGACCAAGTGGGATTTATTCCTGGAATCCAAGCATGGTTCAACACACAAAAATTGATCAATGTAATACCCCAAATTAACAGAAGGGAAAAAATAAGCATAATTGTCTCAATTACGCATTTGGTAAAATTCAACATCTTTCATATCAAAAACACTCAACAAACTAGGAACTGAAGAAAACTATCTTAACATAATAAAATCCATATATAAATATTCAATAGCCAACATCACACTCACTGTTAAAAGACTGAAAGTTTTACCTCTAAGATCAGGAACAAGACAATGAGGCATACACTGCCACTTGTATTCAACAAAATACTGAAAGTCCTAACCAGTGAAATCAGGCAAGGAAAAGACATAAAAGGCATCCAAATTGGAAAGGAAGAAGTACAATTATCTCTGTTTGTACACAGCACAATACTTTAGGTAGAAAACTCTAAAGATCACACACACACACACATAGTTAAAACTAATAAACAAATTTAGGAAAGCAGTAGGATACAAAAGCAACACAAAAACATTAGTTGCATTTTTACTTACTAACAATGAACAATCATAAAAGAAAATTAACAAAATAATTCCATTGATTATAGCATCAAAAAGAATGAAATACTTAGTAATTAACTTAGCCAGGGATATGAAAGACTTGTAAAATGAAAACTATGGAAGACATAAATAAACGGAAAGATATTCCATGTTCATGTGTTGGAAGACTTAATATTTTTAAGACGTGAATACTACCCAAAGCAATCTTAGCATTGAATACTATGCCTTTCAAAACTTCAGCAATTTTTATAGAAAGAAATAATCTATTCTAAAATGTATATGGAAAAATCAAGGGACACCAAATAGCCAAAACAATCTTGAAAAAGAACAAAGCTGGAGAACTCACACTTCCTGGTTTCAAAATTTATTACAAAGCTTCAGTAACGAAAACAGGGTAACACAGGCATAAAGACAGACTTATAGGCCAATGAAGTAAAATCGAGATCCCAGAAATGAATCTTCACATATACGGTGAAGTGATTTTTGACCATAGGTCCAAGTCCAATGTGGGAAAGAACAATCTTAAAAAAAAAAAAAAAAAGAGATGGTGGGATGGAGGTGGAACAACTGAAGAATCACATATAAAATAATGAAGTTGGACCCTTGTATAACATGATGCAGAAAAATTGACTCAAAATTAATTGAAGACCTAAATGTAATACAAAAAATACTATAAAACTCTGAGAAGAAATAATAGAACAAAAGCTTCACAACATTAGCGTTGGCAATGATTTCTGAGATGTGACATCAAAGGCGCAGGCAACAAAAGAAAAAAATTTAAAAATTGTGCTTGATAAACTTTTTTTAAAAAACTGCATTCAAAAAACACTATCATCAGAATAAAACGGCAACCCAGAGAATGAAAAAAAAATTGCAAATGATATTTGACAAGGGACTGAGATCCAGAATAGATAGGGAAATTTTAAAAACTCATCAACAAAATAAAACAAATAGCCTGATTCAAAAATGGGAAAGAACTTTTCTCCAAAGACATTTCTCCAAAGAATCAATAGAAATGGTCAATAAGCACATCATAGGAGCCCCAACATAATTAATCATTAGAGAAATGCAAATCAACACTACAAGAACACACCTCATACCCATTATGATAGTTACTATTTAAAAAAAAAAACAGAAAATAACAACTGTTGGCAAGAATATGGGAAACTGTAACACTTGTGCACTGTTGGTGAGGATGTAAAATGATACAGCCACTGTAGAAAGCAGTACATCAGTGCTTTAAAAGACTAAAAATATAAGTACATATAATCCAGCAACCCAAATCCAGGTATCTACCCAAGAGAATTTAAAGCAAGGTCTTGAAGTGATATTTGTACACATATGTTCACAGCAATATTATTCACAATAGCTAAAATGGAAGCAATCCAAGTGTCTGTCAGTGGATTAATGGATAAGCAAAATGTGGTGTATACAAACAAAAGAATATTATTCAGCCTTAAAAATGAATACAGTTCTGACATATTCTACAATAGGATGAAATTGACGTCATTTTGCTAAATTAAATAAGCCAATAACAAAAGACAAATGCTGTATGATTTCATTTATATGAGGTTCTTAGAATAGTCAAAATCACAGACAAAAAGAATGGTAGTTTCTAGAGATATATATTGCTTAATGGGTCGAAAGCTTCAGTTTCACAAGACTAAAGAGCTCTGGAGATGGACGGTGATGATTATTGCACAACAATATAAATGTACTTAGTATCACTGACCTATATATAGCCACACACCACATAATGATGTTTCTGTCAACAACAGACCACTTACAGGTCATTGTTGCCGTAAGATTGTTCTGTAGCTGAAAAATTCCTATTGCCTAGTGAAATTGAAGCTATCATGTCATAGTACAATGCATCAATGCATTGCCTTTTCTGTGTTTAGATACACAGATATTTAACATTGTCTTACAATTGTCTATAATATTCAGTACAGCAACATGCTTTACAAGTTTGTAACCTATGGACAGAATGTATCACTGTGTTTTAAGTGATGCATGGTCTACTTTAAAATAATGAAGATAATAAATTTCATATTAAATGTATTTTATTTTGCAAAGTTACCATCTCTGTCTTCACTTACGGATATTGGCCAAAGTCTGAAGCAGGTGAGAACCACGATAATACAATGAGTAGGAAAGTTTGTTAGGTGGAGCAGTGAGAGTTTGATAGAATTTACTGTCAAGATACAATGCATAAGAATGGACATTCATTATCACATGAAGAATAACAATTTTTAGAAGAGTATATGCAACATTACTCTATTTAGATAAATCTAATAAAAATGACATATGTGTGTATTTTATATGATTAGAATAAAGATCTCCAAGGAAACATGCAGATACTAATAGGGATTAGAAAGTTTTGGTAGAATTGATGTCCATTTAAATAGGAGTGTTACCCTTATGTTCCAAGTGTCTATCATGCTTGTAAAATAAACCAATACATTATACAAAATATACTACTATTCAATTGAAACCAATTCTTCTAATTATCTAAGAAAGGCAGAATTAGGTAATGATCAGAAATAGACCCCTAAGCCAGATTTTCTAGGTTAGATTTTCAGGTCTTCTGTCACTTACCATTAGTGTGATTAACCATTAGCGTTAACTTCTCCATTCCTCATAAATTTCTGTCAAGAATTAAGTGTGCGAATACATGTACTTATAGATGTATACATGTACATAGCATGCAGAAAAATACTGGCTATTTTTAATTTTTATTGTTATTATCCTATTGGGCTATTTGTGTTCATTCCAGTTAATGACTATAGTATAAAAATTTAAATTTATGCTACAAATATATTTTAAATATTTATGCTTATCTCATAGTACAGAGTATTCAAATGCTTTCAGTTCTTTCTATCAAATGCTAATTACTGGTTTAACCAGAGATCCTAATCTGTGTCATAGTCATTTTCCAAGCTTGCCATTGAAAACTCAAAGAATAAATATTACTCTGTGTTTTTTACAGTTAAAAAACAAGGGAAATAAACTACCATCACGGGCATTTTACTCTTACCATACTGGTTATTTCAAAAACGAAAGTGAAAGGTAAATCAACTTAGTAATTAGTCTAATAACTCTTTAAAGCAGTGAGTTTTTAGGTGGTACATATGTGGCTGCTCAACAATGTACTCTGTTCTTCTTCTAAGTATACATCTTCGAATAACACATTGGACCTGTTCAGTAATATTAAAGTTTTACAGTGGCCTTTATGAAAACGTGGGAGTGTTCCAACTTCCACTTGCAGTGGTGTGTTGTAATGACGTTTCAGTCACTTCCAGATGGAAATATTTAGGTATCCCCCTACTAGAAAGGTTTAAAGATTGCTATTATTTCTAAAAGAGCACATAAGATAAACCGAATTAGTGAGCAAAGGATTGGGCAGAGTGATTGTGTGTAATCAGCTTAGCCATGCCGAAAATAAGACAAACAAAACTAATTATTCATAAGTAATTCAATGTCTGTGTTTTCCAGACTTTTGACAAGTGAGTTTTAATAGTTTTCAGATAATGTGATGCCAACTCTATCGATGTACATAAAGGAATGAAATAAGCTATCTAAATTAGCAGACTTCAAAATGCCTACCCTGTGATGACTGGAGTTGATATCAAACATTCAGTTAGGAAATCTAAGGTGTGGGTTAGTGAGACTGGTCAGGATCTCAGTAGAACAAGGAAACAGTCAATATTCAATTATTATACACAGTTTATTATTTATCCTGAAACTGGCAATGTAAGGGGCACAATTCAGTTTTTTAGAACACAATGTCAAATGTTAGATACCATCAAATCAATTCTAATTTCAACAGGTCTTGACTGTACAGTTAGTCGCTGTTACTATCTTTACCTTAGAGAGAAACATACACCACACAAGTTTATCATAACTTTACTTTAAAACTAAAGAATATTTTAAATCTATTTTGGGAATGGTTTTACACATTTCATTGTGCCAGTCTATAATGTATACTTCCCTTTCAGAAAATGTGCTTTCAATACACTGCCAACTAGTAGAAATTACCATCTGGTTATGTTAAAAGCAGTTCTTCCTTCTTTTTCATTTCAGCTTACCCTCAATCCACTCAGAATCAGATTCTTCACATACTTCTAAAGCTTTTGACTCAAGGTCAGAATGAAGTAAAATATTGTACTTTTTTTCTAAGGAAAAAGAGCTGAGTCAAATATACTCTATCCTACTGTACACTTAAGCTTTCTTGTTAAATTAAAATTGGGACCTAAAACATCTAGGGCAACCTCTTCCTGATTACTGATGACAAATGATTTTGTTTGACTCAACTGCATTTCTATTGCATCACAAATGCACAGCATATAAACTTCCTCACATTGTGGGTGCTAGTAGAGTATCTGATTTAAAATTGGAAAACATTTCCATCAAATTGCAACTTAAATTAAGCTAATTTTATCATTTCCAGAGTAACCATTCAATACCACTTATGAAGGTCACAAGACCTGCTTTCTTTCCTAATCTTAAATTCTGAGGACTTGCATAGGTACATTAAAATGCTCTTAAGCTGACTGGATTTGCTGGCAAGGTTGAAGGGTGACTAGCAGACAACTGCCAGAGTCAAGCATCAAAAGTGTTACCAAACTTTTGCATTCATCCTAGGAAGAAGACAACAGCAGTGATTTATCAGGTAAAACAAAGATGTGATTGAAATCACAAATGTAAGACAGAAGTCTGGGACTTATTTTCTTCTACTGAAAAATTGGGGCTTTAAAAATTTAAATATATTATTAAAAGAACACATTAAGAATAGCAAACAAGCCTATGAAAAGATGTTCAACATCACTGATCATCAGAGGAATGCAAACCAAAGCTACAATAGATATTATCTTACCCCAGTTAAAATGGCTTTTATCCAAAAGACAGGCAATAACAAATGCTGAGAAGGATGTGGAAAAAAGGAAACATTTGTACACTGTTTGCAAGAATGTAAATTTGTACAACCACTATGGAGAACAGTTTGGCAGTTCCTCAAAAAACTAAAAATTGAGCTACCACATGATCCAGCAATCCCACTGCTGAGTATATACCAAAGAGAAAAAAATGAGTAAATCAAAGAGATAACTGCACTCCTTTGTTTATTGCAGTACTGTTTACAATAGCTAAGATTTGGAAGAAAGCTAAGTGTCCACCAACAGAAGAATGGATAAAGAAAATGTGGTTCATATACACAATGGAGTACTATGCAGCCATAAAAAAGAATGAGATTCAGTCATTTGCAACAATATGGATGGAAGTGGAGATCATTAAGTTCCTGGAAATAAGCCAGGCACAGAAAGACAAACATCACATGTTCTCAATTATTTGTGGGATCTAAAAATCAAAACAGCTGAATTCATGGACATAGAAAGCAGAAGGGTGGTTACCAGAGGCTGGGAAGGGTAGTGGGTTTTTGGGAGGGGGCGGAAGGTGGAGATTGTTAATAGGTACAAATAATAGAATGAATGAGACCTACTACTTGATAGCACAATAGGGTGACTATAGTCAATAATAAGTTAATTGTATATTTTAAATTCACTTAAAGAGTGTAACTGGATTGTTTGTAACTCAAAGGATAAATGCTTAGGGAATGGATGCCCCATTCTCCATGATGTACTTATTTCACATTGCATGCTTGTATCAAAATATCTCATGTACCCCATAAATATACACACCTACTATGTACCCACAAAAAATTTAAAAATAATAAAAATAAAAAGAAATTTAAATAAAGATATGTTATATTACAGTTTTACAGTACTTGTGTAATATCAATACAAATATTAATATTTAATAATTAATAAAATATTTATATAAACTGCAACCCACATCTCTCACACATAGTAGGCATTCAACATAGAGTCACATCAGTTATTTTTCGTGAATAATAATAATCAAAAACTAATATTTAATACATACTATATAATTAACACTGTCTTTCAAGATATACATACATCACACTTTATTCCTCACAACAACCCTATGATATAGATATAGGCTATAAGACATAGATAATTCCTTTGTACAAATGGAAAACTTGGGAAACTGAATAGTTAAATAATTAGTTCCAGCAATTAAATGGCAAAACAAGTAATAAAATATAAGGTTGTGTAATTATTTTGCCCAATTTCTTCACCACGGTGAAAGCTGACGTTCTAAAATATTGCTGAAAAATCACATGGGCCCTTGTCTTCACTGATCTTACATAATACAGAAAATGATGTTACATTACGGCAAATAGAATCTGTTCATTCATTTCTCATATTAAAATAGAAATGCTTGGCTAATATTTGAGCTAGTTGTAATGTTATCATATAAAAAGTATTAACCATCTTGTTTCTATTGCACAAAATAATACCTTATTTGAATGCTTCACATGGTAAAAATAGTTGCGAAAATATTTTCTACATAGAAGTGTAAATATTATTTAATATATTTTAACATCAAAGTGTAACTTATAATACATGTTTATTATTCCCTATCTTATTAATAATGTTTGTTCCTGCACTTAACAGTGTATTCTTCAGAAAATAGTGAGAGAAGTGGTGGGGAGAGGTTACTGGCCGAGAATCAAGGAAAGCCAACATAAACATCTATATGGCACTCAGACTTTTTGTCAGAGATATATGTGTTCAGTCAGATCCTCTTCAGATTTAAGTGAATAGCAATGGTTTGAGTCTTCTAAATTATCACTGTTTAGATGCTTTATGTAATTTATACCAATAATTAGGTGCAGCCCAGCTTTGTATATTTTGACTACAGAAACTCGACATATTTCATGCGAAAATAAACTACTGTTTCCTCCACAGCCATGGGTGCTGATGCATGAAAAGATTTGAAGTAACTTACCTGCTTTTGTTTGTTTCACAAGAGTTTTTTATAATTTCAAGAGTAAGTGTGACAATGAATACTAAGCAGAAAAAAAAAGCCATATACATTTGGCTCAGAGTGAAAGTCAAATTCAAACATCATCAGAAATGCTTCTATAAAAGATTAATGGAATAAGTGATTGTTGGATCAGGAACCCCTAAAGACGCTGGTGTTTTCCGTTTTCAAGCACTGACATCGTTCTGAAGGCAGAAGGCAGAGAGGGAGGCTCATGTTCCACATACTCTAAAGTTTACACATTCTAGGAGTTCAGAGGATTCATTTAACAAGAGAAACGTAAGCACTTTCTTTATGGAATCTGAAGTCCATGATGGTAAAATACTTTGTCCTATATCATCTGGAAATCTGGACAGTGAGGACTTCAACTGGTATTACTACTCAGCCAGCTCATAGTAACACAAAAACACCTACTACAAATGTAAGACAAGTTTATATAACTTGAAAAATGTCACTTGCTCATTTTTAATTTTGTATTATGCATATAATTTACCATTTTTATCCTTATCCAAGGCTCCTATGGGTATTTTTTAGGAAATGGAATTTCTTGAAAAAACAGTGTGAGAAAATAAACTAAGCAACTTACATAAAATTAAATGGCATACTTCCTAAATATTGGATTAAAGGATATCAACATTATCTCTACAAAATTTATACTTTGGAAGAAATTAAGAATTTAACTAAAATAATGTGCAGCTTTCAGGCTTAGAAGAAATAAAGGTTGTGTTTTAATGGTCATTATCTGAATTTCAGAATGCTAAGGCTCTTAAGAAGTTTATATAGACATTGAAGGGACACAAGAAACACATAAAGCGCCCAACTTACTTTGGACACCCAGTAGACAAGGCATTTTAATGCATGTTATGTCCTAAATCTCCATTAACAACTCTAAAAATTATGTGCCAGAAGAGAATTTCCATGTGCTCCCAATAGGTTAGAGTGTGAAAAAAACCTATCCTCGGAACCATTTTTCCAATGTAATCACTTACTAGATAAACTTATCCATTCTTGTGGGTTTCAACACTATCCACTTGGGCTGATCCTATTCTCTCCTGCCTATTCAAGAAATTGTACAGCACTTCCCCTGCCTGTCTTGGATAATTAGTACACAATTAAATAAGCAAGTCTATTATTATCTCTCTCTGTATGTGTGTGTATATTCCCTCACTTTAAAAATATAAGGCTCACTCATCCCTTTATCCCTCACCAGTTACTGTCCCACATATCTTTATCATGCCATCCTAGTATGATAGAGTATCTGTTAGTTATCACTGCCATAACTTTTTATAACATACTACCTCCAAATTTAATGGCTTAAAACAATCATTTATTATTTTTCCCTCCTTTCTACTTTGTAATAGTGGAATTATACAGTATGGACCTTCTGTGTCTAGATTTCTTTACTCAATACTGTATTTTGGAGAGTCATTTAACTAGAGCCCACAGTTGTAGTTCAATCTTATTGCTTGGTAGTATTACATTGCATGAATGTGCAATAATTAATTTATCTCTTCTACATTTTCTGGGCATTTGAGTGATCTCCAGTGTGTGGCTATTTTGAATACTGCTAACACAAACATTTCAGTACAGTTTTTTAAACACATGTACACATTTTTATTGAGTTTCTGGGTCATAGTATATGCATAGTCACATGTAAATTTTTGGTAGAGTTTCTTTTTAATTAAGTTTTATAACTTGTGCTTCTGCTGTTCCCATTTGCATGGATATTGAAACTATTCTCTCCTCTCCAATGAAGGCTCATATGCACAAGCCAAAGACCTCCATCACCTGGCAATGGGACTTCTGCTTCATGTACCTTGAAAGTTGCTATTCAATGATTTTCAGAATTGCATGGCAGTGACTGGAGTTCTATGGCCCCAAATCCTTCAGATGGGAATAGAACAGTCTCCAACTTAGGCTCAACCAATAAAAAGCCCCCCGGTCCTGTAGAAATCAGATTAATACTACTTCCTGTCTTTTATTAGTGAGTATCTCTCCCAATTATAGCCAGATGGGATTTTGTTGTTTAGTTATTTTACGCCAATAAATTACAGATCACAGATACACACATAATCTTGGATTTAATTCTCACACACTATTTCTATATAGTCATGTTAGCATCTCCTGTTTACTGAGAAGTAATCAGAGCAGGTAATTTTCTTAAGGCTTCTATCAACCACATTGTTGATTGAATGTCATAATTGTTGATATCAAGGATCATATTACTTGAAAAAATAAACATTGGTAACTAGTGATAGCAAAATAATGGGAAAAAAAGAGTTGTCTGAAAACTTGAGAAATGCTAATAAAAATCATTTCAAAATGATCTAAACAGAGACTACTGAAATATATTAGTATATATAAATAAAGAGTAGATGAAATTCATCTAAACCAAGGCTACCGAAATATATTAGTACATATCAAATATCTTAGTCATTTATAAACATTATTCATTTTTATATAAATAATTTGATAAAGAATTTGGCCTTGCAAAAGTACCTATAAAGAGGCCAACAAACTATTAAATTGGTACAAATATGTTTAAATTTGTATCTGTGGCAGACCTTATTTACCCAATTTTCCAATATTCATGTATTGTACCCAATTACAAAATAAACCAATCTATGACAGTGATAATTGTCTAGATATCTGCCAACTATTTTATATCTAGCCAATTCTAATCCTAAAGTATGTATCTTCTTCCAAATTTTAAGCATACTTTATGAATCTTAAAAATAATTCAATTTTTTTCAGCCATTGTGAAAAAGATTATTATAGTTCATTTTACTTGTTATTATTTATATTTTGAGGACAGGTTAAAAATATGTTATAGCCCAACAAAAATAAAATAAAGCTCATCAATTTATCAAAAATACTATCTGTATAAACACACATCTCTGTATGTTTTACATGGGATCAACAAACTATTTTCCTATTGCTATCGAATAAATATAATGTGACTTAAGTCTAAAAAGTTGTGAAAGTAAATGTATCTACATATTTTAGCCTCTCAAAACTGCCTCTTATTGTACAATATGGAAATTTACAACACACTAAACTTTTCAATAAATCTCTTGTAAAATTAAACTCAAATATTTGAAAACATTATAAATGTTTAACTAACATTAGAGAATAACTACTAACAGTAAAATCTGAAACATTGTTTAGCCAAATATACATTTGAAGTAGCACAGAGAATTACAAGACAAGCCATAATTCATAAAGTTAAATTGTCTGTTGATACCAACAGTACTTTGACAAATTTTTGATAAATTTTACTTAATCAATGGATTTTAACCCCCAAAACATTCCCATGATAGTTACTTTGAAGTATAGCTACTCTCAACTGTTCAAATGCACCTATCTTTCAAAATACGGGGTGCATAATATTTCCTCCTATTATGCTGATAATAATTGCAACAGCAAACATAATTTCTTTTATAACTGAGTGCCTCTGAACAAAAAATTAATACTTATCTGAATTTATCTCTGCTTCTATGCACTGCTATACATTTTTTGCCTACTATATTTTACATTTACCAAATGCCTGAACCTATTCTTTCTTGTGTTTAAATGTTTTTATACATTGCTTCTTTCACCCTCTACATTTTGTATTCACCAAACGCACTATATTTAGCAATCATAATGGCCTCACAATGGTCAATCCCCATGTCCCTTCAGTTTCAGCAAACTATAAGCTGTTTGCAGTATTTGGTCCTCACCATTACCTATTGCTGTTTTCCTTCACTTTCTTCTTTAAAATAATTACCCCTTCCTTCTATGTTATTCTCACGTTCTATAACCACATTTCCATGGCTTTTCTCCTCCCTCATCCCTACCTTAACTACTCATGAGCCCTATCCCACCATCTTTACTGGCTTCTATTTTATGATTTTTTTCTAACCCTGGGTAATTAATTTTAATCTTCTGCCTTCAAATTTTCTCTTTTCTTCTACCTCTGAAATCTCAACTATTATTTTTATTTGATGAATCAGAAGCCACTCCATCTAAAACTCCATATCACCCATTCCCTCTGCTACTCAGCTCCTTTCATTTCCATGATGAATCAGAAGCCGCTCCATCTAAAACTCCATATCACCCATTCCCTCTGCTACTCAGCTCCTTTCATTTCCATGGTGAATCAGAAGCCACTCCATCTAAAACTCCATATCACCCATTCCCTCTGCTGCTCAGCTCCTTTCATTTCCATGATGAATCAGAAGCCGCTCCATCTAAAACTCCATATCACCCATTCCCTCTGCTACTCAGCTCCTTTCATTTCCATGGCCTGCTGTCATTTCAGTAATCCAAAATCAAACTTAACATTCTTTCCATAAAAATTAGTTTCCTTTTCTTACTCTCCTGTTTTTTCAAAATTTCTATTATTCCAGACAAAATTTTGACTGTTGCTCTTCCTTTATGTCCATATTCAGGTAACAGAGTCCATCTATACTTTTTGTTGTTGTTGTTTTAAGTTTTATTTTTGGTGCAAGGTCTCACATCTCTCCCTCTTCCTCCTTCCATCACTTAGTTCCTTTTGCCTTTTCAGTTCCTGGTTCTTTAGTTCTTGGCTTAGATTTCTATTCCCTTAAGATGATTGTTTAACTGTATTATTGTGTCAATGGCCATATTTTTAAATTCGTGATAAATTCTGCCAAACTGAGCCTAGAAAGTTTGTACTGAAGCACTCTTCCAATAATGAAGATAAACCACTGTGAAGGAATCTTACAATATTTGTTCATTTGATAATTAAATTTTTGTCATTTTTATAATTTCTAGTGTTACAGAATAGATTTGTAGTTATTCATCTTATAATCTTTCTAATATGATCTACCTACCTGGCTATGCTTTGCCTATGTAAATGACATTCTGATAATAGTTTTATTTCTTGTTAACTAACCACTAACTAGTAATCGATTGCCTGGTCCTTTGAGTCTATGTCTTCCTAATTCAGAAAAATGTTGTTATTTAGAATAGTTTAAATTTGAGTGAAGTACCTTCTAGTTAGAAGACTGAAAATAGATTTTTTCATTGATTATGGTTTAAATACAAAATTGTACCCTATCATTTGTTATCTTTTCATCTGCCACTAAACTTTAATAGACAGAGTGAACAAGGGATGGTCCTGCAGGAGCTACACTTAACGGGCTACCACAGTTAGTGCCAGACTGCCTTAGAGGGACTTAGGTTGTTTGTCCACATCAGTGGTTTTCAAACTCCACTATGCAATGGAGTTACCCAGAGGACATGTTGCAAAAGAGACTGCTGAGATCTCCTGAGTTTCTGCTTCAATAGATCTGGGGTCCAAGAATTTATGTCTCAATGTAACACTAATGTTGTTGGTTCAAAGACCACTCTTTGAGAATCAATGATCTACATGATTTGAATTCAAGAAAATTATGCCCTGAATTTCTCCAAAATCCAAGTCTCTGTCCAGGCAATCCCTAACATAATCAAATTTGGTTTCATTTATTTAGAAGTTGCTTATAAAAGAGTAATAAGTCAAGCTGGTACACAAACTTAATGTTTCTCTCAAGAGGCCATCCATTTTCCAGAATTTGTCTTTGGTCTTTACTATTTGTTCAACATGATGTCCAGTGTCCCTGCCCCACCACTCCCTTCTTGCTTCCTTCATTGAAACAAGGTCCTGGTCAATGGCCAAAAAGTACTTTCCAGAACTTCACATTCATCTTAGAATACTTTCTTCACTTTGCACTCCCATAACAATCAAGTATACTATTTTGTGGTATTTCACACATTTTGATTTTATTGATCATTTCTATGCATATTTCATAACTCTCTTAAAAATGCTTGTGTCTTAATAATATTGCTTCTAAATTATATTGCTCAAAATAGTTTTTTGATAAGCATTTGTTCAATAATCATTTATTGGACCCTCAGGAGAAGGGAAAAAAAGAACAAATAACTGACTTAGCAACATTTTCCATTTCCATGAAGATGGTGAGTTATCTAAACTTGGGTCTGAAATGTCACTTTTCTAAGCATAGAACAGAATAATTTATTTGATTTACTTTGCAATAAGCTTCGATTTCACAACATAACCAATAAAAAATAACAAATACTTATTTCAGGATGCTGTATTTTATTATGTACTTTGGACAGGTGGAATTCTGATTATATGTTTTCCAATTAATGGAAGAGGCTGAAGGATATATTTTTGAATTTGTAGCAACCCTTTTTGTGAATAAGCTTCTGTAAAACTTAAGAATCTCTCAAATGTTACAAGAAAAATTTTATATATATTGGTGTATACATGCTGTATTGCCCTCTGATTTAGCCATGTAGCCTGAAGTTTTCCAAACTTGAAAAATTTTTTCAAAGTTATAGAATTTATTAGAATTTGTACTTCAAAAAATAGCTAATTTTTAAATGAATTTTTAGTAATCTAGATGGTTAAAAAATTCTATGCTACCACAAAATTTCAAAGTTACGCAGCTTTCTCACAGTTTGACAAAGTAGGAAGAATTGAATTTTTCCATCTTTATAGGTGAAGAAAATGAGAAATCAGAGGTTAATCACTCGACCAACGTTTTGCCACAACAAGACAACTAAGAATTTGGACCTAATTTTTAAGCTATTATTCTGCTTTAATCTTATTTTGTTCCAAGTTTTTGATGCCTTCATCACTCAAATATTACTTAAAAGAAACATGTTCAGGTTTTACGACGTTGTTCAGCGATCTCTGAGAGAGAAGATACCTCATTATTATATTTTGATATATAACATGATGATTTTTATTCTTTTCTTTCATGGTACAAAGAACATGATTTAACCATAAGATTCTAACAAGTGTTTTACTTTTAAAGCCTGAAATCTAAAAATGTATATTGTTCTTAGTTATTCAGTGGTCATAATCACATCTAATTGTTTATGTCCTGAACATTAGAAATATAGGGATACATAACTTTGATGAAGAAAAAAAGTAAAACTTTTTTTTTATTTTAAGAAGACCTTTTAAATATTCTCCATTAAAAGTTTTGAATTTATTGTCAACATTTCTCAAAGAACAAATAAGAGGATTAAAAATGTTTTGGCCAAAGATACTTAATTAGCATGAAATAAGATTTCAAAAATAAATTATTTATTGAGGTTAATTTCATATTCATGAGAATAGTTTCAAAAAGCATATTTCCTGAAAACACGCAACTAGATATAAGACAGGCTTTTGGTCTTTAAATGCTACAAGAATAATAAAAAGTAAAAACGGCCTTCAGTTTCATATATTATTAGATAGGTTTTCCTCCAGAACTGGCATTTCAGCTGAAGAGAATGTGTGCTTCAAACTTGGAAATAAATAATGCATTTACTTATTTGATTAAAGATTGCACAGTGAATTTAATAAAGACATTATAGTCTTGTAATGTAATATAAACTCAATCTTCTACTTACAAACAACTTTAAGACAGAATTTAGGAGGAATGTTCTTTGGAAAATTATCTTTCCTTCCCCCACAGATGAGTCAAATAAACAATACATACTGTTTAGAACATTTCATTTTATCTGGAATTAACCCTTTGTTGGCATGTCTTCTTCATCACTGAAAATGTAAGAAAGCACAGCCTCATCATGAAAATGCTGGGTATCCACATCTCACACAACTTAAAAATCATAATGAGTTGCAGGTTTTATTGTCAAGAATTACCCTGTGCTTCAAAAATGTGCTTGCTCCTTATGAAGCAATATAAACCTTGTTTTTAATCTTGCAAACTGTATATTCTGTTGGATATGTCTATTAAAGATAGAATTATGAGTGAACAATAAATGTCTTTCCAGAGAAAGGTGCATTTTCTGTTGCACTTAGACCTGAAGGAGGTGTAGAAGATACTTGGCCAAAATTGGAGCAAAGAGGGGTTCCTGTGAAGAAGCAACAGTGAGAGTCTGGTTATCTACATATAAAAGAATAAAACTGGACCCTTATCTTAGACTGTACACAAAACCAACTCAAGGTGGATTAAAGGCCTACGTGTAAGACCTGAAACTATAAAACTCCCAGAAGAAAACACAGAGAAAACAACTCCTTGATGTTGGCCTTGACAATGGTTTTTTGGCTATCACACCAAAAGCTCAGGCAACAAAAGCAAAAATAAACAAGTGAGACTGCATCAAACTAAAAAGCTTCTGCACAGCAAACACTCAACAAAATGAAAAGGCAGCCTGCAGAGTGGGAGAGAATATTTACAAACCATATGTCAGATAGGGGTTGATACGTGAAATAAAAATCTCACACAACTCAATGTCAAAAAACAATCTGACTGATAAATGGCCGAAGTATCTGAATAGACGTTATTTAAAAAAGACATACGAAGGGCAACAAGTATATGAAAAGGTGTTCAACATCATTAATCAGAAAAATGTTAATCAAAACAACTATATCACTTCACAACTGTTAGGATGGTTATTATATAAAAAAGAGATAAGTGTGATGAGGGTGTGGAAAAAGGAAACTCAGGTTCACTGTTGGTGGGAATGCAAACTGATACAGCCGTTTTGGGAAACGGTATGAAGGTTCCTCAAAAATTTAAAATAGAGCTACTGTATGACTCCACAATCCCCCTGCTGGGTATATACCCAAAGGAACTGAAATCAGTATATGAAAGATATATCTGTATTCCCATGTTTATTGCTGTATAAATAACCAATAGCCAAGCTATGAAAACAATTGGATAAAGAAATTATGATATATAGTTATAATATATTATATATCATAATCTTATAATATAAACTGTAATAATAATATAAATATTATATATATAGTATTCAATCTTAAAAAAAGATTAAAATTGCCATTTTTGATGATATGGATGAACCTGGATGGCATTATGCTAAGTGAAATAAACCAGACATGGAAAGAAAAATACTTGATGATCTCACTTGTATGTGCTATCTAAAAATAAGCCAAGTATATAGAAACAGTGGGATGGTGGCCATCAGGGATAAGGATTAAGAGGAAATGGAAAAAAGCAGATCAAAGGGTACAAACTGGCAGTCACGTAGGATGAGTAAGTTGTATCTAACGTATAGTATGATACCAATAGTTAATAATATTGTATTCTATACTGAAAATTTTCTAAAAGTATATTTTTTAGGTGCTCTTGCCAATCACATAAAAATATAACTATGAAAGGTGATGGATATGTTAATTGGCTTGATTGTAGTAATAATGTCATGGCATATGTGTATGTCTTAAATATGTACCATGAAATTAAGTAAATAAACTAAAATGTAGGTTATCAAAACTTAACAATTTATACATTAAAAATTTCAAAACTTGAAAAAATAATACAATGGGAGAGATTTACAATTACTTCAATACTATTAGAGCAGCAATGATGGAAGATATGTAGAGGAAGGAGACAACCTGATAAATGTAGACTCATCAGCAAAGCCTGAGGGGACAGTCATAATATCCATACTGTTGACAGCCGAACCATCAAAAACTGTGGTGGAAATATATTATTTTTGCAACATATGAAACACAAACAGAACAGCAAATCTTGATTCAGGCATCTATCGTCCTAATTAACTGCCTCTCTGATCATGGGTGCATGTGTCACCTTAATCGCAACCATTTTTGAAAATAACGAAACAAAAATAAACTATTGTAAATTAAAAAAATGAATTATCAGGTGAAGTTTATATTTGAAGTTATTTTTCAAGATTATACTTATCCTGTGGCCTTTACATCTTTTTAAAATTGTTCACTCTGTAGTTGAGCATTTGCTGTATGCCACGAAAACTTCTGGACACTGAAGATACTTACAGTCGGTATTACTTCAAGGCAGTTACGGCACCCTAATTACTGCTTTTGGTAATATCTGCTTCCAAATACTCTTAGAAATGAACAACTTGATACGGTGATTCCTGAAAATCTCTGCCATCTTGATTGTGTTCACTGTTTATTTAAAGAGGCTAAAAATAAGGTTGGTTTTTAATTCATGGTAACTATGCATTAAAAACAAAAATTGTAGATGAAAAATGAAATTATATATAAAATTATAATGAAAAATGCAAGATTACTCCATGTCTTCTAACAGTATTATTTCTACTTGGGTACTTTTTGCCATCAGAACAAATTATTAGGATAAATAAATGTGTAAGGGCCATACATACCTACTAAATCTGAGTGCCATGAATTTGTTTCTAATTTTATATGTTATTTTAATTATTGTAGTTATTGTAGTATGTGGTTATAACCCTTTTTGCATTCATATATACTAATCCTAGAGACACCTAGAATTATTTTAAAAGTTGAGTCAGTTGTCTACAGTTATAGAAAATTGACTTATATACTTTTAGTAGTGAAGTCAATATATCTGAACTGAGTTCACTTCTGCGCAAAGGAAAACTCTGCAAGTAACTGAAATGTTCTCAACATTGGCATATAGACAATTCTAAAAAAAGTCCTGGGATATGAACTATCTCAAATTGGCAGTATATACTGGCATGTGCCTCATCCTGCTGACAGTCATTTCAGCTTGAGACACTTACAAAAAAGAGAAAAAAGATAGCTTAATAGTTCCAAGTTTAAATAGTTATATTGGTATACTCCTTAAAAGAAAAATCAGCACATTATCTTGGAGTAAAAATGTAACTTATGATTTCTTCACTTTTCTCCCATCAACTCAACAGCCAGAAAATAAAACATATTAATAAATACACATGCACACACACACATTGTGGAAATCAAAGACCTGAGTCTATGTGTAGCAGTGTGTTGATAAACTATCTGTAGAGACTGAAGGTCAAATTAATTGTATATATGAAAATTATATAACTCTAGAGACTCAAGAAGATATACAGATAAAGTTACTACATAAGAAAATAGAGATTTCTCTATTTTTCCACAACAGAAATTATAGAGTGGAATAGCGATTTTAAATACAGCTTCTGTTATCATTTGGGGGAATAGAAAAGTGAGGGCAACAGAGATCAGAATATAGGAACTAATATTTGAATGCCTGTTATGTGTAGCTATTGTGCTTTGACAATTTTACATAATTGTCTTATTTAACCAACACACAACATTATGAGATTGATGTTTCTATGACTATTTTTCTGTATGAGAAAACCCAGGTTCTGACTTGACGTCACTCATGCCATATTGGGTGGCTGAGGCAGGATTCAAATGCAAACATGGCAGCAACACAGTCTATATTTTATTAATCATACAATGACTATATCCAACTAATTATAAAGTCTGTATGGAAGCCCAGAAAAATAGGCCAGCATTAAATTGAAAAAAGCATTAAAGAGAAAACTGTTGATCTAAAAACATTTAGTTTTACAACTTTTAATTTACCATAATTGTGGTTGCTACTGTGACTATTTTATAGGGAAACCATGCACGAACTAATTCATGATACATTCATGTTCTTTTTGCATATGTCGCTTAAAAAAAGTTATTTAGGCAAAGTGCTAAAGAGAAGTTATTTCACCTTGCTGACTTTGTGTCTTATAGTTTTACCCAACCAATTTGAGTCATTACTTCTTTATCTTAACAGGATTACTTAATTGCCTAGTCACGGAATGAATGATTTGGCTACTTCTATAGATGTATTAATAAAGCCTTATTTGTACAATAGTCAAGTTAAGATGAACATGCTTGTGACCTCTTGCAGAAATAATGAAGATTCTGCAATTTAAAGAACAATAAAATGTAAAGATGTAATTACCAACTCTTCATTATCTTACGGAATTTCAAGATAAACTCACTTTATTTCAACGTCAAAAGATAGAGCATTAAAGTCCTTTCCAAAATATCATTTAATTGGATAGATTAAGATACTTTAATATATTAATTTCTTTCCTTGTTACTGTATATTTCATGATAAGAATGCAGGGATATATATTAGAGTTCTGGGAAATTGAAACTCGTGTAACTTACCAGTTAATTCTAAAATCTATTAATCATATGCTTTGGTTATCTTTCTTCCTTGGTAAAATATGGATGTTCTAAGATATTTTCATGTTGTCTAAAGCATCTGCATCTCATATACAAATATACAAAATATATAAAATATTAACAGAATTATACCAAATATATACAAAATAAAAATATACAAAATATTAATTTAGCAGAAAAAAACTGTTGCATGAAGATAAAGTACAGGATGATTAGCTTAGTTTGGAATGACCAAGAGACTCACAAACAGGATGGGTATACACAATTATACTAATCACAAAGGACAAAGATCCCTGTGCACATGTACATCACACATATCTGAATAGCTCATATACGATACTGATTGCACATTTAACAATTCAACGAATGGTAGCTATAGAACAAGACAAATACATCCATTCATAAAGAAACAGTGATCAATCACTAAAGTGCAAAATACAATATATAAACTTGTAGCAGTAGCCTCTTCATATCCATATCTGCAACACAGAGTTAGAAATGTTTGGGTTTAAACAGTAGTGAAAATATTACTACATTTCAGAAAGGTATGACCTTAACAGTATGGAGTTTGAATTTTAGAAAAATATATTTCTAACTAGGTTAAAGCTTGGGTGAAAATTTCAATTGCTTAAGATAAGCAAGAATTAGGGAGTGCTGATGAGGTAATTATAGATGAAAAATAAATTAGCAGGCTAGTCCAAATGTGGTGTTCAAAACTAATTAATCACAACGAGTTACAGATTTCTTTTTTTTCTTTTCCACTCGCACTTAGCCTTAAAAATAAACAGAAAAAATAAATAAAATAAATAAATAAATAAATAAATCGACAGTTGGATAATAGTACGACTTCCTAGAACCACTATTCTGGGAAACATATGATGGGAATACTTAGGAATATTTGTCATGAAAAATTCATGCATAAATGGTGGCAAAATATAAACTTTGAGATCATGTGTACAATATAAATAAATGTAACAATATGCAACAAAATGGTGTTTTCTGTATATTTCATGATAAGAATGCAGGGATATATATTAGAGTTCTGGGAAATTGAAACTCGTGTAACTTACCAATTAATTCTCAAATCTATTAAATCAAGTGCTTTGGTTATCTTTCTTCCTTGGTAAAATAGGGATGTTCAAAGATATTTTCATGTTGTCTAAAGCATCTGTATCTCATATACAAATATATAAAATATATAAAATATTAACAGAATTATACCAAATATATACAAAATAAAAATATACAAAATATTAATTTAGCAGAAAAAAACTGTTGCATGAAGATAAAGTACAAGATGGTACTTTATCTTATGGTTTTTTTGTGAACCATAGTCAGAAAAATCAGGGGATCCAAAATAATAAAACAAAATAGACCCATTGCCTTAAGGAAATAGGTAAATAAGATAATTATATTTTTAAAGGAACTATGTAAAAGCTTTATGTAAAAACCATAACCATATTTCTTGTTCCTGCACATTCCAATCAATTCATTAGATTGTTTTACACATTCTGCAAAAATATTCTAATGCAGGCAGAGAATTTGAAATGTTAAAAATTATCATACTGTCTCCTATATTTAGAGCTCAGCTATGTCTCTTATATGTTAAAATGCTACTTCTGTTTGACACACACTCTTACACCTACTGAGGAAAAAAATTGCTTCATATTAACAAAGTGAATTATCTCTTTTGAGTAACATGAGTAACCTGGTCAATAGTTACTTACCGTGTGTTAGTTATGGGCTGAACTGTGCTCCCCTCTCCCCAAATTCATATGGTGAAATTCTAAAGCCTAGTATTTCTGAAAGTAACCATATTCGGATGTTTTAAATAAGAATTCAGTTAAAATGAGGCCCTCGGGTTGGGTCCTAATCCAATAAAAATGGTGTCCATATAAAATAAAATTTGGAAAGGGGTAAAAATCAGCTACATGTGTGCACAGAAGTACAACTGCGTGAAGACAGAGCTGTGAGAAGGCAGCCACCTACAAGCCAAGAAGGGCGGCCTAAAACAGATCCTTCCATCATGGTCCTCAGAGGAGCACTTTGACCTTGCATTTACAGCCTCTAGAACTGTGAGAAAATAAATGTCTGTTGTTTAAGCCACCCAGTCTGTGCATGTGTGCATGTGTTTAAGTGCCACCTTAGAAAACTAACATAACTGGTAAAGGACATAATGGACTTTTTAAAGCCAGCACCCAACTATGTTAGCATCATTTTCAGATGTTTGTTTTAGTTTATTTTATTTGATCAAGTATTATAATGACAATTGAAAAAAAAAAGTTTCATGAGGTGGTTCACACTTTTAAACCCAGCACTTTGGGAGGCAAAGGTGGGAGGATCACTTGAGGCTGGAAGTTCAAGACCAGCCAGAGCAACATATTGAAAGCTAATGTCTACAAATTTTTTTCTTTAATAAAAAATAAAGCTGGGTGTGGCAGCACACACCTGTAGTTCTAGCTACTTGGGAGCTGAGTTGGGAGGATTCCTTGAGCCCAGGAGATCAAGAGTACAGTGAGCCATAATTGCACCACTGCACTCCACCCTGGGTGACAGAGTGAAACCCTGTCTGCAAAAAATAAATAAATAAATAAAAATAGACAAAAACAATTTCAAAATTTAAGACTAAAAGAAACTCAGAAAACTGTCAATTACATTTTGTTCTGATTTTTCTCTTTTATGTAGTATGATGACATGTTACATCAACTTGCCATTTTTAAAAGTAAAAATCAGATGGATTTAGCTGGGCACAATACCAATTTTATTGAGAATTTCTAATGCTGCTCAGATGAAAGACTTGAAGGAAAGGAGGTAGACTTAGAAGGAAAAGGAGACAGATTTAGAAGGAATGATGGTTAATGAGATCAGTCATTCAAATAATCTGCCTGCCAGTAAAGTTAGACAAACAAACAAACAGCAACAACAACAACAAAACCCTACCCATCACCTGTAGAGAAAAATCATAGTCTCCCACTTGAAATAACACATCTGTCTGGCAGCTTAAATAAAAGGATGCATATTTCCACATAGCACAAAAGAATTATTTTTATATTTGGAACACAATTGCTACAGAATTATGAAAAGAAAAAAATACAGACTGTAGAGAACAAAATAAGACAAACTTCCATCAAAAAGGAAACATAAAATAGACTAACTTGAAATAACAGATATACACAATATTTGGAGCTAAAGCTTTTTAGTGTTGACTCCAGCCCAGTTATATCAGAGGCAAAGAAAACTTGAAATAACAGATGTACACAATATTTGGAGTCCAAGCTTTTAGTGTTGACTCCAGCCCAGTTATATCGGAGGCAAAGATAACTTGAAATAACAGATATACACAATATGTGGAGTTCAAGCTTTCAGTGTTGACTCCAGCCCAGTTATATCAGAGGCAAAGAAATAAAGATTTGCAAAGGATTCATGAATTATCCAGTTAAACATGTTATATCTAACCAAGCCAGATCTAGAACACATTATTTGTCATATTCTTTCCATTGACTATGTCTAATTCCTCTTAAAGTTTTTTCCCTTTATGTATAAATCCTACACGTATTACAACTTTGGTGACATAAACAGAACAAAACACTTATTCTTTCTTTCAGCACTTTGGATGTGCGATCCCATTGTGTTCTGACTGTCATTGTTTCTGATGAAAAGTCAGGTGTTAATCATAAAGTCGTTTCCTTGTATGGATGAGTTATTTTTTCTTTTGCTTTCAAATTAACTCCCTTCACATTTTGTTTAGCCCAGAATTATTAGAAACTTCTCTAATTTTGAGACTCAAAGTCACTCATCAGATCACCACAAAATTTCAAAATATACATTCTAAATACTTGTAAAATATCAATATACTACTTTAATGTCTTCTTTTATTAATACAAGGTCATTGTTTGGAATATTTGGGAAAGGAATATAAGTCAGAGCAAAAGCATCCTAGATTAGTGATTGCTACATATTAATCAATCAACTATTGTTTTTGTGTCAACAAAAGAATAAATTACTTCTAGTATTTTTGCTGACATATTTCTTTCCCTACTTTCAAGATTCACATAGAAATATACCTTAAATAATATAGTTTGATTCTCTTGAAAAAAATTTTCTATCTTTCTCCCCAATCTAACTTTCTCAATATTTTAATACAATATTTTTTGTTTCTATATCCATCAAAAAGTTTCAGTTTGATGAGATAGCATAAAAAAATCTATTTAGAGGATCAGTTTGGAAGTCAGATGTGCAAAATGTTTCTTATCTGCTCTGTTCTCTTCTCATTACCTTCTCCCTGACCCAACCCCAAACATTATAAAGAATTTTATCAGAATCGATATTAAAATTGAGTGAGCTATTTATTACTTAGAAGTAATTCTCAAACTTTAACCTGTAATCTCATGTATTTACAGTGGAGCATAGTATTTAGAAGAAACCTGACTCAATTATAGGTCAATTACTCCTTAGCAATGTATCAGAGTTGGACAAGTTACTCAACCTCTGCTAATAACAATCTCTTAATCTGTAAAAATAAATATAAATATATCCATGAAGTATTCTTAAGGTTAAATGAAATAACTTATATAAAAGTAAATCACTTAGTTTAATGTTGAATATATAATAAGTTCTAGCTTGAATTACTACTACTACTAATGAAAAACTACATTTTGAAATTTTTGAAGCTGAAATCAATAAAAAAATAGTGCCATTCTCCAACTTTTTCTAGGTAGTTTGCTACAAATAATAAAACAAAATAGACTAGGGCCCAGTTTCTGGATTTAAGGATCAGAAATCATCTGCTGTGTTTATTATGAACCCTTTATATCCCTTCAGTTCTTCCTGTAAATTTTTACAAATAACTTACTGAATAAAGAGTTAAAACACCTCAAATTAACAAAATCTTGTCTACTATGTCTCCATTATTTCAAAAAAGAAAAGAATAATAATTTTGTCAATGATAGTTAAGTATATGTTACTCACTAACACTATGGCAGGTACCTTCATATTCATATTTCTAATATTTCCAATATCTTCATATTTATATTTCTAATTCATATTTGATCCCAGCTCTGCAATTTAGGAAGTTCTTTTTTCTTTTAGAAATTAAGGCATAAAGTGTCAGGTGACTTGCACAAGATTGCACCACTAGTAAATTTAAAAATATAGTTTACTTGCCTACTGTCTTAGTGATATAGTTTACTTCTCTACTGTTTTAGTGAGTTATTGATCATGCACAATTCTTTTTGAAAACAGAAATTCATTTAGCATACCACATTTCAAGATCCATTGGTAAAAGCCACCTTATTAGCTTAATCAACAAAAATGTCTAGAAAATTTGAGTTTTTATTAACCGATAAAATATTAGAAGTTTTATATATATATATGTATATATATATATATAAAATGAAACCACCCCTATAATCTTTATAAAATTCTTTGGGAAAGGAGGGAGGGGATGAAATAAAAATAAGCTTCCAGCACATCCAGCCTTAAACATTAAGTTGACTTGCTGTCTGTCCTGCTTCCTCACAATTGTTTACTAGGTATGGCCCCACAATCATTTATATCCTGTCACAAGATTGTAGTTAAACTTAACTACTCATAGATAACAATTTGAGCATTGTGAAATGTTAAGTTTTCTCTTTGAGGTATTCTTTCAGATCCTACATACCAGTGAAACTACTGACATCAGCTGCTCTGAAGGACTCCAGGAGAAGCTGACTCACTAAAGGGCAAAGTTTCTACATCCTGGTGATTTAATCCCCCTTACCCAAACCAGTCAGTGACCCCAATTTTCCAGCCCCTGGCCCTCTACAATCCCTTCACCCCAGCCAAGTACTCTCTGGAAAGACAGATTTGAGGGTGCTCGCATCTCCTCACTCAGCTGCCCTGCAATCATTAAACTCTTTCTCTACTGCAAACTCTGTTTATCAATTTAACAGACTCTGACTGCACAGCAGGCATACAAACATGTGAGTCCTGTATCATTTATAAATATTTAACTTTTATATATATTTAACTGCTATACACATAATTGACCATTTTGTGTATTAATATTAGTAGGTAATAATAATATTCATATTTCCTCCATAGGTAGCTTCTGGGGTATTTCTGCCTGGCAAATTTTATTCTTTAATGACAAAAACTAAAGTAAGTAACTTTAAAATATTATTGAGAATTTTTTTTCTATTTATGGGACACTGAATTTGTAGGTAGAAATAAAAACCTAGCTTTTTACTAAACTTAATTTTATATTTAAACACAATTCAAAATGTAAATACAAAATTAAGAATTTCCAAAATTAAATTTAGTTTTAGAAACTCACACAAGCAAGTGTAATACTGAAGAGCAAAGAAACTGTGGTCTACAAAAAAAATTATAAGTAATTCATGAAATCTAAGGGCTAATTTGTGAAGTAAATTTGGAAGACATTTTATGCTGTAGCTCCATCCTAGAGATCGAGAGTACTGCATTAGGAAAACCTGCTAAACTCTTTTTTAACCAGAAATTCTTTCTTTCTCCAGAAATCCTTTTCAGGTAATGCCTAATAATATCTCATTGAACATGTATTAGAAGTTGTAGTTTAATTTATAATTAAATAATTCAGTGAAAATATATTAATTGTGAAGATAAATTTTAACACATACGGGAATACTAGACTTACGGTGGTCATCAACCCAAAATGCTATAAAATTACATAGAATGGTTAGTTTGGCAAAAATAAATATCACCACTACCACCAAAAACCTAGGTTTCAAAAAGAAACAAAAGAAGCATTCCAAAATGTTAAAAATATTTCATTTGTCTACTTTCTAAATGCTCTTTAAAATACTTATGTCATTATAATTTTGAAGTTTAAAAGTAAAGAAATAGTTCTCCTAGTTAATATACTGCCTTAAAGTTACTCTGGCTCACAAATAGAATAAAGCAAAGCATGACTTGACAGCCGTCAAATTATAGGAAATTGAAGCTAAATGAAATTGGATGCCTCACCTCATCTAAACTCCTTACTTTATAAGAAGGAAAAGCATCACAAAATGTTGAGGCCATCTAACTTAAAGTCATCTGGTGAGTTAGAGATAACTTGAGAACACTGCTTTTTTTCTCTTTGTTACTATTCTCTTATGAAGTTTTGCCTGAAAACAGGTCTACTAAAGATATAAGAATTTGTAATGAAGATGAACTTTTATAATTGCTTTTCTGTTTAGGATTGTTCAATATTTTCCCATTAATAATATATAAAATCCTACCTCCTCTCCCACCACTTCCTTGCTCTCTATATCCTAGAACTTCATTCTTGACTCCAAAGCTGCACCCTCCTGCATTAGTTTCTTTTGTTTGAAATCCTCAGCCCTTCATAAATTTCACCCAGCAAAGTTCTATTTATCCTTTAACTCCCTAATATTTTTTCTTACAGTGCCACTTTTTCCTTCATTAGCACATATCCAATTTAAAATTATATAGTTTGAGTTTTTGCTTGACTTTCTGTTTCTCCACTAAAGCATAGGCTCCACAAAAGCAAGTATCATGTCTGATTTAACAGGGTATATTCTATTCTTACAAGAGTGCTGCCACATAAGTGTCAATGAATGTTTGTGAAATAAATGAAGGACTATAGGAGTGACTGAACAAATAAAAATAAGTTCTCTGTGCATATTGTATGTGTGAATAAGATCTTGAGTTTGGCCAAGGCAGTTAATAACATATTAACAACTCATTAGATACATAAGGTTTGTAACAATGAGGTACAAAATTGGTTCACCGAATTCTAAGATGAAACAAGGTGTATGTTCAGAAATATGGTGTCACTTTTTCTAATATCAGTTGCCTTCTAACTATCAGCATGACACATGCAAACCATTGATATGTGTTTTTCTGTTTTTTTGTATTGAAGTTTCCACATGAAGGAAAATTATTATATTTCTAACAGGAAGTCCTCTTCTAAACGACAACAAATCTAAGGGTGAACACATCAGTTAAAAAGAGGGAGATTAAAAAGTTAAGATGAGATTCTGTTTGTACAGTATATAACTGAACAAAGCTATATCTAGCAGTTTCACATAAAGGTAAAACAGAATATTAACCTCAGCACACAAGTTTAGCTAATGATCTGGAATGGGGAGTTGTGGTTAGAGAGGAGGACAAAGATGAAAGACAACCATTTATCCCAAGTTACTTTCCAAAGATGGAAAAAAACCCTCTTAGTAATGTTTTTCAAAGTCTAACTACTTTCAAGAACACATCAATAAGATATAGAGAGATAACAATCAAGTTGGACATTAACTTAAAAGTCAGATGACTTTTTAAGCATAAGTAACTTAGAACTGTAAAGTAAAAAACACTAAATGTCATTGACTTTAAAGTGGATACTGAAGTAAAAAAAAAAACCTTCTATTAAAAACTAAACTATATGCAGGAACTTATGTAGAAAGCTTAGAACAAATATTTATACAAAATTGCCCTACCATATTTTATTAAAATATTACATTATAAATTAAGAGAAAATCATTTTTAAAATGAGTTATATTTTAGGCCTTTTTTCTCAAAATGAGTTTCATAAATTGATATGGTTATTAGCGTAGGAATTTCAATAATAGGAACAAAGAAACCAAATGAAAACCTAATGTGTGTGTGTGTGTGTGTGTGTGTGTGTATATACAATTACCTGGAATTCCAACTTCAACATGTTTAAAAATATTTCGGTAAAAAACATTAGATTTATTTTAAGGCAGTTTGTAAGATATTTATTAGGTTTATTTGTAGGCCTTGCACACTAAGTTAAGCAACACTATCATAAAATAAATTATTCATTAATGAAAGAGAAATTCAAAGCTTCATATTATAATTAAATAAACTCTAAAGTATCTAATAACTTCAATTGTATGCCCTAAAATAAGATCAGGACTACAATATCTATCAACTTGCCCACAGAAAAAGCAACAATGAAAGAAAGAAAGAGATATCTATTTTTTCATAGAAGATCAACACACTTTGTCCAACTTTTTTGTCCAACTGCTATAAAGTGGGCCAATGCTAATGGCAAATAAAAGAGCTGCCATTCAACATGCATTCTAGTAGTGAATATTAACTGACTACTAGGTGAAGGCAGTGTTCATTGAACAAATAAAAGAATCCTTGCCTATATGATGCTTATATTTTGGTCGCTTTACATTTTACTGGAGGAAACGTGAAGAATAGAATACCAGCAATATTAACAACAACATTATCCCACTAGAAGGGCTCCAGTGATTGATGTTTCCAGACTCATCTCAATGACCCTATATAATCTTTATATTCCAAGGAACATGCCAATGGATTTTAACATTTCCAAATTAAAAGATAATGGTAAAATAATGATAATCAACATAAAAAAATGACTCACTGGAAATGAAAGCAACTCATTTCAAATGGCTTTGGAATGCCATTAGGACAGCACCTTTTTATTTGTAATGCATAAGTCTCACAATCCAGAGAGCAGGTCTTGTGAATTTTGATGAGAGGTAAGGCATTACAGAAAGACCCAAAAGTCACGCTCCAGATCCCAGCAATATAGCTAGTAGGACAGACACAGAGTACATAGTTTTACTACTGATCACAGTGATTTAGAGATTGGAACCCATAGTTCTGTGAGCTCAGGCATCATTTCAAGATAAAATTTACATTTTTAATAAATGCAAACTTTGGCTCAGCTAAACAAGGTAACTTGGGCTATATTCTTTCCTGTAGATAGATAAATTTGACATAATTAACCCTTGTGCAGTCTAAACATATCATGTGCCAACAATGATGTAAAGCACTGAATATGTGAGATAAAGTATGATGAATTCTATTGACAAATACAGGCAATGGCTTCCATTTAATTGAGAAGAAACCATATACCTAGCACAAGTCTTTTTCTGTGCATTAACATTTTGTAATACAACTATATGAAGTTATAGCCTATTTTATATATAAATAAAAGCATTTCCAAAGATTAAGAAAGGGCACAGTGAGAGTGAGAAGCACAGTCTGGGTAGGTAGGACAATCTAGTTGTCTATCTGTGCTTTAAACTCCTGTAAACATCATCTCCCACACCACGGCATCTAACTCAGAGTCACATTTGAATTTCCAGCAAATGGAAGCCTCATAAACCCAAAACGTGAATGGCAATGAAGTGTATAGAGCACACTTTGAGTGCACAGAGTAACTTTGCAAACATTATTCCCATATCAAAAAGTAGGAAATGAAAGCCTGGAAAGTAGTTATATCGACATTAAACTGCTCTCAAACCCAAGTGCACAAATGATTTTTCTTGCAAAGAAATTTATATTCTACACAAAGTTCTATTTCAAAATGAATTCTGGAATTCAATTAAACATTCATCTTGAAAACAAGAACTTAAGTGAAAATTCCTCACTGGTATTCAAGCAAATAAATTAAATAATGATACGAAACCTACATCTAATCTCTTATTATTACATATTGAAAGTTTGCTATATAGCTACCACTAAGTTATACATTTCCATTGACACAAACCATAAAATGAATTTGTTTCTATTGGTACTAGCAAAAAAAAAAACTACATAGACAGTAAAAAGGTCAATCTACTAATTTATCTTCTAATAACTTTCCCCCCGTAGCATTCGTCCCTCTCATTAGACGGTTGTTCCATGCTTCTTTAATTTTTTGACATTCTAATTGCCTCACCTGAACCAAAAAAAGAATGTGGATCTAGGATCAATACCTTTTGAAAAGTCATTTATTTCATTATATTAATTTTTCATATATCTGCATTATTGCATAGAATACCTGATTGGTCTTATGCTAAGTTTTTCATGTAACATTACCTCTGCAAGATGTTAATAAGTATCCTTCCAAAAATGTTTGAAAAATCTTGGGTAAAACATATTAAGTAAGTTCCTGTTTTATAGTTTTCCAAGAGTTTTACTATCCTTGGCAAAAGATGAAATTCAAAGCAGAGATACAGTACACAACTTTTGTAAAACTTACCTATTTTTCTTATAAGACTGTGGCTTTGTTTTGTTTTGTTTTGAACTTCTTTTCTGTGACGTGACTGACGTAAGACTATGTTTTGAGTTAGGGGTGGGGAGATACATTACCAGAGGTTTAGGAACTGCTTTGCTAAAGCCAAGTTTGAGGGGAAAACGGGGAGACTAATACAAGATTTTCCTTGAAGCAGTGGGAGTTGAAAGGGTAGGTGGTTTTTGGAGAAAGAAGAGACCCATTCGCCGCACAGGCTGCTTTGAGTTTCTGCTCTGTGTGATACATAATGAAGATACAGACATTCACTTCCTCTATTTCCCACCCCTGGCCGGGGGTAACCCAAAGGGACCTGATGAAGACAGCCTTATCAAGTGTCCTTGAGAGTGGTAGGACTGGAGAGGCCTGAGGAATAAAAAAAATACATGCATTAAATGGAACAAATACAGAGAAGAAGAAAACTCAGACACGGTAAATTAATTTTGTACCTTTCCTTACAACCTAGCATATCACAGGGTACATGATTTCCTTTTGACCTGCTTCCTTTATGTTGACTGCATGAACAGGGAAGGGGGTTGGGGTACACGTGGGAGATAATTGTATTTATTATGTACCTGATATTGATACATCTATAGAGACAATTGGAATGACCATACTGGAGAAACAGCAAGGGAAGAACTGAAAAAGCTAAAATAAATACTTGGTTCTATAAAAAATACTACAAAAAGATTTCTCATGTCTGACAAATTACATTTTAGTGTAATAGCAATAAGTAGACCAAAACTAAGGTGATTTGATAAATATCATAAGGTATTTATTGTGAAATTGATATCTATATGTATTGCTTGTAAAGCTCAGTAATCTGTTCTTGAATTGAGAAATTACTGAGACAACAGCAAAAGCTGTCATTTTTGTTTCTATGTTGTTGTTGTTATTGTTTGTGAGGTGAGAGGTTCTAAACTTTATGACTGTTTGAAAGGGGCCTATATACACTTTGCCTGAATATTAAGTCATGTGAAATAATAAAAAGCTTTCTGCTTTATTGGGTTAGAAAAAGAAAAAATTGAGAAATTGAGCATCATTAAAATTAAAGACTTTTGTTATTCAAACCGTGCTTAGAATGAAAAGAAAAGCCACAGGTTGGGAGAAGATCTTTTCAAAACACATGTCAGATAAATTAGTGGTATTTAAAGTATACAAAGAACTCGAAAATAAGAAAGAAAACAACTCATTTAAAAAATAGGCCAAAGGTCTCAATATAGCTGTCAAATATGGATATTGAAAAGTTACCAGTCATATATCATTAGGGAACTGCAAGTCACAGCAACAGTGAGATATTATTACATGACTATTAAAATGACCAATATCCAAAAGTCTGATAATACAAAATGCTGGCAAATGTGAGGAGAAACAGGAACTTTTATTCATTGCTGGTGAGAATGCCGAATAGTACAGCTACTTTGGGGGTCAGTTTGGCAGTTTCTTACAAAACTAAACATACTCTTACCACACAACCCAGCAATTCCATTCCCTGGTATTTACTTAAAGGATCTGAAAACTTACATGCACAGAAAAACCTTCCTCCTGTGAATGTTACAGGAGCCTCATTCATGATCACTAAAATCAAAATGTCCTTCAGGAAGTGAATGGAAAAATAAACTGTAGTATATCCAGGCAACAGAATCTTACTCTGTCAAGCCACAGAAGACACACAGGAACCTTTAAATGCATATTGCCAAGTGAAAGAAGCCAGTCTGAAAAGTTGACATGCCGTGTGATTCTAGCTCCACGACCTTCTGGAAAAAGCAAAACCACGGACACAGTAAAGAGATCAGTGGCTATGAGGGATTTGGAGGAGAGAGAGGAAACGGTGAACAGATGGAACAAGGAAGAATTTTAGGAAAGTGAATCCACTATTCTGTATGACACTGTAGTGAGGATTATTTGTCATTACACGTTTGACAAAACCTATAGAATTCATAAGACAAGGAGTAAACTCTAATATAAACTACAGACTTCAGTCAATAATAATGTACCAATATTGACTCATCAACTGAAACAAATGTACCACACTATCGCAAGATGTTAAAAATTGGGGAAATTGGGGTAGAGGCTGAGGATGACATGTGAATGCTTATTCACTTCTTTCTGCAAACCTAAAATTGCTTTTAAAAAGTCAATTATTAAAAATTAAAACAAGACAGTGTTTTCATGCAATGGAAAAAAACACACAGTTTTAGTAAGTGACTGATAATTATGCTTATGCCACTCTGCTAGATTACATTTCATTGAGGAGCTGGTACCATTCCTTCTGAAACTATTCCAATCAATAGGAAAAAAAGTAATCCTCCCTAACTCATTTTATGAGGCCAGCATCATCCTGATACCAAAGCCTGGCAGAGACACAACCAAAAAAGAGAATTTTAGACCAATATCCTTGATGAACATTGATGCAAAAATCCTCAATAAAATACTGGCAAACAAAATCCAGCAGCACATCAAAAAGCTTATCCACCATGATCAAGTGGGCTTCATCCCTGGGATGCAAGGCTGGTTCAATATATGAAAATCAATAAATGTAATCCAGCATATAAACAGAACCAAAGACAAAAACCACATGATTATCTCAATAGATGCAGAAAAGGCCTTTGACAAAATTCAACAACGCTTCATGCTAAAAACTCTCAATAAATTAGGTATTCATGGGACGTATCTCAAAATAATAAGAGCTATCTATGACAAACCCACAGCCAATATCATACTGAATGGGCAAAAACTGGAAGCATTCCCTTTGAAAACTGGCACAAGACAGGGATGCCCTCTCTCACCACTCCTATTCAACATAGTGTTGGAAGTTCTGGCCAGGGCAATCAGGCAGGAGAAGGAAATAAAGGGTATTCAATTAGGAAAAGAGGAAGTCAAATTGTCCCTGTTTGCAGACGACATGATTGTATATCTACAAAACCCCATTGTCTCAGCCCAAAATCTCCTTATTCTGATAAGCGACTTCAGCAAAGTCTCAGGATACAAAATCAATGTGCAAAAGTCACAAGCATTCTTATACACCAATAACAGACGAACAGAGAGCCAAATCATGAGTGAACTCCCATTCACAATTGCTTCAAAGAGAATAAAATACCTAGGAATCCAACTTACAAGGGACGGGAAGGATCTCTTCAAGGAGAACTACAAACCACTGCTCAATGAAATAAAAGAGGATACAAACAAATGGAAGAACATTCCATGCTCATTCAATACCGTGAAAATGGCCATACTGCCCAAGGTAATTTGTAGATTCATTGCCATCCCCATCAAGCTACCAATGACTATTTCTCTACTTCTCCATCAGTAAAATGGGCATAATCCCAGTACCTATCTCTCTGAAAAATCATGATATTACATTGAGTTAAAAATGCAGGAATTTTAAAATACTACTACTTTGTTAGCTGTTAATGATAGCTAAAATGATAGCTCAATTTTGAGTGGTGGTAGTCTTCCCTCAAACTAATTCATTCTATTAGAAAAATAAACATCCACGTAAAGCAAAACCAGACTTGGAAGAAATATTGAATGCAGGTAGCTGATTGCTCAACTCGAATGCCTGAACACCCTTATCCCAATGCCTAAATTCAAGTCAAATTGTAGGATACATTTTTCTTTCTACCTGTGCTTCCTATCTCCCTTCCATCTTTCCCCATTCATGTATGACATATGTCCCCATTTTGATGAAGTAAACATTTTGTGCCTCAATTTCTCATTACAAAAACCTAGACATTTTTAACTTTTTGTATAAAATTTAATGTAGAGTTGAAGGTGGGCTAGTAACAACAATATTAGGGGATTATTTTCTATTATCTCATCTTTCACTTTTTAAACGAGGGTCTAGAACTAATCAGGCTCTAAGAAACTGGCACTTCTAAAAATATATACAAATTTGGGAAAGATAACTTAATTAAAAGATTGTTGATTTGCATTGAGAAGCAACCACCATAAGATCCAAAATGCCTGAGCATTCTGTTCCCTGCCACATTGTAATCTCTTAGCTTTGGCCGCCGTAATTGTCAAAGCACAAGGAATCTTAGTCTCTGCTTCTAAAAATGTCCAAGGCACCCACCTTTTCAAAAAAAAAAAAAAGTCTGAGCTCCTACTGTTGATTGAAATTCTTTTATAAATCTCTATCAAACTTTTCATGTTTACAGTTCTTATGCAATTATAAAACAAATCCAATACATGTATAACCACACAATCAATAAATTAAAATTAACAATTTATATCAAATGATAAATAATGTACTTTTGTTGGAATTAATTTGACAATGTTTGATTCAGTTACGGAGATATACCAAAATGTGTTTAAAATATTAAAAGATGAATTGCTCACAATTGTTTTGAATTTTAAACTAAAAATCAATAGTTACTATAAAATTATTATTAAATGTTCTAATAATTGTACAGAATCCAGAGCAACTCTTTTCTGTGTTTACCGTATAGTAATGTATGCTTATATCAGTGTTATATTAGATAGCATGCTGTAGGAAGGACATGACGGGCATTCATTAAACTAGCTCTGATTTAATTTGTCCTCTGTCATTTTGTGAATATAATCCAGGGACTACCTACTCCTTAACTTCTCAAATCTGTTTTCTCACCTATAAATAATAATTGCTACCTGACAAAAACTGTGCGGCATATGAGATTTAATTAACACATGTTAATCATAGCACATGTCATAGTATTTAGTAGATATTTAGTAATTATTAGTCAAAGCCAATTTATTTTCCTTTGGATTAATAAAGATTTAAATATTTGCCATAGGTTGCATTATGCAATTATATTTACCCAAAATTTTGAGGAAATATAATTTTTTACAACTTTCCCATATTTCTAGAAAAAGAAAAGGTAGCTTTTCAGAAATGGCACTAACATAATTGGTAGTTTTTCTTGATGAATATTTCTGAGACAGATTACAGAAGTTATATATTAAAAATAAATAACTTTAAGTAAAAGCCATGATCTGCCTTGCAGTGCTCAAATAAGTTCTTTCATATATTCACAATGATTTATTTTCTCATGACAGAACTTTATAATTAAACTATCTTACTCTTGGAGATTTTAATAGTTTTTCAGCCTTAGAACTGTGGACATTGATTAATAACAGCAAAAGGATATTGAGTAAATAGTAATGCAAAAAGGATTGTACTTTCAGTATCATAAGAATCAGAAAGCTTATCCAATGGTAAGTTTTACTAATTATTCAAAGGAAACAATTAATCACGAGACAAAGAACAAACAAAAATGGGTACAAGATGACGAACATAACTCTCTAGGCCTTTTCTTACGATATGAGGATACACCTGGCACAGATTAAAATATGAAGTTCTCCAGAACACATATGAAGTCACATCACATACACAGGAGGAGTAATTTTTGGTATAAAGTATAGTCATTTGTCTTCGGATAATCATGCCTCATAAATCTTTGAAATGCATGGCTGTTTGCTATTGACAATGCTAGAAAATCAGGCATATCTTGCCAAAAGTGTTTCCAAAATAAGAACTCTCCCACCAGCAAATATCATCAATTTGTTTGCCAGGATGACAGTCACTATTTTAGTCTCCAGGTAACAAATTCTGATTAAAGGAGAAAATGTATTGTATGCTTGCTGTTTAATTCTTTACTTTCTAGGATTATAAGATAAAAACAAAATTTGGCAAATAGTGGGCCCATTAACTGAATGAAGAGCGAAGTGTGAGGCTGTTGATAAATTGTGACCACTTGAATAGAGCAGAGTCAGGACCAATAACAGAGCAGAGATGAAGATACACCTGCACACAAGGCAAGCAGGCAACCAGGAATTGACATCAAGCCAGAAATAGAAGTTGAGACAAAGAAGTGTATCTAAGCAGGCAGTAAATAAGAAAAACTAGAAGAACATAGGCATAGAGAGGAAAAAAAAATCAAAGGATTTGAAGGAGTCAGACTGCAGGTCTAGATAGAGTCAGAAATCATTCAAGCCATCAGGGCATCGACGGCGCCATAAGCAGCCATCCGTCGCTCTATATTCTCCAAGAGCAGAGGCCAGTATCAAGCAGGTGGGAGCAGATGTGCAATCATTGCAGCCTGGGAAGGAAGCTGTCTACGTAAAAACTGTACCTTTATGCCAAACCTTTCAACCAAATATTACACAATCAATAACCAAAAGGCTATACGATATACTGACAATAACCAATTAAAGTGAGCTTGAGGAGCTAAAAACAAAATATTCCTGGGTTCCTTCCTCCTGCTACTTGTTCCTTGCTCTTTATTTTATGCCTATATTTAACTCCCCACCTACTTTTTTGGTAAGATTTTAATGTCCTTCATAGAACTTTACTCATTATTTGATGTTGGTAGTAGATCCAACTTCTCTACCCTTCATTTTCTTTTTTTATATGGATTTTATTTCTCACTTTTAAGTTTAAGGGTACATGTGCAGATGTGCAGGTTGATTACATAGGTACATGTGTGTCATGGGGGTTTGCTGCACAGATCATCCCATCACCGAGGTTTTAAGCTCAGCAATCATTAGCTATTTTTCCTGATGTTCTCCCTCCTCCTGCACCCCACTAACAGATCCTAGTGTGTGTTGTTCCTCACCCCATGTTCCCATGTGTTCTCATCATTTAGCTCCCACTTATAAGTGAGAACATGTGGTGTTTGGTTTTCCGTTGCTGCATTAGTTTGATAAGGATAATGGCCTCCAACTTTATCCATGTCCTTACAAAGGACATGATCTGGTTTGTTTTTACAGCTGCATAATATTTCATGGTGTATATGTATGACATTTTCTTCATCCAGTCTATCATTGATGGGCATTTAAGGTAATACTGGGCCTTTGTTATTGTGAATAGTGCTGCAATGATATACTTGTGCATGTATCTTTATAATAGAATAATTTTTATTCCTTTGGGAATTACCCAGTAATGGGACTGCTAGGTTGAACGGCATTTCTGACTTTATGTCTTTGAGTAATCACCACACCGTCATCCACAACGGCTGAATTAATTTACACTTCCAACAACAGTGTAAAAGAGTTCCTTTTTCTCCACAACCTCACTAGCATCTGTTATTTTTGACTTTTTAATAATTGCCATTCTGACTGGTGTTAAATGGTATCTCATTGTGGTTTTGATTTGCATTTCTCTAATGATGACTGATGAGTTTTTTGCATATGTTTGTTGGCCACATGTATGTCTTCTTTTGAGAAGTGTCTGTTCATGTCCTTTGCCCACTTTTTAATGAGGTTATTTGTCTTTTCTTGTAAATTTGTTTGAGTTCTTTATAGATGCTGGATACTAAACTTTTGCTAGAAGGATTGATGGCAAAAATTTTCTCCCTTACTGTAGGTTGTCTGTTTACTCTGTTGATAGTTGTTTTGTGTGTGTGTGTGTGTGTGTGTGTGTGTGTGTGTGTGTGTGTGTGTGTGTGTGTGTGTGTGTGTGTGTGTGTGCATGCGCTGTGAAGAAACACTTTAGTTTAATTGGGTCGTATTTGTCAACTTTTGCTTTTTTTGTAATTGCTTTTGGCATCTTGGTCATGAAATCTTTGTCAGTGTCTGTGTCCTGAATCATGTTGCCTAGGTTTTCTTCTAGGGTTTTTATAGTTTGGCATTTCACATTTAAGTCTTTATTCCATCTTGGATTGATTTTTTATATGGTGTAAAGAAGGAGTCCAGTTCCAATTTTTTCAACTGATGTCAGCCAGTTACCCCAGCATCATTTATTAAATAGGGAATCATTTCCCCATTGCTTGTTTTTGTCAGGTTTGTCAAAGATCAGATGGTTGTAGGTGTGTGGCACTATTTCTGGGTTCTCTATCCTGTTCCATTCGTCTACGTTTCTGTTCTTGTACCAGTACCATGCTGTTTTGGTTACTATAGCCCTGTTGTATAGTTTGAAGTTGGGCAGTGTGATAACTTCCAGCCTTGTCCTTTTTGCTAAGGGTTGCCTTGGCTATTCAGGCTCTTTTTTGGGTCCATATAAATTTTAAAATAGTTTTTTTTTCTAATTATGTGCAGAATATCTATGGTAGTTTAATAGGATGCATTGAATCTGTAAATTGCTTTGGGCAGTATGGCCATTTTAATGATATTGATTCTTCCTATCCATGAGTGTGGAATGTTTTTCCATTTGTTTGTGTCTTCTCTACTTTGAGCAGTGGTTTGTAGTTCTCTTTGAAGATGTCCTTCACTTCCCTTGTTAGCTGTATTCCTAGCTATTTTATTTATTTTGTAGCAATTGTGAAGGGGAGTTCATTCCTGATTTGGCTCTTGGCTTGCCTGTTGTTAGCATAGAGAAATGCTGGTAATTTTTGCACATTGATTTTATATCCTGAGACTTTGACGAATTTGCTTATCAGCTTAAGAGGCTTTTGGGTAGAAATGATGGGGTTTTCTAGATATAGGATCATGTCATCTGGAAACAAAGATAGTTTAATTTCTCTTTCTATTTGAATATGCTTTATTTCTTTCTCTTGGGTGATTGCCCTGCCACGACTTCCAGTGCTATGTTGAATAGGGTTAGTGAGAGAGGACAACCTTGTCTTGTGCTGTTTCTCAAGGGGAATGCTTCCAGTTATTGCCCATTCAGTATGATATTGGCTCTGGGTTTGCATGTATGGCTCTTATTATTTTGAGGTATATTCCTTTAATACCTACTTTATTTAGAGGCCTACCAACCAAAAAAAAATTCAGGACCAGAAGGATTCACAGCTGAATTCTACCAGAGGTACAAAGAAGAGCTGGAACCATTCCTACTTAAACTATTCCAAGAAACTGAGGAGGAGGGACTCCTCCCTAACTCATTCTATGAGGCCAGCAGTATCCTGATACCAAATCCTGGCAGAGACACAACAGAAAAAGAAAACTTCAGGCCAATATCCTTGATGAACATCGATGCAAAAATCCTCAACAAAATACTGGCAAACCAAATCCAGACACACATCAAATAACTTATCCACCATGGTCAAGAAGGCTTCATCCCCAGGGTGCAAGTCTAGCTCAACATACACAAATCAATAAAAGTGATTCATCACATAAACTGGACTAAACCCAAAAACCACATGATTATCTCAATAGACGCAGAAAAGGCCTTTATAAAGTTCAACATGGCTTCTGGTCTAGTCTTCATTTTCTGTGCCTTCCATGGATAGCAGTTGACATTCACCCAGAAGATTCTATTCATTCCCATCCACACTGAGCATCTACCCTATTCCACATGATCCCAATGCTGGACTTCAATCTATAACATCAAATTGATATCCTTTCCTCCCCAAGAAATAGGATTTTCTCAGATTCCCTTGAGAAAAAAAAATAGGCAGCATGAGTCAAAGTCAAGGTAGGTTTTGATATATCTGATTTAAATTATAGCTATATAACGTCAAGTTAGCAGACCCAGATAACACATTTCAGTAATGAACAACTAAGTGCCAGATTCTAGGATGCTGTTTTACACGAGTTATGCAGAAACACATTTTTTTCTATCTTTCATTTTAAGGAAAAAATTTCATGATGCTTTTCTTGGTTTATTAGATACAACTTCTAAGACATCTCAATTTTCCATGAATTTTGATACTATAGGGAACCAGGACATGACACTAATTGAATAGATTCCTCAGAGACCTACAAGCTGTCAACTGTATAAAGATTTCTTTTTGTAATGCAATGTTTTGGTTCATTGCACACAACATCAAAACACTAAGATCAGAGAGAATGCAAAAGATGTTTTAACTGATACTTAAGAACAGAATACATTTGAGCCCTGAAAGTGTCCCGGGAAGAGTAATTATTCTAAACATTTTTCTATATTCCTCACAAAACAATAGAATCCCAAAGTTAACTATCATTTAAAATAGTGGCTTAACAATTATCTTTGACACCTAGGTGAACATTTATTTTTCTTGTCCCTATTATTATACAATAAAAGTCCAAAAATACATAAAGTCACCTACCTACAATGACAAAAAGAATTGGCAGTGTGAGCCCGGGGATGGCCTGGAAGCAAGTCATGAGCACGAACACATTTGCATGCATTTGACTGTCTAGTAAAGCAGACCAATTATACAGCTCCCAAAAGGCAGCTTAGCGATGGAAAATTCTTTCAGTAGCTTTTTAGTTTATTTGATTGATTATGTACGACCCAGTGATAGCAGTTTGAATTTGATTGTAGATAGAAAAGAAAAAGAAAGCAAACCAAGCTATATTACTGAAAAGAGCAAGTATACAGAGAACTAGGCATGCAATTATTCATTCCATACTGGTGAATATTAGTTTTTGAGAAATTAAAAAATACATTTCTTTGTATTTCCAGGTATTGATTTTAATCTGATTAAATGAAATAGCCACGTGTCAACTTGGGGGAAAGACCGAGTGAAGACCATCATGATCATCTCAAAACTCAAAGGAATTTGCATCCAGAATGGCTTAACTTTGAAAATAGGTACCTCAGCAAAGAAAAGGGTTAATTCGTTTTGTTATTATAGATTTAGAAGAAAGCTATGGATTTAGAAGAAAACTCACTGGACTACCTAAATAGCTTTATGTCATTTCCAGCTTTCGTATCTCTCTACTTTGGAAGAAGATTTTGAAACCCAGATTCTATTTTGAGGCTTCTCTTGCCAAAGGAATTGTCTTGACTCTTCTCTTTACCTCACAGGACCCAGCTTTAACACCATTCTAATCCTTTCTAATTCAACTTCCTATGCTTTGTTTTCATCGAGGGAGTTAATCAAATAATAACCATAATCACAGTAATAGTAATAATTATGACTGTAATTAAGTTGTATTTAAATACTAAGTGCTTTGCCTGTATACACTCGTTTTATCCTCACAACTATAGGAGGTAGCAACTAGTGTCATACTGAGGCATAGAAAGGTGAAGTAAGTCACCCAATTTTTCTTTTGGGGGGTGATACAATGGATTGACATTTTTATTTTTTTATTTTTTATTTTTTTATTTTTATTTTTTGCATATTCTCACTCTTGGGTGGGAATTGAACAATGAGAACACATGGACACAGGAAGGGGAACATCACACTCTGGGGACTGTTGTGGGGTGGGGGGAGGGGGGAGGGATAGCTTTAGGAGATGGCACATGTATACATATGTAACTAACCTGCACATTGTGCACATGTACCCTAAAACTTAAAGTATAATAATAATAAAATAAAATAAAACAAAAAAATAAGTCACCCAATTTTAAGTGGCAAAGGAAATTTTTGTGCCCATATGGTGTGGCTCAAAGCCTGCACACTTGAACACTATACCAGATAGCATGGACTACTAGGCAGGATTAAAGAGAAGTGGCATAATTGTATCACAATTGGTATACTAAAGGAAAATTTGATAAATATTGTTTCTAAGAGGAATACTTTGATTTTGTATAACAGAACAATATAAGTGAACTAAATATTGTTTAGGAAGGATTTTAAGCTCACATTGATTTAATCTGCCTCATTGGGGACATGTGCCTTAAATACCCTCTTACTCCTTTTTCATCTTAGAGAGAGGTTTCCTTCCCTTTTTTGTGAGACAGTGTCTTACTTTGTCAGTCAGGCCGAATGCAGTGGCAGTCATAGCTCACTGCAGCCTCTACCTTCTGAGCTCGAATGAGCCTCCTGTCTTAGCCTCCTGAGTAGCCACCAGCATCGCTGGGGCCACAGGGGTGCACCACCACATCTTGTTTTTTGGCAGAGATGGAATTTCAGCATTTTGCCCAGCCTCATCACTTGGAGAGAGGTTTCTAGTCACATATTCAGTATGTTACTTTTCTTTAGATCTTGCTTATTCAATATTTTAATCAAAGGCATGAATAAAGATATAGACTGCAAACATACATTGGCTTATTTAATACCAGACTCAAAAATAATATGCCTAAGTATATAAAACCAAAAGTAGTAGAAACAAGTATCAAGTTTTATCTTTAGTTTTATGAAATGTATTTTTTAAGATGTTTAAACTTGAAACACATGTCACAGTGTTATGTAAGTTTTGGTTTATTTGTCTCACTCTGCTTCTGTATAATGGGTATAAGATGATCTTTCAGAATTCTTAGCAACTGTGTAGTACTTATCTCCTAGAACTTGTTCAATAATAATTGTTAGATGGATTCATGGACTAAAGAATTAATAGATATAGATTGAAAACAAAAGTATTTTATTTTACAAAGATCAGAATTAATTTACTAAAATCTAAATTTCTGCTAGTAATATTAAATACATGTGTATAAACTACAAGAATGATAAAAACATTTCATTGTAAGAATCATTAAAAACTTGATATATTGTTAGACAACAACAGTATATTATGATTATTTTTCAGGCCTCTCATTCCAAGAGAGATTTTAATATAATGCAAAGAATTAAAAATAACTTTAAAATATGATGAGTGCTGTGAAATTCATGAAACATGAATAAAACCTTAGGATATTCCATGTTTATTTCAAAGAAGATATAAGAAATTGATTTTTACATACTTAAAGGCTTTCCAAAGCAAGATTAGAAATGTTGTGTTTTTCCAGAGACTTACATATTTCAGAAAAGCCAATTTAATCTCAAACTCTGAAAGTCATTTCATAAAGTATATTGGTAATCATTGCATCTGCTACTTCACAAGGTTTTGTACTCTTTGAAAGGTGTCAAGCAGATCACCTTTCAAAAATGTTCCAGTTTTCTACTGAATGAACTATAAAGGCCTCCCAATTCCATATTCAAAAGATTGTGCAATTTCATGATTTGACAAATTATATAAAGTCCTAATGAATTCATTCTGTAGCCTATGGACAATTTGAGTACTTAAGTGTGATGAGATGAAGACAGGTAGTTGGAGTGGGTGTAATAAGTAAGCGGATGTGGTTAAAAAGATATTGAGAAAAGCTTCATTATACAGAAGTCCTGGTTTTAAAAAATGCCATGGGGCTGGGCCAGTGGCTCACACCTCTAATCCCAGCACTTTGGGAGGCTGAGGCAGGTGGATCGCTTGAGCTCAGGAGTATGAGACCAGCCTAGCCAACATGGTGAAACCCCGTCTCTACTAAAAATACAAACATTAGCTGGGCGCGGTTGGGGGCGCCTGTAATACCAGCTACTCAGGAGACTAAGGCAGGAGAATCACTTAAACCCAGGAGGCAGAAGGTGCAGTGAGCTGAGATCACACCACTGTACTCCAACCTGGACAACAAGGTGAGAATCCATCTCAAAAAGTAATAATAATAATAAATAAATAACGGACATTGAAATAGTGATGTGAGTTCAGAGCTGGTTGAATTTCTCAGATTTCTTCAACTGATGCTCGTTTGAGGGAGATACACATAGAACTGCCACTTGGACATGGTCTTTTAAAAAATAAAAACATGTTTAAATTTGATAGAATGGGCTAGTTAATAAAATCAAGGATGATAGGTTTTTAAAATTGTAAAGTGGGAAAACTATTGTACAAACTGTGGATGGGCAGTACTAACCTGAATGAAGACTAAAATAACAATTAGACACCCCCTCTTGACTGAATGTCTTGGATATTGCACCTGGCTAACTTTGTAGAGACGTGTAGTTCCCATGTGGGTAATATGGATACATACTAGGATATAATATGAGATTGTTAAATCTGAAATGAGGTTATAAAAATAATTATCATTTCAAACATCAGGTCTTTTTTTTCATAATTATATTACATTTATGTAGTACAAGGTGATGTTTTGATATACATCTACAATTTAGAGTGATTAAATCAAGCTAATTAACATATCCATCACTTCACTTCCTTGTTATTTTTGTGGTGATACATTTGAAATTACTCTTAGTTATTTTGAAATATACAACATATTATTATTGATTACAGTCATCCTGCTTTGCAGTAGATCTCAAAACTTATTCCTCTTGTCTAGCTGAAACTTTGTAACTTTGGACCAGTAATTCCCCATGCCTTCACTCCTCACCTACCCACTGCCTCTGGGAACCATTATTCTTCTATGAATACAAGTTTTTTTTAATGCTTTAAGTTCTGGGATACATGTGCAGAACATGCAGGTTTGTTACATATACTCTTACTGCATATTTCCATCCCTTGGTTTTTTGTTTAAGAAATACTTACTTATGCCTAGACCCTATTCCAGACCACTTAAATCAGAATTTCAGAGAGAGTGGCCTATGAGCCTGTGTTTTTGAAAAGTTACCCAGATATTTTGAATATCAAGCAAAGGATGATAGCTGCCGTCTCTAAATCCTGAAGAGTCTAAATTTCCAAAAAAGAGTTTTTGTTTTATTCTGAAGATTTGAGTGCCATAGCAATGTTAAAAAGATGGACTATAGAGGAATAAAAATGAAAAGGGGAAAAGACCAGTTTAAAAAATATAAAATAGTCCACGTGAGAGAGGATGATAGTAGGGAATATGAGGCTAGATAGAGTAGAATTATATCAGTGGTAAAATTAAGTGGGTTTGGCGATGTAACAGATACAGTGGAGGAAGGGGGTAAGATGAATGGACAGGAGGTAACAATAAAGGTGGAGTGTCTGGCTTTGATAACCAGGTGTGTGGTATTCCCATAACTTGCCTGTGCAAAGCAGGAGAGGAGTAAGTTGGAAGAGGAAGCATGGGAGAAGTGAAGAGGAGGAGTTCCATAATGAGCATGTGAAGTTCGTGAGTACCATGGGGTTTCACACTGGGGAAGCCCAGAAGGGAGGCCCATGTGTGTCTCTAGCAGAAAAGAAATGTTGAAAATATAGGTACAGATTCAAGAGGAATAAAATGACAGGTGTTTCTGGACTCATGGCTGCAAATTAAATAACTATTAAGAGATTACAGATTATAAGAGCAGAGGATGGAGGGTCAGCTCTTGAGAAGCACCAGAATTTAAGAGCTGATGAGAGAAGCCTAGAAAGAATAGCAATGGGAGACCTTAGAGGCATAAGTAAGCCAAGCAAACATGGTGTCACAGAAGCATATAACAGAAGGCAATTTGAAGAATGAGAGGCCAACATCCATATATTACTTACATAAAAAACAAAACAGAAACTGGAGCCTGCAAATGAATACAGCCAAGAATCAAGTTTGACCAACACTTCAAGGCTGGCACTATTGGCAACTTGATAATGTTTGTATCAGTTGGGATTATCCCGTGAATTAATGAAAATCTAGCTACAGGGCACACAGGATCAACTTCAAGCAACCCGAGGTTGATAATTGTGAATTACCCATTTTTCTATCACCACTTCCCCAACATATTCCATAATACCTAGAGTATCATGAGGGATTATTATATCTCTATACCTTTTGTTATTCAGTAGCAGACTGAAATGGCGAAAAGATTAGATCCAAAGTGACAGCACATGAGAAGTTAATGTCACATTCATTCATTTTTATTGTATATTTAAGTTGTTTTGATACACATATACATAGTAAAATGGTTTCTATAGTCAAGCAAATTAACATATCCATCATCTCAGTTACCTTTTTTTTTTTTAATCATACTTTAAGTTTTAGGGTACATGTGCACAATGTGCAGGTTTGTTACATATGTATACGTGTGCCACGTTGGTGTGCTGCACCCATTAACTCGTCATTTAACATTAGGTATATCTCCTAATGCTATCCCTCCCCCCTCCCCCCACCCCACAACAGTCCCCAGAGTGTGATGTTCCCCTTCTTGTGTCCATGTGTTCTCATTGTTCAATTCCCATCTATGAGTGAGAATATGCGGTGTTTGGTTTTTCGTCCTTGCAATAGTTTACTGAGAATGATGATTTCCAATTTCATCAATGTCCCTACAAAGGACATGAACTCATCACTTTTTATGGCTGCATAGTATTCCATGGTGTATATGTGCCATGTTTTCTTAATCCAGTCTATCATTGTTGGACATTTGGGTTGGTTCCATGTCTTTGCTATTGTGAATAGTGCCGCAATAAACATACGTGTGCATGTGTCTTTATGGCAGCATGATTTATAATCCTTTGGGTATATACCCAGTAATGGGATGGCTGAGTCAAATGGTATTTCTAGTTCTAGATCCCTGAAGAATCGCCACACTGACTTCCACAATAGTTGAACTAGTTTACAGTCCCACCAACAGTGTCAAAGTGTTCCTATTTCTCCACATCTTCTCCAGCACCTGCTGTTTCCTGACTTTTTAATGATTGCCATTCTAACTGGTGTGAGATGGTATCTCATTGTGGTTTTGATTTGCATTTCTCTGATGACCAGTGATGATGAGCATTTTTTCATGTGTCTTTTGGCTACATAAATGTCTTCTTTTGAGAAGTGTCTGTTCATATCCTTCGCCCACTTGATGGGGTTGTTTGTTTTTTCTTGTAAATTTGTTTGAGTTCATTGTAGATTCTGGATATTAGCCCTTTCTCAGATGAGTAGATTGCAAAAATTTTCTCCCATTCTGTAGGTTGCCTGTTCACTCTGATGGTAGTTTCTTTTGCTGTGCAGAAGCTCTTGAGTTTAATTAGATCCCATTTGTCAATTTTGGCTTTTGTTGCCATTGCTTTTGGTGTTTTAGACATGAAGTCCTTGCCCATGCCTATGTCCTGAATGGTATTGCCTAGGTTTTCTTCTAGGGTTTTTATGGTTTTAGGTTTAACGTTTAAGTCTTTAATCCATCTTGAATTAATATTTGTGTAAGGTGTAAGGAAGGGATCCAGTTTCAGCTTTCTATATGACTAGCCAGTTTTCCCAGCACCATTTATTAAATAGGGAATCCTTTCCCCATTTCTTGTTTTTGTCAGATTTGTCAAAGATCAGATAGTTGTAGATATGTGGCGTTATTTCTGAGGGCTCTGTTCTGTTCCATTGGTCTATATCTCTGTTTTGGTACCAGTACCATGCTGTTTTGGTTACTGTAGCCTTGAAGTATAGTTTGAAGTCAGGTAGCGTGATGCCTCCAGCTTTGTTCTTTTGGCTTAGGATTGACTTGGCGAGGCGGGCTCTTTTTTGATTCCATACGAACTTTAAAGTATTTTTTTCCAATTCTGTGAAGAAAGTCATTGGTACCTTGATGGGTATGGCATTGAATCCATAAATTACCTTGGGCAGCATGGCCATTTTCACGATATTGATTCTTCCTACCCATGAGCATGGAATGTTCTTCCCTTTGTTTGTATCCTCTTTTATTTCATTGAGAAGTGGTTTGTAGTTCTCCTTGAAGAGGTCCTTCACATCCCTTGTGAGTTGGATTCCTAGGTATTTTATTCTCTTGGAAGCAATTGTGAATGGGAGTTCACTCATGATTTGGCTCTCTGTTTGTCTGTTATTGGTGTATAAGAATGCTTGTGATTTTTGCACATTGATTTTGTATCCTGAGACTTTACTGAAGTTGCTTATCAGCTTAAGGAGATTTTGGGCTGAGATGATGGGGTTTTCTAGATATACAATCATGTCATCTGCAAATGGACAATTTGACTTCCTCTTTTCCTAAGTGAATACGCTTCATTTCCGTCTCCTGCCTGATTGCCCTGGCCAGAACTTCCAACACTATGTTGAATAGGAGTGGTGAGAGAGGGCATCCCTGTCTTCAAAAAATCAATGAATCCAGGAGCTGGTTTTTTGAAAAGATCAACAAAATTGATAGACCGCTAGCAAGACTAATAAAGAAGAAAAGACAGAAGAATCAAATAGACACAATAAAAAATGATAAAGGGGATATAACCACCGATCCCACAGAAATACAAACTACCATCAGAGAATACTATAAACATCACTATGCAAATAAACTAGAAAACCTAGAAGAAATGGATAAATTCCTCGACACATACACCCTCCCAAGACTAAACCAGGAAGAAGTTGAATCTCTGAATAGATCAATAACAGGCTCTAAAATTGAGGCAATAATTAATAGCTTACCAACCAAAAAAAGTCCAGGACCAGATGGATTCACAGCCGAATTCTACCAGAGGTACAAGGAGGAGCTGGTATAATTCCTTCTGAAACTATTCCAATCAATAGAAAAAGAGGGAATCCTCCCTAACTCATTTTATGAGGCCAGCATCATCCTGATACAAAGCCTGAGACAAAACCAAAAAAGAGAATTTTAGCTCAATATCCCTGATGAAGATCGATGCAAAAATCCTCAATAAAATACTGGCAAACTGAATCCAGCAGCACATCAAAAAGCTTATCCACCATGATCAAGTGGGCTCCATCCCTGGGATGCAAGGCTGGTTCAACATATGCAAATCAATAAATGTAATCCAGTATATAAAAAGAACAAAAGACCAAAACCACATGATTATCTCAGTAGATGCAGAAAAGGCCTTTGACAAAATTCAACAACCTTCATGCTAAAAACTCTCAATAAATTAGGTATTGATGGGACGTATCTCAAAATAATAAGAGCAATCTATGACAAACCCACAGCCAATATCATACGGAATGGGCAAAAACTGGAAGCATTCCCTTTGAAAATCTGAGTTACCTTTCTTCTGGATATGTGTGTGAGGAAAGAGTACCTACAAACTACCCTTTTAGTAAAATGCCAAATACAATAAATATTAATACCTACAGTCCTCATGTTGTACATTAGATCCCTCAACTTGTTAATTGTACATATCTGCAACTTTGCATCCTTTGAATTCTCTATCTCCATTTTCTCTCCTCACCCTCAGCCCCTGGAAACCACTGTTTTATACCCTATCTCTGTGTATTTAACCTTTTGTTGTTTTTGTTCTGAGAAACTTTGTTGGGACTTTCAGCTAGGAAATAATATGTTCTGAGTCTTGGGTGTCTCAAATGATAACAGGTAAGAAGTTTTACTTGTCTGGAGAGCAGAGTGCCAGTGCATAATTTTATGCAGAAGAGGGAATAAAGAGAATTCTCTACTTAAAATTTGAATCAGAAACATGGCTCATATTTTTATGTACAAGAAGCTCTAAGGCTTCTTGGAAAGGAACTAGCTGCCTGATTTTTTTTTCATTTGAATCCACTTATCCATGAAGAGGATGATTCTCCCATACCAATCACAAGAATGATATTTGTAGAATCAAAAGTTGAAATCCTATTATCCTAGAACTTTTTTCAGAAAACCTTAACATGTATTGAAATGTCATGCTGGTCATATATTTGATAGCAATGAGGAATTTACTTATTATATACTTCAGCTTTTTAGCCCTTTCCCTGCCCACCAGAAATGTTTCTTTTGAATCCAATTTGGTCCTCAGAGTTTAAGAATGTTAAGGCATGCATAGGGGTTTCTTTTTTCTTCTTTTTTTTTTTGTCAAGCTATTGTATATTTTTACTTTACCTGTTTGAAATGTAGTTACTCTTTGTTTGGACTCTCATACCAGAAAAAAAATTATAGTGAATTTTACATGCATGGAGTCTCCATTAATCTGTATAAACTGACAAGTTCAGAATATCAAAGTCAACACTATAAGAAAAAGTGATCGTTTATCTGGTCTATCTCCTTGCAAATAAAAGAACAATACATTCTGTACTATTATGAAATATATGAGCTTGAAAATTTTTCAAGTGCCTTGTATAAAATGGCACTTCGAATTCAAGGTATAAACTACAACAAAACACTTTCGAGATCTAGTTTGATTGCAGAGTGCATGCTTACTCATTTATATATTCTCTGCAATTTCTGGTTCAAGATATTTCACAATTCTAAAGGAAAACCAAAATAGGATAATAATTACAAAACAAAACAAAAAATAATTGAGGAAGATAATTGAGCAACTTATTCTCAACAACTAGCTTTTTAACAAACAGAAAAATGCACTAAAAATACTGCCTAGTTGTTTAAAGTAGGCTGAGATCCGACTGTATGCCCTAAGTGAGTGTCATAAAGAAAAAATTACCTTTGAGTGAGCACAGTGGTTACATTTAAAAGATGTATTGTTTAACCTCAGGAAGAATTTCAGTAACTTTTTATAAAATGTATACATTTAATGGAAGACACACTATGCTTCTTATAAGAATTTGTTCCAAGTCACTGTGTATAATTAATGGCTTGTCTACATATTTTTCAATAAAACTGTTCGTGCAGAATTTTAAGTAGGCACTTTCAATACCAGAATGAATGTATCTTTGTGAAGATACCATTTATCTACCATAACATCCAAAGCCTAATGAGGAGATTTTCATACACTGCAGATTGAGAACTGAGTTGGAAAACAAAACTTCAGGATACTGTCTTGTCAGCACAAAGCAAATAAATTCATCACTGTAAGTTGAGATTTAAATTCACAAACTTATCAGCAATAAAATCAAAGTAATTTTATTATAAGTTTTTTGACACCAGATTATATGGGGTAGATAATTTACTTTCTAATCAAGCAATTGATACATATAAACCTGAAATAGAGAGTTTTACCTTTTAATTAGATACATTGTTAAGCAAAGAATGGTTGAAGCAGCAGTTGAGAATTATCTTTTTCTCTTTTTGCTGTTCTTACAAGGACAGTTTCTAGAATTGTTTTCAAAACAATAGAAAAGAAAATTTCACTTACTCAATTTAACTTTTGTTAATGTACTTTGCCAAAATTAGCAAACTATGAAAGGAAAGTTTGCCTTTTCAATATATATGTAAGTGGCAAGTAAATGTTATTCTTAAATCACATGATCTGATAGAAATAACGTGGGATCCAAAAGAGTTCTGAAGGTGTTCAGGAAATGCCAGCCTTAAGTGGATTGCTTTGGTGTACTGATTCCATCGAACTGAAAATATTTGAAAAACAACAAATGCGGGACATGCTTTCTCTGCACTCCCTTTACCTTCCTCAAGAGACCCTCCAAAATGAACTTTCGGTACCAGAATGAATGTATTTTTGTGAAGATACCATTTATCTAACATAACATCCAAAGCATAATGAGGAGATTTTGATACACTGCAGATTGAGAACTGAATTGGAAAACAAAGCTTCAAGATACTGTCTTGTCAGCACAAAGAGATTCATCTCCTTCCTAGGAGTTTCATCAGCCAGGGAAAATTGACTCCTCATATCACAGGAGACAAGACTAAGAGTCCATACCACACCAAGACAGACTGTCACAAACTATCATCTATTCTGCTAAGGGTCTGGTCATCTTTCCCAAAAGTCATTTGCTCTCCCCTAAGTTTCCTACATTCTCCCTCCTGCCTTCCCTATAAGCTCCTAAGTCTCACTGGGTTTTTTCTTGGTGGTGTTTTGTTTTGTTTTTGCATCCACTTTTCTTTCCTGTGATTCCCCCATGCATGTAATAAATGTGTATACCTTTTCTTCTTTTGACATTCCTGTTATCCATTTATTTCATAGACTCAGTTATCATACCTTCAGAGGGTAGAGGGAAAGTTCTCCCAGTCCTACAGTTCCAAAAGAAAATAGCTTGTAATTGAAAATGCAAAAGTCATATAAACGTTGGACAAAGTTAGCTTCTTATACGATATGTTCAGAAAGAAGAGGTGTGTTGCAGACCAAGGGACATTTCCCTGGTCTTAGCTCCTAAGTTTCTCTGAGAAGCAGCAGTTACTAGCAGTTAAACACCTGACTCCCAAATTATAAAAGCCCAAGTGTTGAGAACAAATCATTAGTTGTCACCTGTGAATCATAAAGTCTGAACTCTTTAAATTGCAAACACACATAGAAAGGGGATTCTTATACAGGGATCCATGAGTGGAACTGCAAAGTTTTGTCAAAATCTGTACATATGTTTTCTTTTTAAGGGTCATAGATGTCAATATATGTTAAAAGATATCTGGAGCTAGTAAAGATTAATAATCATTTTCAGTTTTGTGCTGAAGCTGGCTTATCCTGGCCTGTACCAGCTTTTGAGAGCTGATTATTAAATTGTCAAAAATGTTGTGAACTGGTTATCAAATTGCTGGTAGCTTGAAACTGGCCAGGATGGGAGTATTTAAAACATGGAAATGCGCAAGTTGTACAAATCATGGCTTTTCTCCCTCCAACACACCCCCTCCTGCCCCAGCATTACCACTGGTTAATCTTTATTTTCAGGAGAGAAAAAGATGTTTCATATGAATAAAGGTAAATTATACACTTGTTTGTTTTATACTTTTCCACCTCTTAAGCTTAATTGTGTTTTAATAATGTATAATTGAATACATTCACATTTAGATGTTAGTAAACTAATAACAAATGTTCATTATTTCTCTTGAGTAGAGGAATACAAATTTTGCACCTGTTGTTGTATAGAATGATTTTTAAAATCTCAGTCAATCCCCCAGAAATTTAAGATTTTTTTTCAAGAATTTATATATAAAATTTTTACTTATAAGCAGATAGCTCAAAAAAAGTATGGGGTTTTTTTGGATTATAAATAAACTATTCCACTCACCAAACTGCTGAGACATTTTACTTTCTGGTATTTTGAAATGAAAACAAAACAAGAATGTGATAATGAAGCAAGTGAAAATTAAAAGGGTACAGACTTTAGAAGTATCATAAGCTAAAAATAAAATGAAACAGATCTGTAAAGGAAACAAAAGCCCAGGCAGATATAACACAGTAAATTATGGAAAGCTAAAAAAATGAGGAGGTGACAAACAATAAAGTGAAAATCTCTGATAAAGCCAAAATTTGAATGGCAGTCAACAAAATAGAAGAAAAACATAACACTCATGATAAGGCAGAACTATGGAAATACATCCCCGGGGGTAATACAATAGATCTGTGAATTAGTGGAGGCAGATCACCAATACTGGCCAACTGAAGCCCGCTAACTTAATTCAAAGAATGGAGAAATTCTGTAAAGATAAAAAGTCTGAAATCTATTATGGTATAGTCAAACGAGTGTCATTTCTAATATACACACTTATTTTTCAAGAGTTGATAATATGAAGTAAAAATTTAGTATGCAAAGTTCAAATTTTCCATTTGTTGACCAATTCATTTTTATTAAATATTTTCCAGCAATTAAACTAAAGTGGTAACAGAACAGAGTAGACATTCTGAGCTTTCACTTTACAAAAGCTACACGTAAATCTAGATAATTTTTAAGGGTATAAACAAAGTCAGAGCCTGTGTGATATTTCAATAAACAATTGGAGAAAATTTTTCTTTAAGAATAGATTACATACATATTGACCTCTTTGAGATCCTTATTCTGAGATTCAGTTCAGAATCTGGGGTTTTGTTTTGTTTTGTTTGGAGACGGAGTCTCTCTCTGTCACCAGGCTGGAGTACCGTGCACAATCTCGGCTCACTGCAACCTCCGCCTCCCGGGTCCAAGCGATTCTCCTGCCTCAGCCTCCCAAGTAGCTGGGACTACAGGCACGTGCCACAACGCCCAGCTAATTTTTGTGTATTCCTTTAGTAGAGATGGGGTTTCACCATGTTGGCCAGGATGGTCCCGATCTGTTGACCTTGTGATTTGCCTGCCTCGGCCTCCCAAAGTGCTGGGATCACAGGCGTGAGCCACCCCACCTAGCCCAGAATCTGGGTTTTAACTAGATTTGCCATTTTAAAATGAAATGAAACCAAAACCACCAGTCAATATCTGTAGCAGTGTTATTGTTTAGGAGCATGCACGTTTGTTTGAGCTTATTTATATATACAGAGCTGTTTAGCTTAATATTTAAATTGAAAATTTTTAGTATTTTCAGAATGTTTTAGATACTTTGATGAATAAATTTTGTGTTAAACTACTATTAAAAAAACTTATAGGTTATATATTTCTGAACACATTGGCAGATGTAAACGACAAAATTATATTCACACAATCATCAGTTTTTCTTGCACAGAATTGACATTTTGTCAAAAAGTTAAAATCTTTGAAATGTATTTTCTATGTCCTCATCTTTCCCTTTTTGAGCCTTTTTTCCCCCCTGGGTTGGTTATAAAATGTTCCCTAACTTCAGGCATCTGATTAAGTTTTGGGTTTTCTCCCTTCCTCCCAACTCATGGATTGGTAATGATCTGATCGAAGACAATTGCCAAAGATCAGTGAAATATGTCTTGAATTAAACTTCTTCAAGATAATATTCATATTAATCCTTCTTTAATTGCTGAATGAGGAATAATTGTTCATTGACCCTTAAAATCCTAAAACTTAATCAGCTCACTGGAGTGGATGAATGGATATTTGTCCAGATGAGAATGCTTAAGGTCTACTTCAAGGGGTTCATAATAGTAAAAATGTCCTTTTCTTCCATCAGAAGCTTCATCCTGGATCATTTCATCCTTGTTTTTCTACTAGCTCTCTTTCTCCAAATACATTGACTTGGAACCCCAGTTTCAGTGGTGGACTGTGTGGATTTGATTCTAAGCTATGCTATAATGAGAAAGTAGCTCTAACCCTATTCTCATTTTCATCTGTAATATAGAAATCATCGTCAGACAATATACAGATAGGGGCCAGTAGTTCACGATAATAATAGGTGAAAAGGGAGAGTATGTGGGTGTAGACATGGGAAAGTGAGTTTAAATGGTTTCAGGAGTCTGTGGAAGTTGTCCTTGTGTGATTCAACGTTCTCAGGGAAGCACAACCAAAAAGAGAATGAGGATTTCTGGGGAAGTGTTACGGGTTAGAGACAGGATAAGATACAAACCTAGGTAAATTAGAGAGTGAATAGATTGGAACATACGTAGTATGATTGATTGATAGGCGGCACTGAGATTCTCAGTTTCAAGTGGGATATTTTTCAATTTGCTCCATATAGCTAGTTGCTCAAATATGTGTGGGGATTTGGTGGAAATTTGGATCTAACCCGGGTTATTTTCCTGGTTAGATTCAGCAAAGTGAAAGAGAAACAAGGAAGTTGAAGTTTCCTGGGAACGGTTGGCCATGGAATTTAGGCAGGAGAACAGGCAACAGAGTACATCAAGGAGGTAAGGGTCATTGTGAATATGATAAAATAATAGTTTGGAGGTCTCAGAGAGATTGAAATATTTTATGTCAGGGTATGAAAGGGAATGATTAAAGGAGGAGCTCAGAGAATGGGATGAATGAAATTGTGACCACAGAGAAGTTGCTATTATAAGTAATGACGATGCTTCACTCAGTCCTTCTGGAAGTGTGGTCCCTGTGCTAGCAGCATCAGCATCACCTGGGAAATTACTAGAACTGCATATTCTCAGGTTACACCCCCAGAGCTACCAAATCTGAAATTCCAATAGCAGGCCTCAGCAAGCTCTTATTTTAACACAACTGTAGGCAATTTTGAGGCACACAGTAGTTAGCACAACTGGTCTAGGGTATGTCCTATTTGGTCTTCCTCCCCAGTTCATGGTACAGAGTTCCTGAAACTTGAAATTTCCTGATAGAGATGAGGGGACCATCCTTTACTATTCATAAGTTCCTTTTAGCCATACCTGAGTTTATGCTATTGACCTGACATGACTGGTGGCTAGAGACCCATATAGCTTCAGGGTGGGTACTGGACACCAGAAAGATGAAGGCATAACTAGACGTTTGGAACTGTCAGCCCTCTCCTCCATCACCTCTGAGGTGCTGGGAGGGTGATACAATGATATACTCAGAGGGCATATGGCAGCTCTGTGTCCCTTTTCACCATACCTGGCCCTATGTGTCTCTTCTATTTGACTGTTCCTGATTTGTATCAGACAGTAAATGTAAGCAAAGTGCTTTCGTAGGTTCTGTGAGCCATCTTAGCAAATTATAGAACCTGGGGAAGGAATCCATGGAAGTCCTAATTTATAGCCAGTTGGTCAGGAGTATGGGAGGCCCACAACTCATCTCTAATGGTTGTAGGGGGGCAGTCCTGTGGGCCTGAACCCTGAACTTGTGGGATCTGAGGCTATCTCCAGATAGTCTCAGGATTGAATTGAATTGTAGGACACCAGTTGGTGTCCTGAGAGTTGAAGAATTGGTTGGGGTGAGACTAAATCCACAAATTTGATCTCAGAAGTTTGAGTAGAAACAATTGTGTTGGAAAACATTATCATTAGATCAAAGGTGTTCATAGAACTGAGAGATCAAGATGACAAAGGGTCATCTATGATTACACATTATTGACATAAACTAGAATTAAGAGAAGAGTATGTCAAAGAGAGTTACATTGAGCCAGGGATAAAAATAGTCAATCAACTGATTGATTAGAATTTAGTAAATGCTATTTTCTAAAAAATTAATCTTTACTTAATTAATGGAGATAATTACTTAATTACCTCCATTTTGACTTTAAATTTATAACTAAAAAATTGCTATTTTATCTATTTCCCATAAATGGAAATTGAAAAGCAATAGCAAAATGCTTCGACAGAGAATCTGCCCTTTTTATTCCCAAGAGGAAGAATGGCCAACTACCTTAAGCATAAAGTTAGAAAAACTTTCATAATTTTTTAAGTTGCCATATTTTACAGCTTTGAACAAGTTGAATTGTTAACTAGACTGCCCAGGGAATGGAGCCATCTAATATAATTTCCTTACTATTTAGATAAGATCTTTGTTGTTGAAAATCTTAATCTTTTTTAATGATCCTGTTTTCAGAGCCTGATATTAATGATTCATGAAACTCATTAAATGCAGTTGTGCATCTGATTTGAAAATCACGAGGGAGATTTTTGGTCAGATATGCATAGCAAATCTATGTCACTAGACATATGTCCCTGCTACCCATGTCACAACCTTCATGTCTACTCTTGAATTGAGCTTTTGCTACATGTTTTATTATTGAGGTTTAGGAATTATTCATTTATCTGATGGAAAATTGTGTTTCTCTTGTTAGAATAGAGCCCAATTTATCTTTTCTATTTTTCATGGAGACATGAAAGGATGTGAATTTGGAATCAGACAAACCTGAGTTCCACCATGCTTTCTTCCTCTTGCAAGCCATGAAATCCACAGTGGGTTAGTGGACATTACAAAGCCTCTGGTCCCACCTTCTTAAGATGGAAAAAATAATACTAATTGAAAGAATGAATGTGATAATGAGAAGAAATGGTATCAATAAAGTTTCTGGAATACAGTAAGTTCTAACAAATGCTAGTTCTTTTCTTTCATTATTCAAAATCTAAATAGAAGCCAGTTGGTAATTCCAAAATAATAGTATGAAGACAAACAAAAAGTTTGCTAACTGACCTTTAACCATTGAGACCTTATCTTATAGGAAGGAAAATTAACAAATATTTTCTCCCTTCTACAACTGTACACCCTCTGAGAAAGAGAGACAGTGTTCCAATCAAGACGATGACAGTATTCTGTGCACACATAGGAAGGGAAGAAGAATAAGAGAGAACCTTTAAAAAGACAATTTTAGACAGTCACTCTATTTTTATCAGCAATAACATTTTTTAGAACTTATGGCATACAAAATAGACCTTAAATGGACTCAGTGCTGAGAAATTTTTATAAGCGTGCTTTATTTTCTTCTATGGTAAATCTAGGAACCAATAAAATAGCTTTGATAATTCACTCATTACATTCTTTCCTAACTAAACTATTTACATTATAAACTTTGTTGATATGCTATGCTTTTGCATTAATAATTCTCATGTGTCTCATTTGTGAATCCATGAAAACTAGTTGTACGATAAGGAAAATGTAATTTCAAAACATCTTCAAAAACAGTTGCATAATTTAACAAATGTTTATAAATTTTCATCCTTACTCTACAAACATAGATATCCTAAAAGTGATTGAAGGTAAAATGATTTCTTTAAAGAACTGGATTTCTCACCATGAGTTATTTTATCTCCATACAAACTGTAGTAGTGTTATACAATGGTTAAGAAGAAATTACTTAAAAGTGAGAATAAAGATACAGCTTATTAACACTTCATTTTGTGGATGAGACCTGAAAAATTAAACCTGTGTTCTAGAGATAAGTTGGAGTTAGTAGTGTATATAGAGTGTGAATAGACAGTGTCCATATTTTACTGTCATTATTTAAACAGAAACATGCAATTTACACTTCAAAAACCTATTACAAATTAGCTGTGTCATTTGGAAGTGTCAAAATTACCTCATTAATGATCAGATAGGTTTTTGGCTCATTGTAATGAGATGTTCCTATAAACCAAAGTTGAAAGACAAAGACAGAGTTTGGAGTCTTTAATTCTTGGTAAAATCAGTAGCTCTATTTAGGGCTATATTTGCAAAATACTATTTCTACTCAAGCATATTTTTATTAACAAGGCACTTCACAAATGTTGACCACAAAAATGTTTCTACCTAGCAGAAATAATTATAGTTACACATAATTGTCTAGGAATATATTAAACATAGGGATTAAAATAACTTTCAAGAACAAGAAGAAATGTTATACCCAGCATTTTTGTACCTAGTGCTCTATTTCAGTGTGATATTTGTGGCAATTAAAAAACATCAATGGCTTGGATATATAGTTAAGATATCAAAGGAAAAATATGCAAAGGCATGATTATTTTATAAATGTGCTGCATATGTAAATTGAGGTACAAAACCTCTAAGTTTAAAATTGTCCTTTTAAAAAAGAAATCAAAATAGACAAGTGGGCAATGAGTTATGGATACTATTATAGGGTAACGTGATAACCTAGCAACAAGAAGACTTTTGGTACTGAAAATTCCAATTAGCCACGTGCCCCCATTAAGACCATGATTACTGCCAATTTTTACTTGCAAAGGCTGGAGCTAGAGTTATATGGAATTTCATATGTATCTAAACCATAGATTCATCAATTATCACCTAAAACACAACTTGGAGGACACTATCCAGAATTTGTAGGGCTTGGCCTTATTCTAGAGAAACATACACTGGAATAGGCAGTTGGATTTTAAATTCAATCTTAAATCTCTTAAAAATGATGCACTTTTTTCTGAGAGATGAGAAATTGTCCAACTCTCTTGGCTGATTTTAAATTTGATATTATACAGTTCGAACACCATGGAGATTTACTAATCTGAATGAACACATACCAAATTAGTCTTCGCTCCAGTCTCAAAATCTGAGATTAGTTCTGGCAGCTGAATAAATTTTCCAGGGTTAGGAGTATGCTTCTACGCTGTTGACCGGTACTACTTTCTTTTAAACTATGGATGACATGTGCCGTTTCACTGCCTAAACTCACTTTGTAGAACACCATTAAATGAAAATCATCACCAGCACTTTGGGAGGCTAAGGCGGGCAGATCATTTGAGGTCGGGAGTTTGAGACCAGCCTAGCCAACATGATGAAACCCCGTCTCTACTGAAAATACAAAAACGTATCCAGGCATGGCGGGCTGCACCTGTAATCCCAGCTACTTGGGAGGCTGAGGCAGGAGAATCGCCTGAACCCAGGATGTGAAGGTTGCAGTGAACAGAGATGTTGCCATTGCACTCCAGCCTGGGCAACAGAGCGAGAATTCATCTCAAAAAAAAAAGGAAAAAAAAAGAGAGAAAGAAAATTATCAGTGTTCAGGGACTCTTTTTTCATGCTGATAAACTATTACACAGAAAAAGAAACGTATCCATTATGGACAATTAAAAGGGCTATACAACCTCTCTCATTGTATGATTCTGGCTTTCTTTCTTTTTCTTTTCTTTTTTTTTTTAAGACAGGATCTCACTCTGTCACCCAGGCTAGAGTGCAGTGGCACTGTCTTGGCTCACTGCAACCTCAGCCTCCCGGGTTCAAGCGATTCTCCTGCCTTGGCCTCCTGAGTAGCTAGGACTAAAGGCATTCACCACCATGCCCAGCTAATTTGTGTATTTTTTTTAATTACAGGTGGGGTTTTGCCATGTTGACCAGGCTGGTCTCGAACTCCTGACCTCAAATGATCCTCCTGCCTCGGCCTCCCTAAGGGCTGGCATTACAGGCATAAGCCGCCATGCTTGGCCTGATTCTGTTTTTTAACAGAATTCTTATTACTTCTGTTTTAATTTTACAAAGCCATAGGTTTTTAATCTGGGAAACCTTTGAGAAAGCATCCAGATAAATTTATAAATAGAAAAATAAATTCAGATACATAGAATTAAGTTTATGATCTAACTAGTGGGTGGCAAATGAAAAATTTCCAAGTTCCTGAAAATATTACCAGGCTTGATAATTACCTGGATTGTACTAAAACCTACACAATCTAGTATATTCCATAACAGCAATTCATAAAGACAGCTTCACTTTCCATGTAGAATTTATACCTACACTAAATTTAAGGAATGCATTACTTGTTATTAGAGTAGGATAATAAACTCCCAGCAGAACTGATTTGCATGAATGCCTATTAAACTATCATTGATGTAGAAATTAAACAACATATTCAGCTATTCAGCCCCAGATGTGTGAGAGACAGAGAAAAATTTCAAAAGAGTTCGGCTAGCAAATCCCTTCCTCAATAGCTCTTTGAGTCTCAAGACAGTTTCAACCACACACAGCCTCAGAGTCTGATGGTCCAAATATTTGACTGCAGCTCTAAAGTAAGCAAACATTTGAAAAGAAACAAAGATCTATGCCTGTAGTTACCATCAAGGAGGTCCACCCACTGGTAGGTGACCATGGCAAGGATAGGGACTAAGCCAAATGATGGGTTTACCAAAACAGAAACAAGAGAAGCCATTGGAAGCAGAGTCGAGGTTATAACAGGAGTGCAGGCACTTGATGTGGGGACCCTATTTGTCTCATTTAGCAGCTAGAGTTTTAACATCCTATGTGGCAGAGCTAATGCCCTTTATTATTATTTATTTTTTGTAATTGACTGCATAGTTTAGAACTATGCCTTGAATTTAATATCTGTCTGTTGAATAAATGAATTAATAATGATGAAAATCTGTCCACAGGTTATGTGCAGCACTGAAGAGCGACTTCAGCTATTGAGGTATCTAGCAGAAGTCTTACTCTCTAAAAAGCCTCTCGTTAATTACTGATATAGGTTGCTGACGATTTCACTCTCACAATGTAGGGGAAGCAGGAATGTTATCTGGCCTCTTGGCTCCTCTTCCTTTGCCTTCCACAGCTCTCTCTGCTGGTTTACAGAGGGACAATTTTGTGGCTCTCAGTTCATTTTGCAATTCTGCTAGAATCTCGTTCCATCCTCAACTGTAACCAGCTTGTCCTCCACCCAGCGCTTATTTATGGAGGGACAGATAGCAAGAAGAAATCACACTCTGGACTACAAAGTGGGAAGACGCACCCCTTGGCCAGAATGCCTGCCTCCTATGTTCGTGATGGATATTTCTAATTGATCTTGGCACTCTTTTCCATTGAACCCATGTCCCAAATTGGCCCTGAGTTAGGGAGAGGACTCTAGAATGGGAAAGGTGTACCCAAAACTTCCCTAATCTGACTATCAAGCCTAAAAAATTAAACTTTCAATTCAACATCCCTTGTTTCTCCAGCTCGGAGTGCCTGACGGTGTGGGAAGCCCCTACTCACAAAAATTCATCGTTGAAGATTGTTGGTAATTTTGCCCAACTTCCTTCTTTCTTTGCCTAGTTACACCTCAAGGCAACCTCCTGGTAGACCAGCCTTAAGCCCAGCAGTCCAACCATGCATCTAAGCTGAGTTCTCATCAGAGCCAACTTCAGTTATAAACAACTGAGATGATGCCAGAGGCCAGAATCCCTGAGAACCCACTTTGCTGCCATCACCATGGCTAAAACAAGACTATTGGCATCTAGAAAAGCTGATGTGTAGGAAATTTCCAAAAGAGTTCAATTTTTTCTAAGTTTAAAGTACACGATATCATCAAGGTCAGACACTCGAGATAAAACTAGGCTTGCATTTAAATAGAATAAAAATACCTGAAGAATAGTAAGAGTGGTGACTACTTTTACACAGGAATGTTTTAAATAAATTGTTTTTTTCTTGTGCCTTTTAAATTTTGTGATTTGTCAATGTGATGCTGACATATTTTTCATGAAGCATGCCTTGTAAAATAATAAGTGAATGAAAAATACACAGTAATATTTACATCAACAAAGCTAGAAGAAGACTGCATGTCCCAAGAGGCTCCATCATCTACCCAGTGGCCACTTGACCAAATTAAGATCCAAATACCAAAAAGAAAAGTAAATAAAATTTGTGTTGTATGCCTTACAAGATCAAACCTATAAAATGAGGGGAAACTTCACAATTACTTGTAATTTGCACTGTGGAATCTTAACAGATGGATTATAAAGATGATTCCATGATAAATATCTAAATGTGGTTACTACCTTCTGTGCTTTCTTTGTTCATATTTTTATTCTTTTTTTCTTTATAAACAGATAATTCATTCTTATCTATGGCAATGCAAAATTTTCAGATGTATTGAATATGTCATAGTTTTTTTCTATTGTAGGCATCTCTAACAAAGTTAGAGAAAACAAACAGAGGAAAGTCTGGTTTTGGAAAGGAGAGAGAAATAAATCTTGTAAAGGAAAGAAAATTAGAGCTTTCTGGAGACAAAAATTCTTAGAGGACACAAAAGCTAGTTACTGAATTAGATGAAGGTTCTTTTTCAGTTTTTCCCATTTGTTCATCTCTTAGAAGTCACTTATTCACCGCAGAAAATAAAGAAACGGTTAAAAAGAAAATACATCAGTGTAGTGAGACTGTAATTTCATGAAGGCATTACTGAAGACTCACCTTTTCCAGCTTCACTCAGCATGGTATTATGCATGCATGTAATGTAAAGGAAAGTGAATACTCATTCTTGGATGGGTGATCAAATCATGATTCCAGAATATATCAGAAGCTGATTCATTATCCTCTTGAGATTTTACAATCTTTCCATCAGGAATTAAAATTCAGAAGAGGGTGAATGTATCCAGTCTTTTGAAAGTTAAAAATTAGAGAAAGGAGACAAGATGGCCGAATAGGAACAGCACTAGTCTACAGCTCCCAGCGTGAGCGACACAGAAGATGGGTGATTTCTGCATTTCCAACTGAGGTACCAGGTTCTTCTCACTAGGGAGTGCCAGGCAGTAGGTGCAGGACAGTGGGTGCAGTGCACCATGCATGAGCCAAAGCAGGGCAAGGCATTGCCTCACCTGGGAAGCACAAGCGGTCAGGGAATTCCCTTTCCTAGTCAAAGAAAGGGGTGACAGATGGCACCTGGAAAACTGGGTCACGCCCACCCTAATACTGTGCTTTTCCAACAGGCTTATCAAACGGCACACCAGGAGATTATATCCCGCACCTGGCTTGGAGGGTCCTACACCCACGGAGCCTCGCTCATTGCAAACACAGCAGTCTGAGATCAAACTGCAAGCTAGCAGCAAGGCTGGGGGAGGGGCGCCCACCATTGCTCAGGCTTGAGTACCTAAACAAAGTGGCCAGGAAGCTTGAACTCCGTGGATCCCGCCACAGCTCAAGGAGGCCTGCCTGCCTCATTAGGCTCCACCTCTGGGGGCAGGGCACATACAATCAAAAGACAGCAATAACCTCTACAGACTTAAATGTCCCTGTCTGACAGCTTTGAAGAGAGTAGTGGTTCTCCCAGCACGCAGCTTGAGATCTGAGAAGAGGCAGGCTGCCTCCTCAAGTGGGTCCCTGACCCCTGAGTAGCCTAACTGGGAGGCATCCCCCAGTAAGCATGGACTGACACCTCACAAAGCCAGGTACTCCTCTGAGACAAAACTTCCAGAGGAACGATCAGGCAGCAGCATTTGCAGTTCACCAATATCCACTGTTCTGCAGCCTCTGCTGCTGATACCCAGGAAAACAGGGTCTGGAGTGGACCTCCAGTAAACTCCAACAGACCTGCAGCTGAGGGACCTGACTGTTAGAAGGAAAACTAACAAACAGAAAGGACATCCATACCAAAACCCCATGTGTATGTCACCATCATCAAAGACCAAGGGTAGATAAAACTACAAAGATGGGGAAAAAACAGAGCAGAAAAACCAGAAACTCTAAAAATCAGAGTGCCTCTCCTCCTACAAAGAAATGCAGCTCCTCACCAGCAATGGAACAAAGCTGGATGGAGAATGACTTTGACGAGTTCAGAGAAGAAGGCTTCAGAAGATCAAACTACTTCGAGCTAAAGGAGGAAGTTCGAACCAATGGCAAAGAAGTTAAAAACTTTGAAAAAAAATTAGACGAATGGATAACTAGAATAACCAATGCACAGAAGTCCTTAAAGGACCTGAAGGAGCTGAAAACCATGGCACAAGATCTACACGACAAATGCACAAGCCTCAGTAACTGATGCGATCAACTGGAAGAAAGGGTATCAGAGATGGAAGATGAAATGAATGAAATGAAGCGTGAAGAGAAGTTTAGAGAAAAAAGAATAAAAAGAAATGAACAAAGCCTCCAAGAAATATGGGACTATGTGAAAAGACCAAATCTATGTCTAATTGGTGTACCTGAAAGTGACTGGGAGAATGGAACCAAGTTGGAAAACACTCTTAAGGATATTATCCAGGAGAACTTCCCCAAACTAGCAAGGCAGGCCAACATTCAAATTCAGGAAATATAGAGAATGCCACAAAGATACTCCTTGAGAAGAGCAACTCCAAGACACATAATTGTCAGATTCACCAAAGTTGAAATGAAGGAAAAAATGTTAAGGGCAGCCAGAGAGAAAGATCAGGTTACCCACACAGGGAAACCCATCGGACTAACTACTGATCTCTCGGCAGCAACTGTACAAGCCAGAAGAGAGTGGGGGCCAATATTCAACATTGTTAAAGAAAAGAATTTTCAGCCCAGAATTTCATATGCAGCCAAACTAAGCTTCATAATTGAAGGAGAAATAAAATACTTCATAGACAAGCAAATGCTGAGAGATTTTGTCACCACCGGCTTGCCCTAAAAGAGCTCCTGAAGGAAGCACTAAACATGGAAAGGAACAACTGGTAACAGCCACTGCAAAAACAAGCCAAATTGTAAAGACCATCAAGGCTAGGAAGAAACTGCATCAACTAATGAGCAAAATAACCAGCTAACATCATAATGACAGGATCAAATTCACACATAACAATATTAACCTTAAATGTAAATGGGCTAAATGCTCCAATTAAAAGGCACAGACTGGCAAATTGGATAAAGAGTCAAGACCCATCAGTGTGCTGTATTCAGGAAACCCATCTCACGTGCAGAGACACACATAGGCTCAAAATAAAGGGATGGAGGAAGATCTACCAAGCAAATGGAAAACAAAAAAAAAGGCAGAGGTTGCAATCCTAGTCTCTGATGGAACAGACTTTAAACCAACAAAGATCAAAAGAGACAAAGAAGGCCATTACATAATGGTAAAGGGATCAATTCAACAAGAACTAACTATTCTAAATATATATGATCCCAATACAGGAGCACCCAGATTCATAAAGCAAGTCCTTAGTGACCTACAAAGTGATTTAGACTCCCACACAATAAAAATGGGAGATTTTAACACCCCACTGTCAACATTAGACAGATCAACGAGACAGAAAGTTAACAAGGCTATCCAGGAATTGAACTCAGCTCTGCACCAAGCAGACCTAACAGACAACTACAGAACTCTATACCCCAAATCAAGAGAATATGCATTCTTTTCAGGACCACACCACACCTATTCCAAAATTGACCACATAGTTGGAAGTAAAGCACTCCTCAGCAAAAGTAAAAGAACAGAAATTATAACAAACTGTCTCGCAGACCACAGTGCAATCAAACTAGAACTCAGGATTAAGAAACTCACTGAAAACCACTCAACTACATGGAAACTCAACAACCTGCTCCTGAATGACTACTGGGTACATAACGAAATGAAGGCAGAAATGAAGATGTTCTTTGAAACCAATGAGAACAAAGACACAACATACCAGAATCTCTGGGACACATTCAAAACAGTGTGTAGAGGGAAATTTATAACATTCAAAACAGTGTGTAGAGGGAAATTTATAGCACTAAATGCCCACAAGAGAAAGCAACAAAGATCTAAAATTGACACCCTAACATCACAATTAAAAGAACTAGAGAAGCAGGAGCAAACACATTCAAAAGCTAGCAGAAGGCAAGAAATAACTAAAATCAGAGCAGAACTGAAGGAAATAGAAACGCAAAAAACCTTTCAAAAAAATCAATGAATCCAGGAGCTGGTTTTTCGAAAAGATCAACAAAATTGACAGACCACTAGCAAGACTAATAAAGAAGAAAAGACAGAAGAATCAAATAGACGCAATAAAAAATGACAAAGGGCATATCACCACTGATCCCACAGAAATACAAACTACCACCAGAGAATACTATAAACACCTCTACACAAACTAGAAAATCTAGAAGAAATGGATAAATTCCAGGACACATATACTCTCCCAAGACTAAACCAGGAAGAAGTTGAACCTCTGAATAGACCAATAACAGGAGCTGAAATTGTGGCAATAATCAATAGCTTACCAACCAAAAAAAGTCCAAGACCAGATGGATTCACAGCCAAATTCTACCAGAGGTACAAGGAGGAACTGGTACCATTCCTTCTGAAACTATTCCAATCGATAGAAAAAGAGGGAATCCTCCCTAACTCATTTTATGAGGCCAGCATCATCCTGATACCAAAGCCTGGCAGAGACACAACAAAAAAAGAGAATTTTAGACCAATATACTTGATGACCATTGATGCAAAAATCCTCAATAAAATACTAGCAAACCAAATCCAGCAACACATCAAAAAGCTTATCCACCATGATCAAGTGGGCTTCATCCCTGGGATGCAAGGCTGGTTCAACATAGGAAAATCAATAAACATAATCCAGCATATACACAGAACCAAAGACAAAAACCACATAATTTTCTCAATAGATGCAGAAAAGGCCTTTGACAAAATTCAACAACCCTTCATGCTAAAAATTCTCAATAAATTTGGTATTGATAGGATGTATCTCAAAATAATAAGAGCTATCTATGACAAACCCGCAGCCAATATCATACTGAATGGGCAAAAACTGGAAGCATTCCCTTTGAAAACTGGCACAAGACAGGGATGCCCTCTCTCACCACTCCTATTCAACATAGTGTTGGAAGTTCTAGCCAGGGCAATCAGGCAGGAGAAGGAAATAAAGCGTATTCACTTAGGAAAAGAGGAAGTCAAATTGTCCCTGTTTGCAGATGACATGGTTGTATATCTAGAAAACCCCATCATCTCAGCCCAAAATCTCCTTAAGCTGGTAAGCAACTTCAGCAAAGTCTCAGGATACAAAATCAATGTGCAAAAATCACAAGCACTCTTATACATCAATAACAGACAAACAGAGAGCCAAATCATGAGTGAACTCCCATTCACAATTGCTTCAAAGAGAATAAAATACCTAGGAATCCAACTCACAAGGGATGTGAAGAACCTCTTCAAGGAGAACTACAAACCACTGCTCAATGAAATAAAAGAGGATACAAACAAATGGAAGAACATTCCATGCTCATGGGTAGGAAGAATCAATATCGTGAAAATGGCCATGCTGCCCAAGGTAATTTATAGATTCAATGCCATCCCCATCAAGCTACCAATGACTTTCTTCACAGAATTGGAAAAAAATACTTTAAAGTTCGTATGGAATCAAAAAAGAGCCCTCATCGCCAAGTCAATCCTAAGCCAAAAGAATAAAGCTGGAGGCATCACGCTACCTGACTTCAAACTATACTTCAAGTCTACAGGAACCAAAACAGCATGGTACTGGTACCAAAACAGAGATATAGACCAATGGAACAGAACAAAGCCCTCAGAAATAATGCCACATATCTACAACTATCTGATCTTTGACAAACCAGACAAAAACAAGAAATGGGGAAAGGATTCCCTATTTAATAAATGGTGCTGGGAAAACTGGCTAGCCATATGTAGAAAGCTGAAACTGGATCCCTTCCTTACACCTTATACAAAAATTAATTCAAGATGGATTAAAGACTTAAATGTTAGACCTAAAACCATAGAAACACTAGAAGAAAACCTAGGCAATACCATTCAGGACACAGGCATGGGCAAGGACTTCATGGCTAAAACACCAAAAGCAATGTCAACAAAAGCCAAAATTGACAAATGGGATCTAATTAAACTAAAGAGCTTCTGCACAGCAAAAGAAACCACCATAAGAGTGAACAGGCAACCTACAGAATGGGAGAAAATTTTTGCAACCTACTCGTCTGAAAAAAGGCTAATATCCAGAATCTACAATGAACTCAAATTTACAAGAAAAAAACAAACAACCCCATCAATAAATGGGCAAAGGATATGAACAGACACTTCTCAAAAGAAGACATTTATGCAGCCAAAAAACACATGAAAAAATGCTCACCATCACTGGCCATCAGAGATATGCAAATCAAAACCACAATGAGATACCATCTCACACCAGTTAGAATGGTGATCATTAACAAGTCAAGAAACAACAGATGCTGGAGAGCATGTGGAGAAATAGGAACACTTTTACACTGTTGGTGGGATTGTAAACTATTTCAACCATTGTGGAAGTCAGTGTGGCGATTCCTCAGGGATCTAGAACTAGAAATACCATTTGACCCAGCCATCCTATTACTGGGTATATACCCAAAGGATTATAAATCATGTCCCTATAAAGACACATGCATACGTACGTTTATTGTGGTGCTATTCACAATAGCAAAGACTTGGAACCAACCCAAATGTCCAACAATGATAGACTGGATTAAGAAAATGTGGCACATATTCACCATGGAATACTATACAGCCATAAAAAATGATGAGTTCATGTCCTTTGTAGGGACTTGGATGAAGCTGGAAACCATCATTCTCAGCAAACTATCGCAAGGACAAAAAAACAAACACTGCATGTTCTCACTCATAGGTGGGAATTGAACAATGAGAACACATGGACACAGGAAGGGGAACATCACACAATGGGGCCTGTTGTGGGGTGGGAGGAGGGGGGAGGGATAGCATTAGGAGATATACCTAAATGACGAGTTAATGGGTGCAGCACACCAATATGGCACATGTATACATATGTAACAAACCTGCACATTGTGCACATGTACCCTAAAACTTAAAGTATAATAAAAAAAAAATTAGCAGGAGACTTTTATACAGATAAGTTTGCTATGCACCATGATCAGCACTAAAGAGTATCGTAGATTTAAACCATATTTATACAGTTAAAACAATATAACCAAATATGCAATATATTATGTAACATTGTACAAGATGCTTTTAAAGCATGCAAACTGACCTTTAAAACAATCATAAAATAACATTTTTAGGTTAGCGAAAAGACAGACATTTGGTTAGGGCAAAATATTTCTGTTCAAATTACAAAATCCTGAATGACAAATCACAGGATAGAAAAAAATTATATTGTACCTGGAATTTGAAATCTTCAAATTTATTTAGATATATATATCTATATGTACTAATAGAGACATATTTAACTAATTATAAGTTTAGAACATTTATATTTTGAAGATGTCATTCTTTAAAAAAATTATTAATATTTACAGCATTGCTACAGATATTTTAATTTTAAACACATATTTTTCACTAATGTGACGAGTATTTATGTCCTATTTCATTAAAGAGACATTTCAAGATTCTTTTAGAGTTAATTTTTATAAACTAAGTATCACAAATATTTCTGAAGTACTACCTTTAAAAAAAAACCCCTTTCCTGGCTTTTCATATAGTTAAACATTTTCATAATGACTAAAAAGAAAAATAAATTAACAACCATAATTAAATTAGAATTTTACGTTTTATATCAGATGAAATACTACATAAAATGTCCAGAAAATCTAGTGTTAATGAGGCTGTGCAGCCTGGATATTTGATGTCCCATCTGTGGGAATGTGAACTAACCCAACCATTCTGAATAATTATTGGCTCTGTGTGTTAACAGGCTAGAGTCCTGAAACAAGGATCTTAATTCTAAAATAAAATCCTATTCTAAGAATTGCCAAGGGCTGATAATCAAGGAAGTTTCAAAGTTATAGAGAAGAACCTTCATCCTAGCATTATATACGTAATCATCCATATAAACCAGATAGTGTTGAATGAAACTGCAGAAAAACAGCCTACGGAATATGTTTCTCTTTCTGTACAACTGTAAATGTACACGTCTATCCATGTAAAATTTTACATCTCAGGAGGATAGGTACCAACGTGTTAACAATGCTATATCTATAAGATAAGAAATTTTACTTTCCTACAATTTCATACACACACAGACACTCTCTCACACACACATACACATACACACACAGAGGATATATATGCAAACAAATATATATATAAATATACATATTTTTTTTCTTTTTTTTTTCTTTTATTATTATTATATATACATATTTATATAGATACACACGCACATACATATATACAGATGGTCACCAACTTATAATGGTTCAATTTATGATTTTTTTAACATTATGATGAAGCAAAAGTGATAGGTTTGAATAGAATATAACTATTCTGCTTTTCACTTTCAGTACAATATTCAACAAATTACATAAAATATCCAACCCTTTATTATAAAGTGGGTTTTGTATTCAATGATTTTGCCCAACTGTCAGCTGATGTAAGTGTTCTGAGCACATTAAAGCTACACCAGGCTAAGCTGTGATGTTCAGTATGTTAGGTATATTAAATACATTTTTAACTTACAGTATTTTCAATTTATGATCATCTTATCAAGACTTAACCCCATTGTACATTGAAAAGCATTTGTATTGCATTAAGCATGTTATATAATATTTTTAATTGAAATTACTTGCAACTTTTGAAAGAATGAAATGAAATAATGTGCTTTGCTATTGGTTAAAATGTTTTTGGCCAGGGTCAGTGGCTCACGCCTGTAATCCCAGCATTTTGGGAGGCCAAGGCGGGTGCATCACTTGAGGTCAGGAGTTTGAGACCAGCCTGGCAAACATGGTGAAACCCCATCTCTACTAAAAATACAAAAGTTATCCGAGTGTGGTGGCGGTGCCTGTAATTCCAGCTACTTGGGAGGCTGAGGTGGGAGAATTGCTTGAACCAAGCAAGCAGAGGTTGCAGTGAACCAAAATCATGCCATTGCACTCCAGCCTGGGCAACAGAGTAAGACTCTGTCAAAAAAAAAAAAAGAAAAAAAGAAAAAAGAAAGAAAGAAAAGCAAAAAAAAGTTTTAGCTTCAGTAACAGAATAGTCAACTAATTGTAGAAAAAAACTAGGAGCAACTTTTACCAAATCGCACAACAAATAGATGGTATCAATGGTTAGTTAATTCAACATGATCCACTTCTTTGTGATTCTCTTATCTTTCTACCTATGTTTTCAAGATGACTATGGCATTCCTAGCCTTACAACTTCATGCGACAAAATCCAATGGCAGGAAAGAATAAGTGAGGGCATTTTGGAACTTTAAGGAAGAACTTTAAGGATTGGAAAACAGGGATGCCAAATGTCCAGTAACATGGGATAGCCGCTCCTAATCAAGGATTGCTACATGTCATGAATGACTTTCTAACATAATGAAGGTGAATAACCTGCCTTGTCTAATTATACAAACCCAAATGTAACTGCCTAAGTGCCAAGTACTTTTGCATGGTTTTAATATGCCATGAATTTTGCAGGAATGAAACTATGTACATTAGAAAAGATGGTAGATTTTTTCGTTTAGATACTCATTTCACAGTCTCAATAGGAAAAAGAGAACACACCCAAACTAAGACAATTTAACATGGGTTTATTTCCAAAGAGACTACTTATGAAAATGTCAGGGGAGAAGGTTGAAGGAATCACAGAAATCACACCCCACAATAACTCTGGCTTAGTAGCAGCAGGCAGAGTTCTGGGGAGTAAACTGCCCTGATCACACAAGGAAACACTGATTTTCTTATGAAAAAGATTGGTCAAGGAGACCTAGCAGAGAGGGAGTTCAGGCAATAACCCTCAATCCCATTTCCTCCTTCCCTTTAATCTCATGAATATGCATAGAAGGCAATGAGCAAGGGAACCTATTGACATATTCAATATGGACCATTCCACTTGGACAAAAGCCAGTAAATAGGGGAGTGTAACAGGGGACAAGGGGCAAGCAGAAAGTATCTATTACATTTGCCAATGCAGATCAATCATGTCAACAATAGAAATGGCAGTTTTGGCATTTGGCTATTCAATGAAACTATATTTGTAGCTTTATATTTACAATGTTTCAAGGTATGGGTGAAGATATGAAAATTTCATCATGTTCTATTGTATTTTATATGTAAATGTTCTGGCACAATTATATATATTTTGGATTATATACTGACAATAAATTATTTCTCCTTTGTTAGCTGCAGCATAACATTAATATTTTCAACAACTTGAATGCATACATTGTGTTCTCACTAATAGTTTAGAATAGTGAAGGGGTCTTTGAAGAATTTCTTATGAAGTAGAGGCACTGGGTCAGACAGAGCTGAAAACCGTTGGCTTAGATTAATCACTATTTATCCTAGGGCTGAAGAGGGCCAATTGAAGACACAAATGTCCAATCCCTCTAGGGCCTGGGAGTTCTATGAACCAGAGAAATAGAGACTGGTTCTTAAGGAGGTAATAAGTGTGCCTTCTATGGTTTATAATAATATGCATTGTCTTAACAACTGAATACTTAAAAGTTAATGCCCTCATAATGTGCAAAATTTTTAATAAGTACTTTGGTCCCTGTGTTCAAGTAGTTGGCAATCAAATTGCTGAAGTATGGTAAGTCTTTTGAAGAGCATTAAACAGCAGAGAATGTAAGAAATTTGTCTCTATAATAGTGTGGGCCTTCTGTGTTTCCTAAGGACACATTCATATGATCTAATAACTGAGCAGAGAGAAGCCTAAAGGATAGTTTATGGTTTCATTTGTTTGTTTTTGCCAGTTAACATACATTTCTAGATTAAAAGTCAACTATCTTTTCCTTGGGAGTCGACTATAGGAGAAGATAGCGAAGAGGCAAGGAAAATTACAGCAGCTCAACAGCTTTACCCTGGAAAGAGCTGTATTGTATACCGCTATAGCCTACCTTTATCAGTCAGATAACAATGTCAAAGAGGCAAGTTTGGCACCAATGCTCTTAGTGAATCCCTGCTGCCAGCCTTTTATCCTAAGTGCTCTCAAAAGACCCATTTAATGGACCTTCCTGAAATTGTGCTCAGGATCAATATAAGGCTCATTGATACAGCATTTTTGGAACTCACCATTTGCTTATTTATTAAACCTGGGATAGTTGCCAGACTTCTATCATCTGAAATCCTCTCCATGACTTTCAAAATTACCAACATTTGTTCCAACATCATTCCTAGAAAACATTTCAGTGGAGTATATTTATCTGACATTTGACTGTGTTTATAACAGTAAGAATCTATGATGATTCCTCCCAAAATAATCTCACAGTTACCCATTTTGGATCACCTTTGAGGGTCTTATCCTTAATATCAGAGATCTGTTCTATGCATTTGAATCTTAGAAACAATTACCAGCTTCTCTCTGAATTTAACTGAAGTTCCTTACTTTTATTCAGCCTATTACCCAAATTACATAATGTATTGAAGGCTAAAAACTGTCCAAATGTCTGATTACATTTAGTTAAAAATAGGAATATGACTTTTTCTTTTTCTAACTTGGCAAAGATTATGTTTTTTTCATGAAGAAATATAGGCATATTTAAACACTCAGGATCTGAGAATCTGAAATACATGAAACTTAGCAAGTGGTCTTGAAGTAGTTTTCATTTCTAAATTATAGTACATACCATTGAATGCTACAGAAGAAAAGACAATGAGGGATTACTCATAAACATTGCCTTTATGATATCCTTGCAAAGGAAACCAAGTGTCCCTGTGCTTGGACTCACAGAGCAGGAATGTTTACCTTGCTTTGATGTCACTAACAAACACTTGTGCCTAGACATTGAATTCTAACGCATTTAAGCCACCTTGAGAGTAGAGCCCCTAGGGAAAACTACAAATGGAAAATTCACTGATTTTTGATTTTGCATTCCTATGGATTAAATTTAACACTTTCTTATAAATCTCTCCCTTGGCAGATCATATGTGATAAATAGTTATCCAACTTTCTAGATGTCCACCCACAGCTGCTTCCATATGAAGAGGTGGAAACGGATTCTGTGCATGATACTGGTTAGGCTCAGGCACTGTTTTTTTAAAGGAGATTTTTAAAAATTTGTTTGTTTTCCTTGTACACATAGCCGTAATATTGTGTTGCTAACTGCCCTCTGGGAAAAAAGTCATACCAATCACAAATACATTGCCTAAAGGGGGAGGCTTATTACTCTGCTGTGAATTCCATCTCCTATTATGTTTTAAAGATGCTACAAACTTGAGACATTACTATGTAGATGACATTCCCAGCAAATCCCCAAATAACACTTAATGAGATTTCAAATACCAGGATTATGAAACAGTGAAAGATATAAAGAAATAAAGAAAAGCACAGTATATGTATAGAAGGCATTAAAACAAATTTTATAATTATGAAAGCATATAATAAGGAACAAGTTTTATTCTAAATAGCAATTAAATCAAAACTACCATACAGGGAATAAAAGTGAATATTAAACCATTGTACAGACAATAACAGAGCCTTTTATCTGCTGCGTGATGGAATTTAGTGTTTACTAAGGAAGAAAAAAATGCAAGATATCTTAAATTTGATAATTTCCAACAAATTTAAGAAATGTGTACACTCTTGAGGAAGCTTAAGAAGTCTCTGACTAAAACACTGGAAAAGAAAAACGGTGAAAAGCAAAATAACTATTACTCAACAATAACATTTATTACCTTTATATTAATATTAAACACACTATTAAGCATCAACATTTCAGTTACTCAGTGAGCCCAAAGTCATTTTTCATGAACCATTCACAACACTGATAACCTATTGAAAAATGATTGAAAACAAAAAAGCTTATTGCTTTCCAAGTCCTTTTAAAGCCTTCTCATGTGTCATTTCATATAATCCTTATAACGAATCTATGGGGTATATACTGACTTTATCTCTGTACAGAAAAGAAAACTGAGTCATATTCAGAATAAGTTGCAAAGTTCCCCAGATAATCAGTGTCATAGGTGAAATTTGATGTCACAGTCTAGTCAAGTATAATTTAGGGAAGCAGTACAAATGATGGTTGAAAGCGCAGGCTCTGGGGTAAATAGCCTGAAGTCAAAATCTAGTTCACATCCTTAGTGTCTGTGTGATCTTGGGAAATTTCCCTTAACTCTCTGTGTCTTGGTTTTATAGTTTCATCCATTTTTGCCTCTCATATGAGCTGGTGAGCATCACACTAGTTTATGCTTCTAGGACACTTAAAACAGTACCTGGCTCTTGATAAATATTAACCATTTTGTTTCATTTTCTTCACCTTGAGTATTCATGGCCAGATGGAAACCAATGTCAATATGAAAAAATGTTCATAATTCAACAGGAAGAAATACAAAAGCATATAAACAACTCTGTTTTACCGGCAAGTGTATTTGGAAGCTATGTTAAATTGAGAAGGGGAAGGGAAAGCCTCTAAGGGCATTGATTAATCAATGACTGAAAGCTGATGAGACTTGTCTGAAATTTTTTTTGGAGACTCTGAGACTTAAAATTTCGACAAAGATAAGGAGATGAATTGAGTAGTGTGGAAGAGATATTTTCTGAAGTCAGCAGAGAAAGGAGAGACAAATATGGTAAGGGGAAAATGGTATTAAGTAATAATAACTATGAAGTGCTTTCTAAAGTATAACACATATAAATTGTGTTAAATGTAAACTATCATGATTATATCATTACTGCCTGACTGATACAACTATATCCACCTCAGTTAGCCATGTAAGATCAATTTTCCTATACCTTAGAGAATACCAGTAACCTCCAGTTCAGAGACAGCATAAATATCTATCCACAGCTGAGCAGACACATACAGCTAGCTACCAGATGAAATGGGCTATCTTCAAATACTATTGTTTTCCATTTTTTAATTGTGGCAAAATACACTCAACAATTTGCATCTTAACCACTGTTAAGTATACAAGTCAATGTTATTAAATGTGTTCACAATGTTGTGCAAGCATCACCACCACCCATCTCCATAATTCTTTTTGTCTTGTAAAATTGAAATCCTGTACCCATTAAACAGTGACTCCCCATTCCTTGCCCTCCCAGGGCAACTACAGCTTTACTTTCTGTCTTGAAGAATCATACAATATCAAATGCAGTTTTTAAGATATTTAAAATCTTTTGTCTGGAAGCAAACTGGAAGTTAATATCAATGGCTATGCCTTCAGTGAGTTCTCAGACCACATTACAATGTAGTTAACTATTTATCTTTTATTACTTTCTAGACCTATTCTTTCTTCCTGGCATGAAAATATCTTCTTTTTAGATGATGGCATTTGCCTCTATCTCCATACCTTTTTGCATCTCTCATCCACAGATCATCAGCCTCTTGCTTAGTCTTCCATTTAATGACAATTTCCGTTTAGTATACAACAGCCCTTCCCCCTGCAATGCAATTTCTTCACTCTGAAAAGCTCTGACTCTGGCTACTGGTCTCTGTTATGTACTCATTCCTAGAGCCAGGTCTCCAAATATTTCTCAGAACTTCTTCACATCTAAAAATCTAGGATTAATTTATTGCTCTCTGACTATATGCTTCTGGTATTTCAAGTATCCTGTATAACTTCTTCTTCTGCCCTTGCTTTTCTTCTACATCGAGATGTCAAGTTCATGGACTTCCCAACTCATCATTTAAAAAATTTATTTCAAGCCTTTATGAGTCACTACAATATACATATGTTCTCAGGAATTATGGCCCTACAATTTGTATGTGAGAATAGTTCCTGTGTCAGGCATTATGGACATAAGAGTAAATAAATTCTAGCCCCTGCCTGCAAGGAGCTAACTCCCAGCCTAAGACAGATTGCAAGCAAATAATATGCAGAGTGGTAAGTCTAATGAAACTGATTAGGATGTACCTAATTCAAGCTGGGAATATCAAAAGAAAAACTTTTTGAAAGTCATGAGACATGAGCTGTGCCTAAAAGAACAAAAAATATAGAGAGAAATAAAAAGAAATAAATTAGGGGATGAGATGAGTATAATCGTAGAAAAAGGAAATCTCTCTAGGTCAAGGGAGCTTAGAGATGAAACAGAGTATGAGAGTATATAGGGAGGCTCGTTAACTCAGTGTGGTTGGAGAAAACAGGTTGAAAGGAGAAATAGGGGAGAGAGTTACAAAGGGAATCAAACGTGTTAGTAGTTGAGGGAAAAGCAAATATTGAATACAACCCATAGATCTTGGATAACTCAGTGTTTGGTAGTAGCTTACATGAAAGGTTGTGACAAAATAGCCAGAGATATACGGAGAAAATAATAACTGAGTGTTATATTTCCTCTCAGTAGAAACCTAAAAAAAACAAAACAAACAAACAAAAAAAAACGTGTAATCACAACCTGATCTTTTAACTGACCTCCACTTATCTTGCTGCCTGGATTGGCATACATATTCCTCTGCCTGAAAAACTGCTCAACACTTTTGAAAGGTCATTTCTCACTGTTACACCCAGGCATTTCTGCTAACACCAGCTGAGTTGTAAGGGGCCCTCTAGGAGGCCTAGGTTGTTCTCCTTATCATATACATTATTTTCATTTATCAATTTACCCAGAACATCTAATGAAATATTATGGACACCAATAACATGAATACAAATATAGCTATGGACACTAAAAAGTAAATTGATGTCTCTTGAAAGGCTGTCATGTCTTAGATGCTAAATTTGGAGTATGTGTTTCTAATAAATAAATAGCTTGCTTTAATCATTCTGATTTATGAATGTAATATAAGGGAGCAGCTTTGATTTTGCCCTTAACCTTAAAAAAACAATTAGCCGGGCATGGTGGTGGGCACCTGTAGTACCAGCTACCCAGGAGGCTGAGGCAGGAGAATGGTGTGAACCTGGGAGGTGAAGCTTGCAGTGAGCCAAAATCGTGCCACTGCACTCCAGCCTGGGTGACAGTGTGAGACTCCGTCTCAAAAAAAAAAAAAAAAAAAATCATACAAGGAGTAAATGATGATTTAGCATAAAACACAACTTTAGCATAAAACACAGTTCATAGGACTCAAACTTTGTTATTTTATGGGATTATACTAACCAGTCAATATTCAAAATTTACATTTCAAAAGAAGAAATATTGGTCTGGGAAAATTGCCATTGCTTATACAGAAGAATGGAGGAATCCTTTTGAGCACAACAATTCTAATGATATTCCTCATCACTGGTTCCAAAACCAAGCCCAAGGAAGGCCTGCATAGGGATAATGTGGAGAACATGCAAAAGAAATACACATCACCAGCTCCTCAACCCAGAGCTCCAAGGGAATGGCCAAGGAAGCTCTATTGTCCTAAGAAACTTGAGACTGTTTTGACTTACATTAAATCCTGCTCAATCATACGTATGTATACACACACACACACACACACACAAACACACAGACGGTGTTGTCAGTGAAGCCTCTAACAATGCATCTTGACTGGACAGATTTGATAATTAAAATGGCTAGAAGAAATTTGGGCTTCATAAGTGGCACTTACTATTCACTTTACACATTAGAAGGACATCTCCTAAATTAAATCTTGTCTATGATAAAAAGGCAGAAAATCATGATCCAAGGCTAGTTTATAACTGCAGAAATGTTCAAGGCAGACCAATGCTTGCTATGTTTAGGAACTGAGAAGAAAGTACAGGTCTTCATAATCTACCGTTTTGCCTCATTTGGTACCAGGTGACCTTCATAATGCAGGCAATAGAGAATTGCAAGATTTGTCAGAGATTTCAGGTCTTTGGAAAGCTGTGCTCTTTCACAGGAACAGCCATGGAAACAGGAAGAAAGTCAATTCCCACTTAAGGTAATCAGAATTTACAAATATTCCTTTCTTCATTGAAATCTTAATAGGCACTTCAATATTATCCTTAATTCTTTTGTTACAGTCATGCATCACATAACAACATTTTGGTCAAGGATGGTGCACATATATGACAGTTCAGCAATAAAATCATAACATTGTATTTTTACTGTACCTCTTCTATGTTTAGACATGTATAGATACACTTACTGTATAGATATAAGTAAGTATAGATATACTTAACTGTTGTGTTACAATTGCCTACAGTATTCAGTACAGTAACATGCTGCACAGGTTTGTAGCCTAGGAGGAATAGGCTATACCACATAACCTAGGTATGTAATCAGCTATAGCATCTAGGTTTGTGTAAGTAAACTCTGTGATGTTCATACAACAATAAAATTGTCCAGGAATGCATTTCTCAGACATACCCCTGTCATTAAGTGACACATGACTGTATTAGTTAACACTGTGGGAACTTCATGGGAAATGGACTCTGCCGCTCCATCATAAATAGAAACTGTTTATGTCAAAAAACACATAAAAGCATAGCTGCAAGATTACAATTCCTTCCAGATATTTCATTTAGTATCTCCACAGATCACTAACTGCCCAAATAGCATTCTTGAGTCTCCACTGCCTCACATTTGATTTCAGGTCATTCCATCAATTGTCAAAGACGCATCCAACACTAACTTTCCAACTACTGGTTTGGATTGTGTCAACATTGTCATCCTGGACCACAACAACACAAAAGGCTAACTCAGTGAGGTAACATAGACACTGATTGGTGAGATTTTGCTGACGGGTGGTACCATTTTTTACGAAGATCAAGGGTATTCATACCTTCAGGCATCTAGATAACATTGAAAAGGGCAGGTTCGTAGATAAAAAGGCAATGAGGAAGGGTTATTGCAGTATACATGAGCTACCGTATCTCGCGTTTAACCTGAGTCTGAAGAGATTCAAAGTGCAGGTGCCATGCATGCCTCTTTAATAGTTCCATGTCGATTGATTTTCTGGGCTACACTTCCCAGCATTCAAATTGCTAAATGCATATAAACTACTACTGAATATTTATAACCTGGATTTGTGCTTTTGAGTGACCTTATCTATAGTTATGTGTTTCAGTGATCTAACTTGGGGTGGACTCCAAACTTTGATAAAGTAAAGACCCTGCTTATTCCTTGAGTATTGCTACACTGACAACTGATTTAGTGAATGCCACTGTGAAAATAATAAACCTCTTGGTGAATATGTTTAGACATGTCTTGTAATCTGTACACATCTTAACCAGGGATGTTACTTGGTCTTTCTATGTACAGGAGTGTGTGGAGATAGAACAACATACAGGATTGCAACTGTTGCCTGTGAGACTAATAGAAAATTCAAGCTAGTGAAGTATGTTTATGCATGGCACACTTCTCACCAGCAATTTTAGGAGGTTCTACCCACAACCCATATGTCTTTTGATATGTGGGTTACCTTGGAGAGAGAAAAAGAAACTCTGAACACAAGCATGAAATACTTTAGAATTTTATCTAGAGTTGGACTTGTCCCAAAGCTTTTGTATCAACTTGCTTGATGAGCAACTGTTGTCCGCTGGTACCTTCACTGTACAATCCACACACAACCAAACTTCACAACTGGAGACCTAAATTTGCACTTTGTTTGGTAAAGTTGAATGAAAAATGTTGTCTTTTAAGCTTATGCTCTCTTATGAAAGCTGTTATTAGATTAATTTTACTCCAAGATATGCCAGTTAGGAAACAACTTCCAATTTAATTTCACCAGCCCCCTGTGGGTAGATTAATTAGTCATGCATCACACTTACTCTGGTGGTGAAATGCCTCAAAAGAAGGTCTCCAGAGTATTGCTCTACCTAGAAGGACATGAATGAAGAGACATAAAAATCATTCATTAAGAAGGAAGAAGATTTTCCTTGCCTAGATTTTCACTTGTAGGATCCAATTAATTTTATCACTTAATATTTTGTCCTGCTGGGCATTCATTTTACAAATTTGTAAGGTCAGTAGAAATGGAAACTTTCAGAAATCGAACTGTAAATGTTCTGTAGACATTGACAGAAATAGCTATTTGGAGCTGTGCTTTTGCCAACTAGACACTCTGAGAAAATCTGTGAGAGGATATTTTCAGGAAGTCACTGAACCCCCTAAAAATCAAGTTTATTGCTTTTATCATAAATATAAATAATTTATTTATTATCAACCACTTTCAATATTCCAATAAGTAACCTTTATTGTTTATTTCATTGGCATGATCTACATAGACACACGATTTATCTTCTTTTGCGATACATTCAGAAAATTTGCTGCCTGGAGAAGCCATGTTTTGAAATTACCACCTGTTTGATGATTTTTTTTTATACTTTAAGTTTTAGGGTACATGTGCACAAGGTGCAGGTTAGTTACATATGTATACATGTGCCATGTTGGTGTGCTGCACCCATTAACTCATCATTTAGCATTAGGTATATCTCCTAATGCTATGTCTCGCTGCTCCCCCCACCCCACAACAGGCCCCGGTGTGTGATGTTCCCCTTCCTGTGTCCATGTGTTCTCGTTGTTCAATTCCCACCTATGAGTGAGAACATGCGGTGTTTCATTTCCACTTAAGTATCTATCTCTATTTGTCCTTTATTTTCACTTCCATCCTAGCTGTATCCCTTGTCTCCTTCATGTGTCTTGGGATAAGCGCCCTATAACATTATATATTTCTGGAAACCCTTCAATATAAAGTTATTACATGTAAAAAAAAGTATGTTTCAGCAAACTTTTTGTTCACAGATTATCTTTGCCTACTTGCCTATTAGACAATTTTTGTAGGCTCCGTATGCTACTAATTTATATTCACTTTTAGAAGAATTTTCATCAAAAGCAAAAGCCTTATGTAAATTGATTATATGCTATTTGTACTTCTATGTATATATACACACATAGCCACATGCATATATGTAACTCCGGAGGCCTGCCTGGACTGTTTAATAACTGTATTGAACAAGAGCAAGAAAAAGCTGTTCAAATTTCAAACAAGTTGAACTGAAGAGCTCACATCTTTGAATAAAATAGACACTAGCAGCCTTTAAAAATTAAACATTTCTACTGTTTTAAAAAATTATAGCCATCATAGTACGAGGAAAAAATGTAATAATCCTTTTTAATTCTTGCCATTTTATTAACCATGGAGTCCTTATGCCCTAACTTCATTGGTACCCCTTTGAGATTAAACAGAACTTAATTTAAAATTCTGATAAATAAATTAATTACACCATTTACTTGAGGTACTCTTTCACCTTTCAAGAAATATTTTGAGAATTCATTAGCTAAATATTGCTATAATGCAGGCTAGTAATAAATGGAAATAATGAGTTCATTGTAAAGTTTAAACTAATGATGGTATAATCTGGAATTTGTTAACCTAGAATACATAATTAGCTCTAGAGGTGAAATGAAAGACAAAATCACTTCACATATTAGTAAAAAACAAATAATATAACTTTATAAGCTACTGCCGTTCTTTTGCTATTAAGAACCAATGACATCTGTAATTAGGGAACATTATGGAAAGGTTAAAGATGAGAATACATGCAGTCTATCTACAGGAAACCTAAACTGTTTAGGTTAATGAAATATCTGTGAAAGTCATATTAATTAGCAGGTTCACAGGAAACTAACATTTATTGTATAAATTCCATGGTAAAATGTATTAGGGCTCCATGTTCACAACTGTGCGCCATCTACATTACCACACAGTGCTTACTTCTTTCAGTCTTTATTCATTTCTCTCCTAATGGTCTGTATGTTATTATTACATAGTTCTAAAAATCTTCCACGAGGCAGAAATTTCATTTAATGATATAGCTTTGAAAATAATGAAAAAGAGTAGAAACTTTCTATTTTTTTATGAAGCAGAATTGTTGAATTTTCAAAGTTTCATTTATGTAATGTTACAAGATGACAAACATATTTCTTTAATTCCCTCTTGTTATTTTTTTCTAACATCAACCAAAGCCATTTCTTTCATTTGAAGGTGAAAACTGCTCATCAAAATCCAGTTTAAGCTGAGAAACAAAGAACTAAATTTTGCATGAAAGATTATACACTGCATAAGTATAAAACAGGACCAGAAACAATGGTGGATTAGCAATTTTTAAAAAGACCGAAGCAGGTTATCATCAAATCAATTGTTACCAACACACCAATTCCACCTTTAGGCCAGAAAATTAGCCACTTACCCACAGGAAAACAATGATTGAAGACAAAGTTCACCAGTGAAAGTTGGTTATTTTTTTTTCCACACTTGCATCAACTAAAATGATATCTGCAGTTCCTCTTAACACTTTTCTTACTTTCAAATATGTGGGTATGCTTAATTAGCTGAGGCCATGTTTCATATGCACATCTGGCTACAAGGGAAACTGGGAATGTGAGCCCTAATCCTAATGTTTGTAGAGTATTTAGAAATTTGAGAATTCCCTCCAAATAAAGAGTTTTTTAAAACATTGTTAGACAAAAAGTTTGCATTACAAAATGTGGTAGTAGCTCATGTCTAACTCAAATGCAGGGAAAAAAACTATAAACTCTAAAAAAAATTAAATACACATTTGATGGTAATGAGAAACAGAAAACAGGCAGAAATACTAGAATATTCAACACTGATGAAGTATTTGACCATTGAATAAAGAAAATTGCAATGATTTAAATTTGCATCAATGCAACTTCACACCTGATGACACTCCCTGGTCTGTGCAAAATTAGATGACTACGAGTAAAGCGGTGAATTTTACTAGCTTGAGGAATAAGAGCACAGAGTTCCAGGCTGACAGAAAAGAAGAACTGGGAAATTCGTGTGACATGGGAGGAAATCTCACACAACTGAAAGTCACAGAGGAGAATGTCACAGAGTAAAAATCTAAAATCAGCACTTAAACTTCATTCAGATATACGATGGCTGCTACATTTCACATTCATAAAAAGAGACTCCATAGAATCCAGCAGAAAACAACAGCTAAATTGCTAGTACAGAGCAGAGATTTCAACCATTGCACATAGCTCAGGAGTGAAAGTTTGGTGTTTGACTACAGAAAGACTAATGTTAGAAAAGAGTCACTCTACAAAGGAAAATAAAAGAACCTATCTCTACAAAATATCATCCACATAATCTAACATATAATTTAACCTGCCTAGAACCAGGAAAATATGACGCATAAGAAAAGAAGTAAACAATGGATTAAGACATTGAAATGGCCCACATGCTGGGATTAGAAGATAAGAAATTTAAAATAAGCTATTATAAGCATATTCAAGGATTTAAAGAATAGATGGTCATAAGAGGGAACATATGGAGAATCTCAACAGAGAAGTAAAAATGATAAAGAAATAATGGGACAAATTTTAGAACTGAAGGACAGAATATCTTATAGAAAAATGTCATTGTATGCACATACCAGTAAATTAAAGATGGCAGAAAAAACTATCAGTGCACTTAAAAACAGATCAAGGACAATTTCCCAATACAGTTAAGAATACAGAGGAAGAAAAATAATAAAAATAGGGCCAGTCTAGAACTAATATAATTGGAGTCCTAGAAAGAGTAGAGAACAAGAAAATGAGACAGAAAAAGCTATTTGAAAAAGTAAAGACCAAAAGTTTTCCTAATTGTCAGCATATATCAACTTACAGGTTTAAGAAACTCAAAGAACAGAATAAAAATAAAGAGAACGAAATGTAGACATGCCATAGTCAAACCACTGGGCAAAAAAAGAGTAAATCTTGAAATTAGCTAAAGGGAGGGAGAAAATAATTTACATACATGGAAACAAATAGACAGATGACCTGTCATCAGAAATGACAGTTTAAAAAGCAATGAAACTACATCTTCAAAATAAAAAAAAAACCTGTCAACTCCAAATTCTATAACTGGAAAAAGTCATTGTTGAGAAAATAAAGATTTAATCAGATAAAAGAAAGCTTCGAATATTTGTCATTAGCAGACCTAAATACAAGAAATGCAAACGGAAATGTTTTAGGCTAAAGAAAGATAACAGATGGAAATTCGGACCTACAGGAAGCAAGGAGAAGCTCTAGGAATGCCAAGTGCATAAACATGAAAAATTAAGGCTTTTTTCTTTTAGTTTTATAACAAACAACTGATGGTTTAAATAAAAAATTAAGTGTACTATTGATAATGTATGTAGAGTAAAATATTCTAAGTTAATAGCTCTGACAGGAGACTAAACGCAACAATCTTGCTGCAACATTTCTTCATGTTACATGAAAACGTTGACTATTAACACTAATTGCACTGCGATAAGCCAGGATGCTTATTATAATCCCTAGAGAACCACCAGATTATATGAAGATATTCTTCTAAAATGCCAATAAAGGAATTAAAATGGAACGCTGAATATTGTTCAGTTGGTATAAAAAGGCATGAAAGAAAGAACAGAGGAGCAAAAAATGATGGAACAAATAGAACATAAGAGCAAAATAGGCCAGGTGCAGTGGCTCACGCCTAAAATCCCAGCACTTTGGGAGGCCAAGGCGGGTGGATCACGAGGTCAGGAGATCGAGACCATCCTGGCTAACACGGTGAAACCCTGTCTCTACTAAAAATACAAAAAATTAGCCGGGCGTGGTGGCAGCGCCTGTGGTCCCAGCTACTCGGGAGGCTGAGGCAGGAGAATGGCGTGAACCCAGGAGGCAGAACTTGCAGTGAGCTGAGATTGCACCACTGCACTCCAGCCTGGGTGACAGAGCGAGACTTCATCTCAAAAAAAAAAAAAAAAAAGAAAGCAAAATAGTAGGCTTAAATCCAACCTTATCAATAATTATTTCAAATGTAATTTAAATACTCCAAATAAAACACAGATTGTCCAACTGGATAATAAAAGTACCTATAAGAGATGCATGCCAAATATTATGGTATAGATAAGTTGAGAGTAAAATAATTTCCAAGTTTACCATGGAAACAACAAGCACAAGAAATCTTATGTGGCTATATTAATCTAAGAAAAAGTAGACCTCCAAACAAGCAATATTACAACAGAAAGCTATTTCATAATGATCAAATGTCAAGTAATTATGAAGACATAATGCTATATTGCTAACTCATAGAATAATTAAAGTTAAGATAAAATAATTTTGACAACAACTTGACCTAATCGATATTGACCAAGACAATAGAATATATGTTCTATTATGCGACACATGACACATTTATCAATAGACTATAGACCACAAAATATCTCTCAAGAAGTTTCAAAACACTGTAATCATAGTAAGTATGCTTTCTGACCATAATGAAAATGAGTTGAAATGGGTAAAAACAAGCTATTCAGGAAAGTCCACAGTATTGGAAGATTTAAATACACCTTAAAATGCCCTTTAGCTCAAGGAAGAAATCATAAGAAACACCTTAAAATACATTGAACTGAATACAAATAAAAATATACTATACCAAAATGTGTGGGATAAATTTAAGCAGACCCAGAGTAAATTTTTTGTATAAATGCTTATTCTAAAATCTCGACAAGTGAACTAATTTTCTACCTTAAAAAGAAAATCTAAAACAAGAGAGCAAATTAAGTCCAAAACAAGTAGAAGAAAGGAAATAAAACAGAAATTAGAAATCAATGAGGCAGAAAACAGACACAGGAGAAAGTTAACATGACCAAAAGTTAGTTCTGTGAGAAAGAAAGAAAACTCAAATTATAAATATCAGGGATTAATGAGATTGTACAGTTGTAGACATAAGAGACATTAACAAGATAATGAAATATTGTGAAACATTTTATACCAATTTTCATTACTTGGATGAAAGGGTGAATTCCTTGAAAAAAAAAACTTATAAAAAAATTCACAAGATTAAATGGAACATTTGTAGTAATTGACATTTCTTAAAGTAATTAAATTAATTGTCAAATACCTGTACATAAAAACATTAAAGAAAATTTAAAAATAAGCAAACTCCAGATCCAAAGAGTTTTGCTGGTGAATTCTTTCAAATGTTTAAAAAAAATAGAAATTTTAAATTATTTCAGAAATAAAGAAGGGGGAAATTCCAAACTTGTTTTATGAGTCAGAATCCTGATACCAAAACTACAAAACACAGGAATGCAAAATTGATTTCAACTTAAAGAGCTATCACCATTCTAATCTGTGATTCTAATGAATTTGGCTTAGATACTTTATACAAGTGGAATCATACGGTTTGTCCTTCTGTGACTGATTTACTTTACTTAGCATTAATGTCCTCTAGGTTCTCCCATGTTGCATATTGCCGGGCTTTCTTGTTTTAAAGCTGAATAATATTCTGTTGTATGAATATACCACATTATCTTTATCTATTCATTGCCAATAGACATTAACCTTATTTCCACATTTTGATTAGTGTAATTAATGCTGCAATGAGCCTGAGAATCATCCCAATTTCAATTCTTTCAGATAAATAACCTGAAGTGAGATTGCTAGATCATATTGTAGTTCTACTTTCTTAATTTTTTTGAGGAATCACCGTACTCTTTTCCATAGAGGCTGCACAGTTTTAAATTCCCAGAAACACTGTACAAGTGTTCCAATTTCTCCCCATTGTTAACTCTCGTTATCTTTTTCTTTCAATAAGACCATTCTAACAGGTTTGAGGCAATATCTCTTTGTGGTTTTGATTTGCATTTCCCTGATGATTAGTGATGTTAAACATTTTTTTCATGTACCTGTTGGTTATTTGGATATTTTCTTTGGAGAAATATCTATTGCTGATTAAAAAAAAAAAACGCTCAGCAAGCTAGAAAAAGAAATTTTCTCCAAGTGATGGAAAGCATCCACAACAAAACATATAAACAATATTATATTTAATGGTGAAAGCGTAAATGTTTAAACCACAGAAATTAGGACAAGAAAAGGATGTGTGTATTCGTCACCTCTATTCAACATTGTACTGGTGATCCTAGATTTTGAGTATAAATATTTAGGGGACAACTACTGTCAGTGAAGCTCAAATCTTGGTCATCCTCAGAAAAAAAAAAAAAAAAAAGTTGATTAGGTTGCATATAATCTAATTCTACTTGCTTTGGGCTTAATTTTAGAGAAATTAAATTAAGTTGCTTACTTTAAAAAAGTTGCTTAAATTAAATTAAGCAACTTAATTTAATTTCTCTAAAATTACAGCTTGTATCAATTCTAGAATTTATTGGGCACCTCCTAGGACATAAACACTAGAATTTGGTGAGAGACATCAAATAGGAAAGAGCCTGGCTCTGACATAAATCAACACATGGAGGGGGACACATGTTAGACTGACCTGCTTTCTTCATCTCATAAAAGGGGTTCGTGTTGCTGGTAACACAGATTAAAACTATTTCAATTACATTCAAGATAAAAGGATTAGCAGTGGTATGTAAGATGAAAAAATCACCCCGCAGGAAGACAAAAGTCTCACAAAAGGATATTTAAACTAGCCAACACTTTGAAATTCAGGCAGAGTTCGTGCTTTGTGGGTGAACTAAAGTAGCAAGAACAAAGTAGAGGCTCCAATTCTAGGAAAAATGGGCCCTAATAAGGTTTACGAGCCAGAAACTCAAGAAATCCAGACAGAAGGAGGCAGTCTCCACATTCAAGGCAGTAGCAATACCTGGATTACTAAGCCAATCCCCAAAGCAGGAACTCATAAATGCAAATTGGATTGAGGAAAAAGCTTGCCCACCAGAAGATTTAGGTTATTACAAGGTAGAATGTGATAGAGAAAACAAGCATGGGACTGGAAACAAAAGGAGGAAGCCCCATGATTACAACTAGAATACATCTGTCAGAGATTGTGTGGAAATAAGACTGAAGAGAGAGAGCCTTAAACCCCACGTGCCTTACATCAGGACTAATCCTGGACACAGGCTGGAAAGCATAGCCTACAGGTGGTGAGGGAGGAGGAGTGGGCTCAGCTGTGAGGAGGAGAAGGCAAGATACGGGTCTTGAAATCACACAGAGGATTTGGGCCTTTGTTGCTCTCTGCCAGCAGCTGCCAGTAGTTCTCACACTTTGGCTAGCATCAAAATCGCCTGAGGCAGTGGTGGGGCAGTGGGGGGAGTGTTGTAAAACCACAAGTGACCAGGTAAAAAACACCTGTATGTTTTCCAATTCAGTAAGTACAGAAATCTTAATTGGAACAAGGTGGAGGTCAGACATTGATAGTGCTGTGGACTGCTCCAGGGACATAAGCATGATCTTTAGAGAGGTGGCTCTAATCAGTTGAGGGCAACCACTGGACAGAGAGAGGTCCAGACCAACCGTACACAGAGACATCATACAATTACACTTTAGCAACCTCTCCAAATAACATGTCTCTTAGTGAAAC